>NC_064850.1:85214371-85531494 GCF_024139225.1 Suncus etruscus
CCATGGTTTTTCTGTCATTTTTTCAAACGTTGACCCAACCTTGATCCTTGGCTCTAAACTCCCAATTGTCTTTGTTATGTTCAGTGTTAAATCCCACTAAAGAAACTTGTGTTAGTTTTTATTCAATACAGTCTTGCCTTCTGTAACAGGGGTAAAGAACAACTTTTCTGTTGCCACATGCCCAGAACTGCAGAACGTGGATGTGAGGCCTTCACCTCAGCACCTGTTTCATAATTTGGGATGAGGGATCCTTTCAAGCAGACTCTGCTTGGCAGTCTTTGGTTTTCAGTCAACAGAGGAAGGTCTAGTTCTCTCCCTTCTGGAGTCTGGTAGAAACTTAGCAACAGCCAGGAGAACTATCCTTTTGCATTTACTGTTTGTCTCTGCATTTATTGTTTCTAGTGCCCCACTTTGCCTGATCAGCACTCTCTTCCCAGCATCTGCCTGCTACTCTGCAGCTCCTTAAATACCTTCGGGATGAATAAGAGAATGGAGGCTCCTGCAGAGAGGAAAAAAAAACTAGAATTGTAGTGCCTTTAGGAGTCTGTGAATAGGCCCCACAGAGGAAGCCTCTGAAACAAAAGTGCCCTTGTCCAGGCCGGTTCCCACCCCCACTTCACTGTTCTCATATGGGTCCTGCACCCAGGGTGGAGATGTGCTCCTTTGTTCTGCTTCCCTAACATTGAGTGGGTGTCTGGCAGCCAGTGCCTTCTTCTTCAGCTCCTTCATATTCCCAAGAGACTGGAAGAGGCCCCAGATTTTGAAGTGTGTCCCTCTCAGTGAGGACATCCTCAGCCTCAGGCAACCAACACATTCATAGGGAAGCCTGTGTGTGTGTCATCTTCTTTCCCAGTTATTTTCAACCAGTCCCCAGGGCCTAAGTGCAGGGGCCCAGGAAGCAGCTAAAAAGGATGAAGGTGGTTGCTCCAGACTACAAAGGTACCTGAAGGTGGTGGCCTGGGAGACACCCCCTCCAAACTGGTGATGCTATAAAAACCCCCAAAGGGAAGAGTTGCTTGCCCCAGGGAGGTGGACAGACCCATGGGGCTATGAGGCCTTCTTGAGTAGTGGCAAGATTTGTCTAGCTAGACAGCTCAGTTTCTGGGGACAAAAGGAAAGAAGGATGGAGAACAGGTCATTCTAGTAGGGCATTTGCCATTCATGATGCTGACCTGGTTTCAAATTCCATCATCCCATGTGGTTCCCCAAACATGGCCAGGAGTGATTCCTGAGTGCAAAGCCAGAAATAACCTGGGCACCATAGGGTATCTCTCTCTCTCTCTCTCTCTCTCTCTCTCTCTCTCTCTCTCTCTCTCTCTCTCTCTCTCTCTCTCTCTCTCTCTCTCTCTCTCACATACACACACACACACACACACACCCTTCAAAGATCTACCACAAGCACAGATCACCATGGGAAGTTGGCCCGGCCCCACATGTTCACAGCTCCCTATAACTCCCCCACCTCCAGACCCATCTCTATAGTCTCTTTTCATTTAGTTTATGTCTATATATTGTGGCACCAGGAACCAAACCAAGTTCTCACACATAAGAGACAATTGTTCTACCACTCAATTATATCTCTGGTCCCAGCTCAGCACCTTGTCTTTTCCTTTCTCTCCTCTCCCCTCCTCTATCCTCTAATCCCTCCCCACCCCTCCCTTTCCTTTCCTTTCCAATCTCCTGACTTCCCTGCCCTATTCTTCCCTTCTCTTCTCTTCCCTTTTCTTCCCCAAGTCCCCTTCACCCATCATAATGCCATTCTAATATGGTTTAGAAGGAAGGTGGGCAGTCCTGATGGAAATTCCCAGATTTGACATTATTTTATTTTATTTTATTTTTTGGTTTTTGGATCACACCTGGCAGTGTTCAGGGGGTATCATATGGGATGCTGTGAGTCAAACCCTGGTCCATCCCAGGTTGGCCACATGCAAGGAAAATGCCCTACTGCTGTGCTATCTCTCAGGCTCTGACATTCTTTTATTTATTTATTTATGTATTTATTTATTTATTTTTGGTTTTTGGGCCACACCCAGCAGTGCTCAGGAGTTACTCCTGTCTGTCTGCTCAGAAACAGCTCCTGGCAGGCATGGGGGACCATATGGGACACCAGGATTCAAACCAACCACCTTTGGTCCTGGATCAGCTGCTTGCAAGGCAAATGCCGCTATGCTATCTCTCCGGGCCCAGACATTCTTTTATTTTTAATAATTAGTGTTGTTAGGTTTTTTTTTGGTTTTTTGGGCCACACCCTTTTGATGCTCAGGGGTTACTCCTGGCTAAGCGCTCAGAAATCATCCCTGACTTGGGGGGATCATATGGGACGCCGGGGGATTGAACCACGGTCCTTCCTTGGCTAGCGCTTGCAAGGCAGACACCTTACCTCTAGCGCCACCTCGCCAGCCCCAATAATTAGTGTTTTTAAGCACCATGGCTACAAAATTGTTCATGATTGAGTTTCTGTCATAGTGATATTGTTTTACCAAAAAGTTCTTTTTTTGTTGTTTTGTTTTTTGTTTTTGGGTCACACCCAGCAGTGCTCAGGGGTTACTCCTGGCTCTATGCTCAGAAATCGCTCCTGGCAGGCTCCATATAGGGTACCATATGGGATGCCGGGATTCAAACCAATGACCTTCTGCATGAAAGGCAAACACCTTGCCTTCATGCTATCTCTCCGCGCCCCCCCTCCAAAATTCTTTATTGGTTTTAGGACCACACACAGCTATGCTCATGGTTTATTCCTGACCTGTACTCAGGGATCACTCCTAGGGAAACATGGGATATCAGCATTGAACCAGAGTCTGCCACATGCAAAGTAAATGTCCTCCCCACTATACCCTCTTTGGCCCCAGAACCAACATTGAATAAAGAACTTGTAAAGACAAGTTCTTGACCAGTTGCAAGCTCAAGAGATCCCTGGCCCCTGACTTAAACCCTTTTTTTTTTCCCCCATATTAAGCTTTGGGTACATATTAGCTAATATAACCCCTTTCCATAAGATATATGTCCCAGCATGCCTGTGCCACCCAGTAATCTCAGAGAAGAACCTCTTCTTGGTGACAGTTTCACCTCATTCGATGTACCCTATGAAATGCTGGCACCCCTACTCAAAGCCAACAGTCAGATTCTCCCAGCAGTGCCTGCATCCACTCCTCAGACAAGCAACAATTTTTTTTTCAGTTTTGGGGGGTTTGTTTTTGTTTTGGAAGCAAAATGAGCAGTACTAAGAGCTTACTTCTGGTTTTGTTCTCAGGGATCACTCCTGGCTGGCTCAGGGGACCATATGTTGTAGGTGTACCTATCTGAGACCCGCCCATTTCTGGGAGGGGTCTTGGGAACTGAATATTAGGTGTGACCTTACCTGCAAGACCCCGCTCATTCCTGGGAGGGGTCTTGGAAAAGATAGATAAGCCTTTCCCCGCCCATTCCTGGGAGGGGTCTTGGTAAAGATAGATAAGCCTTTGACCGAGGGGATTGGGCCGTTTGCCCTGCTGGGCTCTCTGGCTTTGGGGTCTCTGCGTTCTGGTCTTTGACCAGCATGGAGCCCAAAGGAAGATGGCTGAAAGGAGTTAAGATGCAGGGCCAAAAATAACTAGTGCTTAAAAGGTTATGAGTAGGCCACAAACGTGGTGGATAGGGCATGAATAAAGCTGATGCTTCCTGATGCCTGTCTCTGGATGAGTCTGATTGGGGGTTGCGAAGCCACGTGGCCTGGGATGGCAGAGAGAAATCCACCTCCATCCACTTCCATCCAGCCCCATCGTTAATTATTTGATTCTACATCATGTGATGTGGGGACCAACCCAGGTTGGCTGAGTGTAATACAAATGCTCCAGCCCTAGATGTGCATTTTTTTACGTCATTACTAAATCTCCGCGCACTATCTATAGACTGTCCTCCTTGAGTTCCTTCTACAAAGATCTGCTGTACTGGTTGGAAGGGGTGGAGACTGACTTGATTCTCTCTCCTTAGATCTCAAAATAGTTGAATTTCATTCCTTCCCTGAGTGTGTGTGTGGTGGTGGGTGGATGGGGAGGGGGTGCAGGACAGCAGGGACCAGCTCCCAGCTGTACATCAAGCAGCAGAGCTGACTAGTCGCCTCTTAAAGCCTGGCTAGGCCAGCTCCTGTACAGAGCAGAGACTCAGTCAGGTTTCCCGACATTGATCTTCTAATAAGTTTACTGCAGTGTAAACCCAGGGAGAAATGTCAGGAAGTACTTTCTCAGAGAAAGTAGGTGATTAGAGGAATGGGACAGGGACAAGGACAAGAAGGTTCCTAGTTCATGAGCTGAGTGGATGAGCTCCTAGAATGGGGGTCTACTGCTCAGCCAGTGAGAGGGGTTTTCTCCTACAAGTCTCCCACTTCCTCCTTCTCCCCTCTACAGATCACTGCTGAACTCAGCCCTTCCTACACTGGCAAATATAAGTGAAATCTGTTGTTCCTCTGGTCACTCACTTAAAGGGACATCCGCCAGCCTCCCCCTTCTTCTTCCCCTGTCCTGTGGTCCAGTCCTGGCTCTTTTCCTTGGTCTGGAAACATTCCCCTATGACTCAACCTCAAACCCAATTCAAAAGTCATTTCCTCGTGGAAGTTCCCTCTGAGAACTCCCTTCCACAGACTAATCCCTGTATTTAAACAGGGCAATGGGTGTGGAGCCTGGTTACAGTTCCATGAGGGACTTCAACCCAGCAATGGCTGAACACACTAACGATATCATCTGTGAATCATCCAGAGGGTTGGTGCTCTATAGATCAAGGAGATGTGGTGGCCTAACCTGACCTTGCCATGGAGGCTACCACTGTGTCAGGTCCCACAGTCTGCGGGGTAAGGCCATCTCCAAATAAACAAATGCCACACAAAACCCACTGTTCTAAGGCAACATTTTTATTGTCCATCCTGCCTGAGCCATCTCTAGTTTTGCAAGCACAAATAAATGAAGTCCACCAGGACCCCCTTTTCATCCCCCCTTTTTTTAACAATTTGTCACTAAAGATGTTGCCTGCCTTTTTCTAAAGAGGGTGTGATTAGAGGGCCACCAAAAAAAGAGACCCAAAAAACAAACACAAAATAAAACAAGACAGACAACAACAAGGATTCTAGAGTATGAGAGTCAATCACCCCCCCCCCACCCCGTTTCTCAGTAGGTAGGCACTAGGGAGGTGTAAATGGCTCCACAAACCAGTTCTTTCCCAGAAAGCTCTAGGAAGTGGAAGCGGAAGAAGAAGGGGAGGAAAAAGAAGGAAGAGAAGGAGAGACAGGTGGAGGGGAAAATAGAAAGAAAAGGAGGAGGAGGGGACCAATGAGAGGAAAAAAAAGAAGGAGAAGCTGAGGGAAGAAGAGGGAAGGTGGAGAGAAAGAAGAAGAGTAGGAGGAAAAGGAGGAGAGCCTCTAGGGGTAAGGCAGGCATTGGCCCCGCATAGGACCTGGCAGAGAGAGAGGGCACTAGCTCTTAGCTACCACCTCCCATATCCAAACCCAGTGAGTCTGAAAGCAGGTATGAATTGACCCCTTATGCCCTCAGAAAGGGGCACCAACAGGCAAGAGCAAATGTTCTTTAGAAGGATGAATGGAATCCATCCCTGCACAGGGCCTTCACTTTCCAGCCTGCCTGTCCTTGGGCCAACAGGATACATGGCCCCTGGGTTCACAGCACAGTCTCCCTGACCACCCCAATGAGGCTGTGTGGCCGCTCCGCGTCAGCCCGCCGGGGTCTCCTCTGGGTTTGGGGTCTCCCGACAGGTACGAAGGTACTGAGGTCTCCACAGCTGCTCAGGTACAACAAGCCAGGCTGTCTCCGAGAGTGTGGCAGAGGGCGCCGGGACATGCCAGGCTGTGCTGGGGACATTATCTTAGAGAGAAGAGAGAGGATCAAGAGAGGTTAGGTGTTGGCAGAGGCAGACCCCTGACAGCCTACCAGATCCATGCCTGAAACAGCATTCTGTAGAAATGTTTCCTCTAGTATCCCTTTCCTGTAATGCCTAGGAAACCCCCCAGTTTCAAGTTGTTTCAACCGGAGAGCTACCACACTTGAAAATGTGGCCAATGCTGGTCTGAAAGGTAACCAGGAAATGAGGTTATAAAATGTCAACCCAACCCCAGGATGCTTCTAATTGATCTGACAATCTTTCGATAAAAATAGGGATAGGAGTAGTAGTACAGTGGGTAAGGCATGTAGTTTGCATTGCACGCAGCCAACCTAGGTTCAATCCCCAGCATCCCATAAGGTGATTCTTGATCATAGAGACAGGAGTAAGTGCTGAGCATGTCTGGGGATGGCTCCAAAACAAAAAAAAAATAAAATAAAATAAAATAAAAACTTAAAAATAAACATAATAAAAAACAGATCAATTAAGGTGCATGCCAGGCAGGTGCTGGGTTCTGTTCCTAGACATGATCCCCTGAGCACTGCCAGTTGTGGCCCTAGAGACCCCTGGCACAGCCATGATGGCCTGGGTATCTCAGGCCTGAGCAGCATTGCATCCTCAGGCTCTGGCTCTTAACTTAAGAAGAGGTTTGCTGAGGCCGGTGAGGTGGCACTAGAGGTAAGGTGTTTGCCTTGCAAGAGCTAGCTAAGGAAGGACCATGGTTTGATCCTTCGGCGTCCCATATAGTCCCCCCAAGCCAGGGGCAATTTCTGAGTGCTTAGCCAGGAGTAACCCCTGAGTATCAAACGGGTATGGCCTGAAAAAACAAAAAACAAAAAAGGTTTGCTTAATCAGCACAGGGCTCCCATGAACTTCCTGAGAACTGCTTGAGAGGACCCTTATTTTAAAATATTACCACATAAGACTATTTTAAAATTTTGACTGGTTTTCTTATGCTTTCAGCTGTTTTAGAAAAATACACAAAAGCTTACTCTTTGACAGTCTTCTTGCTTTTTTTGTTTTGTATTCTGAATCTTAACTGCTTTAGCATAGTGATTTGTAAACTTAGTTTTAGACTTTGATTCTTTTTTTTTTTTAGATTTTGATTATTAATCTATTACATATATATTTTGTTGATTTGTTCTTAGGCCATATCCACTGGCGTTCAGGGACTACTCTTAGCTTGGTGTTTGAGGGTCACTCTTGGAATGCTTGTGGTACCTTGCAGTACAGAGGATCAAACCTGGGCCTTCTGCATGCAAAGAATGTGTTCAACACATTGAGTTACCTCTCTGACCCCATAGTAAGCATATTTAATTTGTTTTTTATTTTTTATTTTTGTTTTAGTTTTTGGGCCACACCCGGTGGCTCTGGGGTTACTCCTGGCTCAGAAGACGCTCCTGGCAGGCATGGGGGACCATAAGGGATGCAGGGATTCGAACCACTGTTGGTCCTGGGTCAGCTGCTTGCAAGTCTAAGGCCCTACTCCTGTGCTATCTCTCCGGCCCCTTTTATTTGCTCTTTTAACTATGTTCCCCCAATGACATTTCTTTTGTAATTCCAAATAAACATACACTTACCTCTCAAAAAAAATTTTTGACTGGTTTTCATAGTAGCATGATAATAACTGTGCACCATTCTGCTGTAGTTTTTAAGGGGGGGTTAAGGTAACACCCAGTGATGCCCAGAACTGAATTTTGTTTCTGCACTTGGTGTGCTAGAGATTAAACCCAGGTCAGTCATGTGTAAAGCAAGCATCTTCCTTCCTGTACTATATCTCTGGCCCTATTCTTTTTTTTGGGGGGGGGGTGGGGCACACCCGGTGACACTCAGGGGTTACTCCTGGCTATGTGCTCAAAAACTCGCTCCTGGCTTGGGGGACCATATAGGACCCCAGGGGGTCGAACCTCAATCAGTCCTAGGCTAGTGCAGGCAAGGCAGACACCTTACAGCTCGTGCCACTGCTCTAGCCCCTCTCTAGCCCTATTCTGAGATTTTAAAGATCACTAAAAGGTTAACCCCTGGGACATTCATTTTGCTAGCATGCTATTATTGCATTTGTCATTAAGGGTTTCCCTGGTTCCAGAACTAAGAAGAAAATTCTAATGTTTGCATATCTTGATTATTCATGGTTAAGTCAGGAAAGTAGTTTTGAAATAGGTAAAAATTAAAATGGATCTGGAGCAACAGTTCAGTGGGTAGGGTCTTGCTTTGCATGGGGTTTCCCAGGTTTGAACCCTAATATCCCTGAGTACTCCGAGAGTGAGCCCTGAGCATAGCCCCCTTCCCCCACAAAAAAAGAAAAACATAAAATGGATCTACTTTCCAGTAATGCAACAGAAAACAGAAATGTGCACAGCTGGAAAGAATCAGAAATAAAACCTCCATTCCCCATGTTCCTGTCTCTTCATACAGAAAGAGGGCATTACAGTAACTCAGCAGCTATACTGATGCAAAAGGTGCCAAAAGTGGCCCAGAGTACACTGCAACAATCCAGTGCCTGAGCCAGCATCACTTTGCAGCCAATGGAGGTGAACAGAGGTGCCATTAGGTTGCAGTCTTATTTTTCACCTCCTGAGCAATTTTCCCATAAAACTTTGCAGACAGACCAGACCAGCTACTTGGACAAATCTCTGCATTGGCCTCACCAAGCCTAGCAGCATTTGAGGAGTGGTTCCAGAAGACCTCTCCTTTCATTCATTTACCATGTGTCTACAGCACACAGCATAAAACTGGGGACCTAGGTGTTTCTCCTAAATAAGCCTAGCCATAGCCTAGGACTACTGATTGCCCCTTCTTTTACAAAGCAACTAGAGGGTAATGCATCTCTTTCATCAAAAAATCAGATTCCACTTTTGGGGGGAGATGCCACACCCAGTAGTGTCCAGGGTTTTCTCTGGCTCTGTATTCCAGAACCATTCCTGGAAGGCTTGGGTGACAACTTGTGGTACAGGGAACTGAACCCGTGTTGACCATGTTCAAGGCAAGCACTCTACCTGCTGTACTATCACACCAGCTCCTCAGATCCCTGACTTCCACTCGGAAAAAAAATTAGCTTCTAGTTTCAGTAAGAAAAGAGGGCAGTAGGTGGAAAAGGAAATCCAAGAACCAATAAAAATATTTCTTTAATTTGACTTAAAAACTTGCCTCATGGGCCAGAGAAGCTGGAGCTATCGTAAACAGGTAAATTATTTACTTTGCAAATGGCTGGCCCAGGTCTGATCCCTGGTACCATATGAACCTCCAAGACAACCAGGAGTGACTCCTCAGTGCAGAGCCAGTAATATACTTGAGTACTACTGGATATGCAACTCTCTCAAAAATTTTTCTTGGCAGGCCGAAGACATAGTACAGTGGGGTAAGGCTCTTGCCTCAAATATAGCTGATCACGAGCACCACACATGGTCCCCTGAGCATCACTAGGGGTGATCCCTGAAATCACTGGGTGTGGCCCCAACAAAATCACCACAGCAAAAATATCTTCCCCAGTTCCTGTAACTGGCAGTGACTCTGGGAAGGACCAATGTAACTCGAGTATATGTTGGGCATTAAGGCCCTGCCAGGTGACAGCCAAGAGCCAATGACAACCACCTGTGCACATGAAGTCAGTGCCTTAGACAGGACAGCTTCCCAGAGAGAAACTGTACCCACACACCAACACTGGGCGAGATGACCCCTTTCAATCTTGCACTCCAAAAAGGAGAAACACAGCGCCAACATGGATTATGTTACATGGTCAATGTACTCTTTTTACTGGAAGAGGGGATGGCCATCTACACTTTATTTTTGGTTTACTGGGGTGCCAAGAGCAGACCCAGAACCTGGTACACGTGAGACAAGACGTACTGTACCACTGAGACATGTCTCCAGATCTGGCCACCTGGTACTTCTTAATCTATGAATAGATAAATGTGTTTATCCTTTAAGTCCTGTCAACTTAGCCTTCCAAATATTTTTTTCTTTTTTCTGTTTTTTGATCACTTAGGGTTTATTCTGGTCTCAGGAATCACTCCTCGTGGTGCTCAGGACCATATGCAATGCGAGTTACTGAACCATGGTTGGTCTCACATAAGGTAAGCACCTTAACCCTGTAATCTCCCTGGCCCCTACCAAAAAAATGTATAAGACTTTGAGGAGCTGCAGAATTGCCAGTATTAAAATTCACATTTTCCTGTCTTATCAAAACAACCCCCTGACCCCACCATTACCCCTTTCCTTTGCCTATCTCCCCTAGATCAAGTGCTCTGAAATTGTGTTTTTTTTTATTTTGTGTCAACCCTCCATTTTTATTTTATCTATACTCATAGACACATGCAAGCTATATAGATATTAGCTATAAAAATAATGGCAAACATTTTAGAAATGGTCCCAATTCCACTTTTTGTTAATGTTCCGGCTTCCTCCCTCTCTCTCTCCCATTTCCCTTGATTAGTAACCACTAAGGGAAAAGTAACTGGAAGAGTTGCTTCTGCTCTGAAAAATGAATCTTGCCTAATAACCCTCCTAGAACTACCTGTTCCAGGAAACTGGCACTGGTGATAGCTTCCTCCATGTGCTCTTCATCTGACTTCAAAACAGATTTGATGTTTTCCACCAGTTCGTGGATGTCTGGTGTCATGGTGCAGGAGGACTGCTCCAGGAAGCGTGCCACTAGCAGCTTGGTGTCCATGTAAGATTTGTAATCGATTAAAGACCGGGGCCGGCATCTCGAAGCTCGAGTTCGCAAGCCTCTGCGCAGGGTCACGGCAGACAGATCCAGTCGGCCCTCCGTCTGAGTGGCAGCCTCGCAGCTGAGCACAGGGGTGGCTGTGGATAGACACAAGCAACATGGACCCTCTGGCCAAGCTCCTGTGCCTGTCCCTGGATCTGA
This sequence comes from Suncus etruscus, assembly GCF_024139225.1. Lineage (NCBI taxonomy): Eukaryota > Metazoa > Chordata > Mammalia > Eulipotyphla > Soricidae > Suncus > Suncus etruscus. Next base: position 85,225,104 of record NC_064850.1, read on the forward strand.
ACCAGCATGACCAGTACACTCAGCATGGGGAGCAGCTGACAAATGTGAACAGCATGCAAATCTTGCTTTCCATCCTGAAAAAGGAGGAAAGGAAGAAGGGAGGAGGGAGGGAGAGAAGGAAGGAAGGAAGGAAGGAAGGAAGGAAGGAAGGAAGGAAGGAAGGAAGGAAGGAAGGAAGGAAGGAAGGAAGGAAGGAAGGAAGGAAGGAAGGAAGGAAGGAAGGAAGGAAGGAAGGAAGGAAGGAAGGAAGAGGGAGGGAGGGAGGGAGGGAAGGAGGGAGGGAGGGAGGGAAGGAGGGAGGGAGGGAAGGAAGGAAGAGGGAGGGAGGGAGGGAAGGAGGGAGGGAGGGAGGGAAGGAGGGAGGGAGGGAGGGAGGGAAGGAAGGAGGGAAGGAAGGAAGGAAGGAGGGAGGGAAGGAAGGAAGGAAGGAAGGAAGGAAGGAAGGAAGGAAGGAAGGAAGGAAGGAAGGAAGGAAGGAAGGAAGGAAGGAAGGAAGGAAGGAAGGAAGGAAGGAAGGAAGGAAGGAAGGGGGAGGGAGGGAGGAAGGAAGGAAGAGAAGGGAAGGAAGGGGAAGGAAGGAAGGAAGGAAGGAAGGAAGGAAGGAAGGAAGGAAGGAAGGAAGGAAGGAAGGAAGGAAGGAAGGAAGGAAGGAAGGAGGAAGATGCCATAAATTATTCCCTGAAGTGCAGTTGCCATAGAATGTGTCCCCAAACATTTTATTGTGCCACATCCAACACCCACCCCAAGTCCAGAATGTAGGACTCCAAGGAAGCAGCAGGTTGAAAAGTGGTGATACATGGATGGGACTAAAGGGAACAAGCAGAGGGTGTGACCATGAAAGACATTCTGAGGGGACGATGGACGAGCTGCTGTGAGAAGGCCATGAGGAGAGACAGAACTAGTGAGTGATGGAACACTTGATGGCTGGGACTGTACCTGGTCCTATACCTCCTCAAGGGCACTGCACTGACTCAGGCCATGGCTGCAAAGAAGCTCTAGAACTGACTATAACAAAGAGAAAAATCTAGGTGCAGATAAATGGTACAATCTGGAATTCAACAGAAGTCTGAGGAACAAAGAGATACAGGTACTCTACACCTTACATCCACTTGTTTCACATGACCCTGGAGGGTTTTGCTGCCAAAGAGCTGACATGCAGGATTTCAGGCCTCTGAAGGGCCCTGAAAGTGGGGCTGGGAGCAGAGGTGAGGAAGGAGCAATCCTCTGGCTGGGGAGAGAAGCAGGCTTGGGAACTCTAAGCAGGGGTGGGCAGCTGTCCTCATAGACAGAGTCTTGCAGAAACTCTGACTAATGACACACATGCAGGAGTGAGGGCAGAATCTAAGACTACACTTGTGTGTCTTTAAGGCAAGTTGTTTCTTCCCACCACAGGGTGGGTATTCTGAAAGCTGCGCATATGTTGGGATCCCAGTGAAGCTGCAACGCCTCCACTTATGGAGAAGGACAGAGGGGCCCCAAATGAAGGCAGGTCTAGGGAGGTATACCAGCTTCAATGCTACAACAGGCAGGGCCTCCTCCCCACTCAAAAGCGACAGCAGATATAGGAAGTTTCTTTCTTTCCCTCGGGTCAGTACAAAGCTGGAGCAGACAATACAGGGCTCAGAAAGAAAGGAGTGAGGCTACCAGTTCCTCAGGGCAGAATGCAAAGGGACAGAAGCTACATTTGCATAGTGCAGAAGAGGGCCTGGTCCAGTTGTTAGCATGGTCACCTAAGAAGCTGTGGGATTACAAAAGAATTCCCTTTTCTCCCGATCTTCTCCTCCTACTTTTTTGACTACTGTGGAGGTCACAAAGTGCCAGAGTGGGGAACAAGCAATTCCAGGGGTCCAGCCCAGGATCAGTATGCATGCAAGGTTTACACTCCACTACTTAAGTCAAAAGCCATGCTTCATAACTCCTTTTCTGTGCACAATTTTCTACAATGAGGAGACCTCTGGAGATGCTGGATTTCTCAATGTGTTTACACAAAAAAACTCACTGTTCTGGTATATATAAATATATATATTTACAATTATATATAAATATATATTTATATTTACAATTATTAAAATTCCATCAGTAACCAAACTCAAAATGAAGGGGGAGAGATGGAGTAGTTGAGTTTCACTCTATCCAAAGGTCTTAGAACAAGGTCAGATTTAAATAACTCCATCTTCTTGTATATAGTAAAAAAACAACAACCAAATAATGGTACAGGATTTAAAAAAAAAAAAAGCGACACTTTATATTTTCTTTTCAGAAAATACTTATTTCCATGGAATTCGAAGCATTTAGGAATGAGAAATAAGTTTGTACTATTTTTCTCTTGCTGTACCTAGCACCACAAGATGGGCAAATGCTTTGGGTGGTAATGGCTAAAAGAATCAGTTCAGAGAACTAGTTCAAGAGAAGCCCTGAGTTCCATGTTTGCAATAGCATGGCCTCTGCTGAACATCACCAGATGGAAGGAAAGAAAAGACAAGAAGAGAAAAGAAAAGAAAAGAAAAGAAAAGAAAAGAAAAGAAAAGAAAAGAAAAGAAAAGAAACGAAAAGAAAAGAAAAGGAGAAAGAAAGAAAGAAAGAAAGAAAGAAAGAAAGAAAGAAAGAAAGAAAGAAAGAAAGAAAGAAAGAAAGAAAGAGAGAGAGAGAGAGAGAGAGAGAAAGAAAGAAAGAAAGAAAGAAAGAAAGAAAGAAAGAAAGAAAGAAAGAAAGAAAGAAAGAAAGAAAGAAAGAAAGAAAGAAAGAAAGAAAGAAAGAAAGAAAGAAAGAAAGAAAGAAAGAAAGAAAAAGAGAGAAAGAGAGAAAGAAAAAGAAAGAAAGAAGGAAGGAAGAAAGAAAGAAAGAAAGAAAGAAAGAAAGAAAGAAAGAAAGAAAGAAAGAAAGAGAGAAAGAAAGAAAAGAAAGAAAAGAAAGAAAGAAGAAAGAAAAAAGAAAGAAAGAAAGAAAGAAAGAGAGAAAGAAAGAAAGAAAGAAAGAAGAAAGAAAGAAAGAAAGAAGAAAGAAAGAAAGAAAGAAAGAAAGAAAGAAAGAAAGAAAGAAAGAAAGAAAGAAAGAAAGAAAGAAAGAAAGAAAGAAAGAAAGAAAGAAAGAAAGAAAGAAAGAAAGAAAGAAAGAAAGAAAGAAAGAAAGAAAGAAAGAAAGAAAGAAAGAAAGAAGAAAGAAAGAAAGAAAGAAAGAAAGAAAGAAAGAAAGAAAGAAAGAAAGAAAGAAAGAAAGAAAGAAAGAAAGAAAGAAAGAAAGAAAGAAAGAAAGAAAGAAAGAAAGAAAGAAAGAAAAGAAAGAAAGAAAGAAAAAAAGAAAGAAAGAGAGAGAAAGAAAGAAAGAAAGAAAAAGAGAGAAAGAAAGAAAGAAAGAAAGAAAGAAAGAAAGAAAGAAAGAAAGAAAGAAAGAAAGAAAGAAAGAAAGAAAGAAAGAAAGAAAGAAAAGAAAGAAAGAAGAAAGAAAAAAAGAAAGAAAGAAAGAGAGAGAGAGAAAGAAAGAAAGAAAGAAAGAAAGAAAGAAAGAAAGAAAGAAAGAAAGAAAGAAAGAAAGAAAGAAAGAAAGAAAGAAAGAAAGAAAGAAAGAAAAGAAAGAAGAAAGAAAAAAAGAAAGAAAGAAAGAGAGAGAGAGAGAAAGAAAGAAAGAAAGAAAGAAAGAAAGAAAGAAAGAAAGAAAGAAAGAAAGAAAGAAAGAAAGAAAGAAAGAAAGAAAGAAAGAAAGAAAGAAAGAAAGAAAGAAAAAGAAAGGAGGAGGAGAGGAGGAAAAAGGAAGAAAAGAAGAGGGGAGGAGAGGAAATATGTGAGAGAGGAGGGGAAAGGAGGAGAGAGGAGATACGAGAGGAAAGGAAACGAGAGAAGAGAAAATAAATTCTATTAACCTTAAATGATGAGGTAAGTGTGTTTCTTGTATGCATGACGGATTTCCCTGCTTTCCATCTTTCTTCTCTAAGACAAAAGTCACCTTTTACAAGTCACCTTTCAGCTTCATCCCTTCTGACACCTAAGCCTACTGCTTCCCCAGAGGCTGGGCCAGGACATCACCTTTCTCCACGGAATGATGGAGCATAGGGTCACTCTTTGATCTCGTCCACAGGGGGCGGAGGGCTCTCCCAACTCTCGAAGGATGTCGCTGATTGGCACTGGGAGTGTCAAGAGATGAGTTTTCTTCTTCCAGGGCACGAGGACTATCCCCACCTGTGTTTTTGAGAAGAGAAACAAATGATTTCACCAGCTTCCAGCGTGGGGCAGGAAACACCTGCAGCTTGCTGGGCCCAGGATAACACAATTCATAGCATTTGCTTAGGCTACTGCCCTGACAGTGTATATGTTTCAGGCTACGAGAAGCACTTGCCTCTCCAATCCACCCCTTCACACCTTCAACGGACACACACAAATGTCTGTTTTTCCCTAAGGTGTTCATGAACTTCTCTAGGCTCTAGTCCTGCAGTCCTAAGTTATCTGACATGTTCTGACATTTGGGAGGAGCTGGGCAGGACAGGCAGGGGCCACAGATCCAAATTCAAGCAGATGAGGCATTCACAAGCCAAGTGATAAAATGCCCTGAAAGTTTTGTAGGGCCAGTGGCCCCTAAATATATGGATGAGGAAACTCACTCTAGTGTGGGGATAGAATGGGATAGTCACTAATCAGGAAATAAATTTGCATCATTTGTGAGCTCTTATCTGGGAAATTTTTCTAGGAAATGGAAGAATTGGGAAATTAGAGTGGTAGTGCAGTGAGTACTTGCCTTGCACGTGGTTGAGCTAGGTTTCATCTCTAGAGTCCCATATGAGCCTCTAAGCCTGCCAGTAGTTCCTGAGTGCAGAGCTGGGAGTAACCCCTGAGCACTGCTAGGTGTGCAAACCCCCCCCCCCAAAAAAAAAAAAGGAGAAAACGAAGAAGAAATGGGAGGATTGGGCAGGAGAGAAAGATTAAGGTGCTTGCTTTGTGTGCAGCCAATCCTGATTTGATCACTTTCACTTTCCCCAAGCACCTCCAGCAATTATTGCTGGACAAAGAGCCAGGATAAGCCCTGACTTATACACTGGGCATGGATTTATTTTGTTTGTTTGTTTGTTTTTTGGGTCACACCCGGCAGCACTCAGGGGTTACTCCTGGCTCTGCGCTCAGAAATCACCCCTGGCAGACACAGGGGACCAGATGGGATGCCAGGATTCGAACCAATGTCCTTCTGCATGAAAAGCAAACACCTTATCTTCATGCTATCTCTCCAGCCCCTTAGGCATGGCTTTTTAAAAGTTCCTCAAACAAAAAAGGAATTGCCATATACTTAATTCTAATTATGCTGAATTCTACTTAATATGGAAGCAAATAGAACAAAATCCCATCTTGAATCAGGATGCCACTGAAAAATGACCTCTATCTGAAATAGCTAAAAGTTGATGCATTATTTATTACCATTAGCAGTTTTGTCCTACTGGATGGTTCTCTGGGTCATTTACAATGTTCTCTAAAAATATGGAATAAATGTAAACTGACTCTGGTATTTATTTTGGGGGCCTGGGAGGTTGGACCACACCAGCTGTGTTTGGGCTACCTGGTGGTGCTGGGGACCTAGAGTACAGAATTCTAACCACTAGACTCCAGAGAGCTTAAAGTGTTGGGGAATGTATCAGAGTGAACTATATTCAAGGCAAATGCCTTTACCCCTATACAATCTTTCTGGCTACCCATGTCCCAACTCTGCAATTTGATGTGGAAATAAAAATTTAGAATTTCTTATAGGTTAAGGGACATAACCTGGGCTCTAGTCTATAACTGAGTTGTTCTAGTTATAATGGGGAAATCTCACAAAAAAAGCTTCCTATAATGAATGAAATTTCCCCTACCCCACTCCTAAACCTTCCAAGATTCCATATTATTTTTGAAAATTGTGGTGGGAGTAAACTCTTAAATACTCAGGGCTGACTTCTGCCTCTGCATTCATGAATTATTTCTGGTGAGCTTAGGGTACCAACCATATGAAGTAGTAGAGATAGAAATAGGTTGGCTGCGTGAAAGCCAGATGCCCTGATCACTTGGAAGCCAGGTGACCTGCTCAATGTACTATTTCTCTGGCCTGATTCCAATTTGTTTTGAGGCCACACCAAGTGGTGCTCATGGGTTACTCCTGGCTTTCCACTCAAGAATTACTCCTGGCTGGCTAAGGGGACCATATGAATTGCCAAGGATGGAACATGAGTTGGCCATAAGCAAGACAAACAACCATACTCACTGTGTTCAGGACTAAAGTCCATCTTATTTTAACAGGGGAAATACAAGCAACATAAAATAAAAAGAACTAATTATACTTTTCCATCCATTACATAGGTCCCTGGGTAAAATCCCATTTCTATACACATGAGTTCTTCCACTTGAAAGCCCCATTAACACATCTGCATCTGGAAAGAAGTTTGTTGCTTTAACTATTTACTCCAAGAATATCTGTCCTCCATAAATTATCACAAAAGTAAAGGTTTCTCTAAGTACTCTCTGTACCCATGAACCCCAGTTGATGGTTGATTACCTTGAGCCACCGATGTGCAGACCTCCAACAGGCACGATGCAGCTTCGGATCCTTCTGGCCTTTGGCACGGGGATCCCTGAGCCCAAGAAACAAGAGGGCTATTGGATGACAGTCAATGCAACCCTTATCAGGACTCCAGCACATGTCTTAGAAAGAGTTCTGGGCATAATCTCTGCATTTTTCCTGAGCAGAACACCTCATTCCTTCTCTCCCAAAAGTGAATAATGAGGAACCCCAAATCCATACCTGATCCTGGTCCTCTTGGCTCACCACAGCTTCGTAGGGAGGTGGGGGATCCAGAGGACAGAACACTTCTACTCCTTTGATTCGTGCACCATAGATGTGTGGGAGGGGAATGACATCGGGACCAACCATCCTAGGAAAAGCATGTTTTCCTAAGAGAGCCCATTCTACAAACATGCAGTAGCCCCTGCATGTGGACTTTGCCTAAGATCATTAAGCCACGGACTATGAGGAAAACTAGTCACCCCTGCAGACCATGGTCTCCCCTTCTAGGAGAGGGAGAATAATCCCACGCAGCTACCATGGAGCTGTGACAACATATTAAATGACAATCAACAGTCCTTTTCAATAAAGAGTCAGAACACAGACATAATCCATGGAGACAGAAAACAGATTAGTGGTTTCCAGGGCCTGGAGAAAGGAGAGAGAGAGAGAGAGAGAGAGAGAGAGAGAGAGAGAGAGAGAGAGAGAGAGAGAGAGAGAGAGAGAGAGAGATTTGTGCTAATTAACTTGGAAAGATGAAAGGAAAAAGTAAAGAGAACTTACATGTATATAATAATAGGCCATCATCATGTGACTAGTTCTTAATTGATATACTTTAATTGTATATTAAAATTATATAAATATATATAAAATGATTGAATGAGGTATGGGGATCCTTTAGAAGTTTTTAAAGTGCTGGTGTCCATTCATGGACGGACATGGAAACTATTATGCTGAGTGAAATAAGTCAGAGGGAGAGAGTTAGACACAGAATAGTCTCACTCATTTATGGGTTTTAAGAAAAAATATAAGACATTATTGTAATAATACCCAGCGACAATAAAGATGAGGACTGAAAAGATCGGCTCAGGATATGAAGCTCACCACAAAGGGTAGTGAGTGCAGTTAGAGAAATAACTACACTAAAAACTATCATAACAATAGTAGTGAGTGAAAGAAGTACAATATCTGTCTTGAATATAGGCAGGGGATGGGGAAGGAGGGAGATGGAGTGCATTGGTGGTCGGAATGTTGCACAGGTAAAGGGGGTGTTCTTTCTATGCCTGAAACCAACTACAATCATGTTTGTTCTTTTTATTTATTTATTTATTTTATTTTTGGGGTCACACCCGGCAGCGCTCAGGGGTTACTCCTGGCTCTACGCTCAGAAATAGCTCCTGCCAGGCTCAGAGGACCATTTGGGATGCTGGGAATCGAACCACTGTCCTGCATGCAAGGCAAATGCCCTACCTCCAGGCTAACTCTCCGGCCCCATTTGTTCTTTTTATTACTGCAACCTTTCTATTAAACTGCAAACATGTTTGCAATTTTGAAGAATAAAGTATTATAACAAAAACAAAATTTATATCCATTAAAGATAAAATTTCTGATTTGTGGGTATAATTCAAAAAAGAAGTTTTGGAAGTGCTTTGGAACTAGTCACATGATGGTGGCCTATTATTATATACATGTAAGATCACTTTACTTTTTCCTTTCACCTTTCCTAAGTTAATTCGCACAAATACCCTTAATTATTTAACCCCGACCCTCAGATGATTTATGTTAAACTCTAACTAATAAAGGTGCCAGGGAAAGCAGCCAAAAAAAAAAAAAAATGCTTGGCTGACTCAGTAAGATCCAAGACTATGTTTAACACCCCTGGCCAAAAGTGCAATTTTGACTGTCTAATTTCTTGTGCAAAACTGCAAGTTGAGACCCTGCAGAATTACCTCTACGGTGGCACAATAATGTTTCATGGGCATTTACGACAAGCTTTCAAAGGGTTAATTTTATCTTATGTGTGTTAAACCTCAACTAATGGAAAAATAACTAGAGGCTGAGGAAGATTCAATTGTTTCTTCTATTGGCAAATGATGAAAGTTTCTTGCCTGAGTTTCCCTAGTCACTAATGTCCGATTCAGGGACCAAAAAGAAAGTACAGGAAGGAAGGAAGTGGGGCATTTGCCTTGCCTGTAACTACAATGGCTACAATCCTTGTTCAAATTCTTGGCACCACAGAAGGTTCCATAAGCACTGTTAGGGTCACTCCTGAGCACAGAGCCAGAGCCAAGAATAAACCACTAAACACTGCCAGGCGAGGTCAAACTCCCCTGCTCCACTAAAGAATAAAAGATTCCCTAATATTTGATTTATGGCCAAACTATTGGTTAAATGAATATTCTAATGAACTAATTCATTAAAAAATCGGGGCCAGGGTAAACAGTCCCATGGCTTATCGTGTCCCCCACAGCCTAAGGTTTTGAGTTTAATCCTTGATGTTGTCCAATGTGCCAAGCACACTTCCACCATCCTCTGTGATCCTCAGAGTCACACCACAGCCAGGAATGCATAAGAAGCGCAGCAAATAAGTATCACCCCCAATGTGTTATTGTAGAGTGGCAACACCTCTGTGAATGCCATGGGGACCCCCACCCTCAAACCCTACTTCTAGAATGCACCTGAGCACCACCACTAAAGAGTGTGAGTGGGACCAGAGCCATGTTGTATAGCAGGTAGAGCATTTGCCTTGTATGTGTCTGACTCAGCTTCAATTTCTGGCATCCCATATTGTCCCCTAACACCACCAGCAGTGACTCCTGAGTGCAGAACCAGAAATAACCTCTGAGCATTGCTGGGGTTGAGCCCAGGCAAGCACCATAACTACAGAAGTGCCACCGCAGTGAACGCCAATACAGTGCAACCACTACAAGATGGTGAAGACACCAGGAGAAACACAGTTCAAAAAACCATGAGCACCACAACCAGGCACATCTGCAGAGGCCACTGCCTGGTCACTGCAAGCATGGCCATAAAGAAATAGGAGGAGGGGCAGTGAATGAGGTCAGACCTCGGAGACAAAGAACCACACTGCTATAGGGACCACAGAACTCTGATTAAAGGGGTGACTCAGCAGACAAGGGCTGAGCACGTGGGGTGGCTGAGGGCACTGTGGCTTTTCTGCAGGGAGGTGCCTGGGGGAAGGAGATACATACTTGTTGCAAAAAAATATTTGTTTTGCCTTTTTGCTGTTGTTCATAGTACAGTTGTGTTTTTATTTTTCAGTTACAAAGCTGTTCATGTCTTTTAATCATATAGTGTATAATACCCATCACCAGTGCATATTCCCCACTACCACCATCTCCAGTTTTCCTCCTGCCTCTGTGGCAGACATTGGAAAAAATGTTTTAATTTGAAAGTTCTTCTAGAGGTTTCCAGAGAAAAATCACAAACACACTCACAAACACACGTGAAAAACAAAAACACTAAATTTTAAAATAGTAGTTAACAATAAGTGAACATCAAAAAACAAAAACAAAAAACCCTACCAAACTCCTGTCCAAGTCACGGGTTATTGGAGAATCAAAACCATACAAAACAAAACAAAAAACAATAGCCAAAGTTCAACATCTGCTCCTGAAATGCCAAAACAGACAACAAAAAGATAGATTCTGCACCAGTGCTTGCAGAGGCTGCTCTTTTGTTGCTGGTATTATTTTCTGTGTAGCCAGAGGTCAAACCAAAGGCCTTCGACCTGTACCTGTACTCCTTTTTTCCACATATCCCTTCATACTTCTCACCCTGAAGAGGGGTTTTTCATCCTCTGGAATAAGAGAATATTTTGTGCATATATATATAGAAATGCTATCCACAGAGGATTAATGATGAAAAAGATGTGATGTCTATTCTTCCAATGAATCTTCTGCAGTGCTGGGTCTTAGAGAAATGAGCAGCCTGATTGTTAAAATGAGAAAGCTTGGCCCCTATCCCTTAGACCTTCTTGGTTTAGAAGCCAGACTCACCCTCTGGCTCTGAAAGGGGAGAGGGATTCATTCCCAATACAAGCTCATCTGAAGAAAGACACTAGCATGAGAGAGAGAGAGAGAGAGAGAGAGAGAGAGAGAGAGAGAGAGAAAGAGAGAGAGAATGTAACATTATAAAGAATGGAATATTCATAGGCCAGAGCTGGAGGCTATAATTTGCATGCAGAGGTCCTGAGTTCAATCCCTGAGCACCACTAGGTATAACTCTGGAGGCCACTTAGTACCACTGAGGGTGGCCCTGGTTGTCCCCAACAAAGTTGAAAGTCCTCTCTGAAACTTCTGATGTGCACAGGTAGGCAGAGTATTGAAGGACCCTCCCCACCTCAAACTCTATGTGAAATACTCTCTCTAAAACAAGGGCTGTTCTTAGGGTCTGAGCCTGTGGCTTTGTGGCAGGTCCCTGACATGGCATAAGCCTATGTTCCCAGCATTCCCTCCAGCCACCATTACCAATCCCGGTACTGCAGGCTGTGATCAGAGAATAAGAATGCAGATCCTATACAGAATTTTAGGAAGGAAAAGGGCTTTTGCTGAATTGTAGGGGTATACTTTGACATGTCTCTATATTTCTAGGACTCACCACCCTCACCACAAAATATCCCCATACCCATAACTTCCACCCCTCCTGCCTTTCCTTTAAGCACAACCTAGCTTTCACTAAATGCAGGAGTTCACTTTGCTCTATTTCCATGCCATTCATTTGAAGTCTCATTTTGATGGCAGTGAGTTGATGCAGAAGAAAAGTCCTTGCTTTATTAAGCACCTTCTCTTTCATTTCTAATAGGAAGTAAAAATCCAGGCAGAGAAATGGACTTAGGTATCTCTCGGCAGGTTTTTATCCTGATCTCTCTTAGCCCTCAACCCTCATGATAATATAGAACCTTCAAGGAGGTTTTCAACCTCCACTGGCCTAGACCTTGCTTCAAGAAAACCTTTTGCTGATTAGCTGTACTCAGTCTGACCACTGCAAAAGAAAATGTACAAGGGCAGGGAACTAACATCCTGAGCTATCCAGGAAAGAAGATCAGACTTACATAAAAAATGTCTTAGGGCCAGAACAATGTGGTAAGGGCATTTGCCCTGCATGCGGCTGGCCTGGGTTCAATCCCCAGTATCAAATATGGTCTTCCAGGAATCGCCAGAAGTAATTTCTGAACACAGAGTAAGGAGGAACCCCTAAGTGCCATCAGCTGTGACCAAAAACCAGAAAAAATAAAGTGAATATCTTGGGGATGTAGCTTGGAGGTAGGATACTTAACTCACATTTCTGAGGCCCTGGATTTGATCCCTGGTACCACAAAAAAATTAATAAAAGAACATCTTGAAACCAGAAAGATAGTATAAGTAAGGCATTTGTTATGCTGTTGACCTAAATTCATTTCCCTGCATTCCATATGGTCCCTTGAGCCCATCAGAAGTGATCCCTGAGTCCAGAGCCAGAAATAACCCCTGAGTACATCCAGGTATGGCTCAAATCCAAAAAAAAAAAATTAGAATGAATATCTTTTGCAAGGATTCCCAAATTTATTTGGCTTACTACCCCCTTTTCAAAAAAAGAAAATCAGTCTGCTGCCCTATTCTGCCCTCAGATGACTTACCTTCTTTTACGGGGAGGAGACACCCAAGTGGTGGTCTAGACATCCAGGCACCCTACTGGCAATTCTCAGCTAACCAGCTTGATGGCTCAGTGCCCAGAATGTGATGCTGCTCAGGGCCTACAAGGTATTCCCCAGGCCAAGTCTCTGAGGCTGCATCTGGCAATACTTGTGGCACTGTGTGGTGCTGGAAATCAAGCACTCTCTGGCCCCTAAATCTGCCTTCTTTAAACAAAAAAGCAGAAAATTCCCCTCTTCCCTTACACAGTACCATGATTCCTCCTGGATTATTTCAGCAAACCCTCTAAAAACACTGAATTTCAGAAGACCGCTCCCTGGTAAGGTGAAGTTAAGATTAAGGGCTAAGCATTTCTTCAGTGTCAAGCACAGAATAGGAACACCAAGAAATATGCAGCAACCAATAGTAATGCAGGGCCTACAGTTTTATTTTAAAGAAGCTTTTGTTAAACCCATTCCCAGAAATTCACTTAGCAGCTATGTGGTAATTCGGTGAATGGAGTAGTAGGCTCAGAAATGGTATAAGGGCCAAAGTAAAAAGAGCACAGGAGGTAAGGTTGTTGCCCTACATGATCCCTTCCAGAAAGTTCTGAATGGTAAAATCTGTGACAAGAAGCCTTTCTGGGGCTGGAGAGATAGCATGGAGGTAAAGCGTTTGCCTTTCATGCAAGAGGTCATCGGTTCGAATCCCAGCATCCCATATGGTCCCCTGTGCCTGCCAGGAGCAATTTCTGAGCATGGAGCCAGGAGTAACCCCTGAGCACTGCCGGGTGTGACCCAAAAACCACAAAAAAAAAAAAAAAAAGAAGCCTTTCTGTCTTCTAACCTTGATTTGGCAGAGGCACTATCAATGCATGAAAGAAGGAACAAAGAATTGAAGTGCTCTCACGGGTCATCATTCTTATGCAGGATAGAAAAAAGCAGGCAAGCCTGGGCCAAGCTCACAAGAATCTCTTTCCTTCCTACACTGCAGGAAGGTAAATCTTTCTGCTGTTGCTCTTCCATTGACCAAATGCTTACTCATGCCATATAGGGCTAGAAATTCTTAAAGAGAGTATTTTTGTCCCCAGAAAGGAGACAAGAAGACACCTTTACCATTGCTGCAGGCAGAAAGATAGGAGGCCCCTGGTAATGTGTACTGGGAGAAAAACTGTCTGGAAGTTAAACCAGCTCAAATGCATGAAGACATAAGAGCCCCGCCTAAAAAACCACTGAGCATTTCTTGGGAGACAACCTCCCATAAAGGGAAGCTGAAGTGTCTCTAGGCCAACATCTCTCCCTCAAGCCTACAAACCCTCTGGCTGTATGGTCATCTCTAGTATATGGGGTTTATGGGCCTGAGGTGGGAGGTGGGATCCAGATAGGAATGTGAGTCATAAAAATAAGGAATATCACTCACTGAAAACAATCTAACCTCCTTCATCATCACAAATGACTGCCTACATCTACAGCATAGGTTCCCCCATACCTTCGTTCAGTACAACACTTAATACAATAGCCACAACATGAAATCAATCACCTGTCCAATGACAGATGAGTGAGTAATGAAGGCATGTTGAATAAATGCACAATAAAATACTATACAACTGCTGTGAAGGATGGAATCATGAAATTTGTTGCTAATTGGATAAAACACTTTATACTGTTTTCATTTGCATTTGATAGAACAGGAGGGTCCAAATTAAGTGAAGAACAAATATATCATGATCTCACATATTTGTGGTCTACAAATTAACATGGCTAGGAAGCAGAAGGTATCAAAGATGGGCAAACCTCTAGCCCTAGCTTACAGAAATAAAAGGCCAGGGAAGAAGAGAAATGGAGAGAGGAAGAGGCAGATGGGAGGTAACATGGGGCAAAGGTCAGGGGCCTTGGCTGTGTTGGCGGTGTAGAGGTAAGCTATCTGTTTATTTTTAAATTGCTAGCACCAAAACTCCTGTAAGCATAAGACCCAAAGTACAATAATTAAACCTAAAAAATATGCCTGTAAGAAGGCTGGGGACTGGAGTGGTTTGTGGAAAGGAACCTGGGGACTTTGGTGGAGGGATGCAGACATATGGTGGGATTGGAGTTCTGGCACTATCTGTCTAAAACTCTTTTATTAACATTTTTTAAAGCACAATCCTAAATAATTAAATTACCGTATCATAAGATGCAGCACCCCCCCCCCCAAGATGGAGTAAATGTCTGTAAGACTTTTGAACCAAATACCACCTGGAACTGAAGCCTGAGTGCAGGGGAGGAGAGCATATACTAACCACTTGGCATCCACAGTTACGCCCCCCTTTTTTTTTTTGTTACGCCCCCTTTATTGAACAGATATACCACATAGTACAAGCAATCAGATTAATGCACTTTCTTTTTTTTTGTTTTGTTTTTTTTGTTTTTTTTTTGTTTTTTTTTTGTTTTTGTTTTTGGGCCACACCCAGTGATGCTCAGGGGTTACTCATGGCTTTCTGCTCAGAAATAGCTCCTGGCAGGCACGGGGGACCATATGGGACACCGGGATTCGAACCAACCACCTTCGGTCCTGGATCGGCTGCTTGCAAGGCAAACGCCGCTGTGCTATCTCTCCGGGCCCAGATTAATGCACTTTCACCGTCTCATAGAGAGCTTTCATTTAAGACTATTTGATCGCTGCTGTGACAATTTTAATATTCACAAAAAAAATTTTTTTTAATAATTTTTTATTTTCTGATGTAAAAAAAGAATTAGGTAAATGTGTTTAACCAGCTGTGAGTATTGTAAATATACTTTGGCCACAAAAGCTGGTTGTTTCTAGCCACCATCTCCTGATGGCATCTCGCATTGTACCATTTGCTTTAGAATATTTTTTTTCTTGTTTTCCTCATCTAAAAACTATGTGCATCTTATGGTCAGGTGTGTCTTTTAGAGTGAAAAGTACAGTAATTAATTAAATTTAATTTTTAAATAGATTTCCCAAAACCCAACAGTTGGCCCCAAGTTTATTTGACAATACTCCACTTGTATTACAGAAATTTAAAAAGAAAAACTTTCTGTCCCTCTACATACCAAACTGAAGACCCCAATTTTTCTCTACAATTCAGGTACCTACTTTTTAGTTGTTTATTCTGGTTTTATTTGGGGGGGGGAAACCACATAGAGTGGTTCTCCTAGATTACTCCTGTCTCTCTGCTCTGGGATCACTCCTGGCAATTTTCGAGAGGAAAAGACTTGGTACCAAGAATTGAACTCACATCAGCTGGGTGATCAATGCAGGACAACGCAGGGCAAGCACTCTACCTGCTACGGTATCACTCCAGCCCAAGCAATTCCTTCTGGAAATTTAAGCTCTCTTTTTCCAGGAAGCCAACACCTGGCTGATTCTATCTTTAAAGTCTGTAGCATATTCACCATTTGAAATTAGGAGGTTCTTGTCTTTGTGCTCAATATCTCTTCTGAGTTCTACTGTAATCCTTCATACGCTCAGGTTATAACCTAGCTCCTTATGAGAGGAGGCTAATATGGGTAAGCATTGTAACCCCTCCCCCAACTTCTTGCCTATCTTACCTGAATGGGAGGGGTCTGTGGTTGCTAATAAAGAGGTTGTCTCAGGGGTGAAGGAGAGCTTCAGCAGGAGAAGCCTCAAGAGAAGGAAGCAGCATGGAGAGATAGAGATAGAGAGAGGATAGATGCAGGGCAGCTGAAGGAGGCTGCTTCAAAGGTTAGTTGAGAAGCCATGTAAGATATGCACATGGTGATCAGGGCCTTATAATAGTAAAGCTTCATGTCTCTTGACTTCTACTGACTGTGGGTCATTTCCTCGCCATTATCCTGAACCCTCAGACTTGCCAGGCCAAAGAAGCTGCAGGCGCTGGGCAGGCCGAGAAAGGCCTCACCATCCATTCCATCCACCATCATCCACCACCATCAAGGTTCTTATCAACAGGCCATATTATGGCCTAGTATGGCTAGGCCAGCCTTAATTCCAATACTCAGTATAGTACCAGTGCACAGCAGAGGATAAGGTAAATGCTTACTGAGGGAATGCATGCAGTAATTTTTGTTGTTGTTGTTGTTGTTGTTGTTTGGAAGCCATACTTAGCAGTGGCACTCAGAGGTTCTTCCTGACTCCTGGCAGGCTTGGGAACCATGTGGGATACCTGGAACCTAACCCAGGTCAGTTGCATGCAAGGCTAACGCCCTACCCACTGTGCTATTGCTCTTGCCTTACAAGCATCACTCTTTAATAGGGACAATTCTAGAATGACTACAGGTGGCATTTCATTTCATAAAGTAATTCCTGAGACTTAAGAAATATATGCTCATATTTTGAGGTAAAATGGAAAAAGAAAAAGTAAAAACCATGCAGTCTATTTTTTTTTTTTTTACTCAACCAGAGAGATGTCATTAATAGTTAATTGGCTTTTTAATGGCTGGGAAGAGTTTCATGATCAGAGGCCCTCTGAGGAGGGTTATAATGAATATCGATCTGGCCTGGGAGCGTTTCCAGGGCAACGGCAGCACTCAATCAAGTCAAATTACAGCAGTTATCTCATGCTGTCAGCTGTCCCTAGGAAGCGCATTGAAAGTAGAAAAGTATATCCTTAGGTCAGGGTTTGACTTTTCTTTGGTTTCATGAAGTTTATCTGCTCTCAACCTCCACCCCATCTCCAGTAAGAGCCCAGCAAGGCTAAAGAGATTGTACAGTGGGTAGGACACTTACCTTGTAGATGACTGACCTGGGTTAAAACCCTGATGCTTCAAAAAGTACCCAAAGCACGCCTAGAAGTGACTCCAAATCACCACTGGCTATGGCCCCAAAACAGAAGGAATGAGAGAGAATGAGAGAAAACTCCTAAATAATATAACAATGCATCTTCCTTTCAGAAAGAAATTGGCTCAGGCTGTCAGTTCTAGAGACACCAAACTGAGTGCACCACAGAGACAGGAGGAGAATACCTTCGGTTCATCCGGGGAGTACAGGAGTAGAAGGTGGCGAAGTAGGAAGGTGGGGGTGCTGGTGGCACAAAGTCATCAGGGTCTGGTAGATGTCCATGTTCTTCTGCTTCTTCAGCAGAAATCTGGGATTCATCCTAAGAGGACAGTTACTTGGTTAGTTCCCAATGGCCACCTCACAGGCTTGAGGAGAAAAGCAATGGATTCAAGGAAAAGGGCAGGAGCAGCTGACTCAGCAGACATTACAGAGGGGGGGTCACTGCTCATGAACTTACGATGCAGGATCTCCTGGCTGCAAAAATCTGGAGGTAGCGAAGGGCAGCGGCCACCAAGCAGACCGTGGTGGTCAGGGCATTCAAGGCACACAGTGCAAAAAGAACTTTCTGGGGCAAAGAAACAATGATGTCATTAAGCATTTCAAAGCAATTGAACACGGTACAACCTATCAATCTTTTAGAATAACAATACCTATCTGCACCATCATTTTCATGGGAAAATTTCACTACACTCCAGCTGAGATTTGTGTTAAGCTCAGGCCAAGTGTGAACCACAAGTGGTACACAGCAACATCAATATGTAAAAAAATTATAAAGTCTAGCTCATACTAAATCCAAATAAATGTTGTTTATCATCGCTACTATCGGGCAACCATATGTACTTCTTGATTTAAAGAATTTATCTTAGAAGCTTCCTGCCCCCCAAATTACAGTATTTCTTTGTGCAAGCAACATAATGCTGCCTGAAAAGTTTTGTGTTTTTCTGTGAAAGCTGTGTTGCCAGTAACAGCAATTCTCAGTCTCCACCCTCCCACAGCCTCCAGGACAACAGCCACTAAATAGATGGTCACTGATTCTATTTCAAGAGCAATTGGCAGTAACCCCAAACACCCAAAGGACAAAGTCTGGAAAGGTTGGTGAGAAAGTAAATAGGGTTTCTCTCCTCTAAATCCAGATCTCAAAATAGAATCCCAGGCAATTCCAAAACTGTTTATGGCAGTAGTTCTGGCCCCTTAATGGGGCTTTCCCCAAGCTCAATCATGGTACAGAAAGTTTAGAGGTGACTCAGCTATCAAAACTCCAGAAGTCAAAAACTGAAGCATTAGCTACTGCAGTTAGGCCAACCTAGGTTGGATCCCTGGCATTCCTTATGATTCTCCAAGCCTTCCAGGAGTAACCTCTGAGGGCTGCCGGGTGTGGCTCCAAAACAAAAACATGGAAAAAAAAATCCAGAAGCCAGAGCAAGACAATCATTTTTACATCCTGCAATAACCAGAGTTGGCAGTTGCTCTCCCTTTGCTTAGACATTTCTCATTCCCACAAAAGGAAACAAGAAAAAAAAAACTTGGAGCAAAGGCAGAAAGTGAACCATCAGCTACCACTGTCCAAAGCTAATTCTTCAGCTAATAACTGATAGCTAATAACTGCTCTTGCCACTCACTGAGCTACGGAGCCTTTCACATGATTTTCATCCCATTTCCTTTGAAAAGGTTTTTTAGATTTGTCTTCAGGTTGTGGAGAGGACTATTCCTGTATATTGTACAGGGATCGCTCAGGTGACCATGTAATAACACTAGGATAAAACCCAGGCTTCCTGCATGTAAAACACATGTACTATACCTTTGAGCCATTTCTCTGACCCTTGGATTATTTGCTTTTAATCTCTTACACCTAATATAATTGCTGTTAATTATAATAGGGATAATTTGGTTAATTTTTCTTATGTTTTGAGTTCCATCAGAACAAATTCACTCAATAGACCACAGGACTCACTTAGGCCAAAGAATAATAAATGGGTAGGAAATGTATAAATGGCATTGCTAAAAAGTGGCATGTGTGTATATTTGTACATCTGCATCTACAGACACAGATAAATGTAATTAACATTACAATATTAATTAGACATGCATATATTACTATTTCTTGTGATGTATATGTTTGGATCCTTTAAAATTATCTTTTGAGAGATGCTGGAATGATGCATGTATGAAACTATCATTAACAATATTTTAAATAAAAGGATTTCAAAAAATAAAATAAAATAAATAAAAAAGGATCTCGATACAGAGTAAAAATAAATTTTTAATTATTTTAATTTTTAATTCAATTTTTAATTATTTTTTAATTTGTATTTTTAATGATCCAGAGAGAAAATATAACAGGTAAGGCAATTGTCTTGCCTGTGGATGACCATGATTAAATCCCAAAAAGGACCAGCAATGATCCCTAAGTGGTGCCAAGTGTGGCCCAAATCCTGCTCCCACCAATTTTTATTGTCTTATATTTCTTGAACACAAGGGCGGTACCATTTTAATCCATTCTGTTTTGTCTCAGGGTTATTAAAAAACAGCACTTTGTATTGGCTTTTTATCCCACAATGTAATTGGTTAAAGGAGTTAAGGGTTGCCTATTGTGGGTATCCCTGCCTCTCCCAGGTCTTTATGCTGCATTTCGTGATGCAGGGAGGAAGGGTCCTCCTGGCACACCTTAAGCAGGAGGTGGACAGCGCTACAAGGCTGAACTGGAAAGAGTTTCAAGGCATTTTCTTTGTCCGTGCATTTGGTTGGTTGAAATTCTTCACAACAGAAGCAAATCTTGCCTTCACCTAAGTCCACCTACAAGGAGAGAGTAAGACAGAAAAAAAAATGTTTATAAGAAAAATAAGAAGTTATTCTGAAGCAAGCACTAACCCTACAGAGTGAGATGTGGCAGGAGAAGTTTTCTGTCTGTGTGTCAATCAGGACAAGTTAGGGTATGCTGTGGGATTAGGCAACAAATATGTTTTTTCTATTTTTAAAATTTATTAGCACCAGAGATAATACAGTGGGTAGGGTGTTTGTCTTGAAACTGAATTTGATCTCTGTCACCACATATAATCCAAAGCTTGGTCAGGAGTTATCCCTAAGTGCAGAGAGAGAAGGAAGCCCCAAACACCACTGGCTGTGTCCCAAAAATAAAAAGAAATTTCATTACTGAATCTTTGGGGATCATCTCCAGCAATGCTCAGGGATTACCTCAAGCTTGGTGCTCAGGCATCACTCCTGGTGCTACTCGGATGACCATGCAGTGCCTGGAATCAAACTGGAGCTCCTGCATGAAAAGCCTACACCTCAATCCTCTGATACATCTGACCCCACCCCAAGATCTTTTTGGGGGGGTATGGCTAGGGGAAAGGTTGTTGGTGAGAAGCTCATACTCATCAGTGTTTATGGCTGAGTACTATGGCCACAGACACTCAGCCCAGGAGGTCAGATGGCTCAATGCTAGGTTCTGAGATAGGGTGCTGCTCACACTCTCAGGTGCTAGGGAGTACCGGGGCTATCCCTGTATTGTTCAAGCTATACTTGGTCATGCTAGAGGGCTGTGGAAGTGTGGCTTTGTGTGTGCAAGGCATGTTCTTACCCCAATCCTGTGCTAATTCCTTAGCTTCCAGGTTCTCTTTTTTTAAACCACATAATACATTATATCAGAAAAAGAGCCAGAGCAATAGTACAGTAAATAGGGTGCTTGTCTCGCATACACCAACCCAGGTTTGATCCCCAGCCCCCCATCTGGTCCCCTGAGCCCTAAGGACAGAACCAGGAATAAGCTCTGAGCACTGCTGGATGTGTTTAAAAAGCTAACTAACAAAAACCTAACTAAAAAATCAGAAAACAGAAAAGAGTTCTTTGAATCACATTTCCAGCGGGACCCAGGGAGCAGTTCCCATAAGGTCTCAAGACAGAAGTTTAAGAGACAAAAATAGAGAGCAAAGTGGTAGTGCTATAAGGAACATAGGGATGTAATTTATTTTGGAGGGAGAGGGGTCTTGAGGTATATTCTAAGTGGAGTTGCTATGTTCAATGAAAACTGAGTGAAGTTAGTTGGGAGAGAGAGATTGACAGAGAATGATCTCTCTTATATATGGGATTTAAAGAAACATAATGAAAGAATAATTAATGTCCAAAGACAATGGAAACAAAAAAATAAAATGTGAGAAAGGAAACCCCTGGGGGCGGGGTTTAGGGGACTGAAGGATAAGACACAGAGGAAGGCAACATCTATGGTAGAAGGAAGTGTTCAGCAGGAGGAAGAGGTGGTGCTGAAAGATGCTAAAGAATCATATATGCAGCCTTATCAGCCACAATACTGTAAATCACAGTGCAAAGATTTATTCTTAGAAATCAGTTTCTCTTGAACCAGAGAGATGGCACAGTAGTAAGGCATTTGCCTTGCACTTGGCTGACCTAGGACAGACCCAGGTTTGATCCCTGGCATCTCATACGGTCCCCCGAGCCTGCCAGAAGTGACTTCTGAGTGCAGAGCCAGGAGTAACTCCTGAGCATTACCAGGTGTGGCCCAAAAACACAAAACAGAAAAAAAAAAAATCAGTTTCTCTCATAAAAAGCATTTCAGTGTTGATGTGTATGCCTGAAATTCAATCATAAGTAACTATGATTTCACAATGACTAAATTAAAAAGGAAATTATATTTTTAGTTTAAAAAAAATAAAGCAAATTAACTGCAACCCAACACTTAGACACAAACTGTGTGAGAAAAGGGAGGACAGCAGTTCCCTCTGAATGCAGATAAACAATAGAGCCTTTTTAAGTAAGCTGCAAATACTGCTTAGGCATGTTGATGAAAATAAAATATACAAGTTGTTTATTGGCATTCAAGTTTAACGGATGGCCCTGTAGTTTTATTTGTGAAACCTTCTCGCCATTCTTCCTCTTGGAAATGGCATTCACATGAAATCACGTGACCAACCCAACTCTAAGGGCATCGGAAATTTCATCTCCTACATGTCTCTAAGCAGCATGGGTTGCACTGGACGAACAACAGCCCGAAACTAGGGTGTGCTTCAAGAGATCTCTTATTCACATCTTCAATGTGCTCAATTTAAAGTGCTTCAATGTGCTTCAATAAAGCCTAGCTAAAGTTCTGTTTATTTTAAAGTGATATAATCGCTGGTGAATAACCTCAGAGTTTTAAATGAAATCAGAGATTTTTAATGAAAGCCTCCAATTTTTAATGAGCTGCTTTAAAATTTTTGAAAATTTTTCAAGTTTCCCTTGAGTCGGGCAGTAAAATAATGAGATACCCATAATTCAAAGTTTGGTGGGGTTGGGTTTGTTTTTACTTGCTCCATTGTTTACACTGTTGAAGTCAGCTCTCCATTTCATATTGATTTTATTTTACACTTACAAAATCCATCAGGCAGTCCTTTATTTTCTGAGGAGGGGGCAACACCTAGTAGTGTTCAGGAGCTATTTTAGGCCCAGTGATTGGGAGTGTTTGGGTGATGCTTCACCCTCTTGAGAAGCAGGAAAATAAAACTTTATCTTGTCCCAAACCCAGAATTCTAAGAACATATTTTATTCCAGGTCCTTAAACCAAACTGAAAAGAATCCATTATTTTATGAATTCTATCAATCACTGATGTCTAGATCTAAGCATTAGATTTTGTCCCTGAAACAAAAAAATTACAACTGGAGATGTCTTGATGGACTCAATAGTCTATCAATTCAATCTCATGTCGACTCTATCCTTCCTTGATGCCACATGAAAACTGTTATCTCTTCATACCTACACTCTTCGCAGCCACCCTACACACACACAGACACACAGACACAGACACAGACACACAGACACAGACACACACACACACACACACACGCAAAAGTCTATCTGTATTTGTACTTGCAGTTCTCTTCTATCAATCACTATCATCATCTATTTGTATTTGTATTTGTATTTGCAGTTTTCTTCTATCAATCACTATCATCTCCTATTTTTTAATTTTGGTGCCACACCTAGCGGTGTTGAGATCTTATTCCTGATTCTATGCTCAGAGACACTCCTGGCAATGCTCAGGGGATTATATGTGGGAATCTTTGAACCTGGGTCAGCACGTACAATACAAGCTCCTTAGCTATCTCTATCTTGTTTGTTTGTTTGGGTTTTTTTGGACCACACCCAGTTACACTCCTGACTATGCGCTCAGAAATCGCTCCTTGGTTGGGAGACTATATGGGACACCGAGGGATCGAATAGTGGTCCGTCCTAGGCTAGCATGGGCAAGGCAGACGCCTTACTGCTTGTGCCACCGCTCCAGCCCCTGTCTCCTACTTCTTATGCTAACTTCTGTTGATATTATCTCCACCTTCAAAGAAAACCTACTCTGGCCATTTGAACAATTTTTTTTCTGAACAGATGAAAAATGGTTTTTTCTCTTAGCTTTCTCTTGGCATCATAAAGAGAATTAGTAATAGTCCTACACTGGGCTCAATTCAGTATTAGTCCTGTGGCATGTCCAGTACAGAACTCCCTGATTGAATACAGACAGCCCAGTTTGATGGTATCACAAAAGCAGCTCCCAGAGATGATCCATCAGTCTCTGCAGTGCTCATGAACCCACAGCCCTCCCACTCCAGAGAGAAAGCAGACCCACTTTTCTCACCAAGACACAGTGCAACATTTTAATCCTCAAGGCCTTACCTACAGATTCTACCTACCCCAGGTAAATTGACTGGCCCTCCACCAAGTTTTCCCTTCCGACCTGAATCCTTTCTTGTTACAAAGCATCCAGACAGAGAGAACCAGGCCTATGTGAATGCACCATTATTCTTCACTCAGCACCTGACAGTCACAGAGATAGACACTTCAGTCCTCTAGGGCTTTTGAGTTGAGCCCTTTAGATGGCAATATTTTCCAGATGGGTAAATGGTACTCCTTTTAAACCAGACAACTGAAAGTCTAATCACTGTGCAGATTAGAAGGACTATATAATACTGAGCCCCTCTAAGATCAGTAGCCTTAAGCTCTGTACAAAATGATTCCAGTCCAGGCTCTTGTTCTTTGAGCTCTTGCCCTTTCAGCTCTTTGAGCCCTTTGAGTTCTTGCCCTTCCTGTCCCTCATCCTTCAATTCCTCTCCAAATTTTGTCTCTGCTCAAAATTTCTAAAAACTCATTTTAACTTATTCTCAATCTTTTTTTGCTTTCAGGCCATACCTAGCAGTAAGTTTAAGGTAATCTTAAAGCTTACTCCTGACAGGACTCAGGGCATCATATGAGGTGCCAGAGGTAGAACCAGGGTCAGCTGCATGCAAGGCACACACCTAACCTATCTTTCTGGTCCACTCTTTAATCTCTTTCACCTGTACGGAAATAAACCTGCTCAGCCACCCCATCCCATATGAAAGAAACCCATCCTTCATCCTGCTAAACTTGGTGCACTCAAACTCCACCATCAGCCCTGCCATGTGTTCTCTGCCTGGCTACATTCTAGAATATTCAGAGACTTACAAAAAAGGGAATTTAGTCATTATCAGGTTAATAAGAAATTAAGAGAGAAAAATGTGTATTGTTTGTGATGGTCATAATAGAAATGAAAAGAAATACCTTGAGTAAAAACAAATGTCTAGGGGTGCATAAAATGTTTGCCTTGCATGAGGATGACCAGGTTTGATTCCCAGAACCCCATATAGTCACCCAAGCATGCTCAGGGAGTAATCCCTGAGTGCAGAGACAGGAGAAATCCCTGAATTCAAACAGGTGTGACCCAAAAACAAAAACAAAATAAACAAAATAAAAGTTTACACATTTTAATTGAAAATAATTATGGTCTAAACACTGAAAACCATTTAGCAGTCATGTTACACATGCTACAACAATCTCATTCTGAGTTACTCAAAATGTGGTTTCTATAAAAGAAAGAAAAAGAAACCCAGACGAAACTGAAACCAAATCTACAACAATGTTTTCAGGAGTTTTGTTTCTTATATTCCCTAAATTGGAAATAAATAAATGCCCAACAATGGAAGAATAGATGAAATAAGTTGTAGTAATTTTTACACAATAAAATATTGATCTGCAAAATGGAAAAGCTAAAAGCAAAAATGGTTACAAAACAAAAACATGGGTGAATTTCAAAACCATTATGCTGAACAAAAGAACTCAAGCACAAAAAGTAACAGAACATAGGATTCAATTGCTCAGAAGTTTAAGAGTAAAAAAAATTTATAATTAGTAAAAGAAACTGGAACTCTCCCTACAGCTCAGTAGAAATTGCCCAAAAGAAGATACCAAAGCACATTCTAGAATGTTGACAATTTTTATATCATGTTTGTGACATCCATGAATACATTTGCTAATGTGAGTGTCCAATACATTACTATGCATTATATATTGATCAAAACTCACTGACCTATACACTTAAGATCTATGTATTCCTCAATAAATTGTACATTCGTTTAAAAAATAAATAGTTATTAAATGGTTAAATGGATAATAAAAAATGAAATCAATAGAAAGCAGTCCCTATAGTGGGAGCCTATACTTAGGAAAAATCTTCTGGTATTATGCAGAATGATATGAGTAGAACTATTGTTTCCATTGGCCAACTCCCAAACCACAAAAGACAATATAAAAACAAGGAACTAGCCCCTTCTTTTAAAAATAAAAGTGTGTGTGTGTGTGTGTGTGTGTGTGTGTGTGTGTGTAATATATGGTTAAGTGAGAAAAACTAACTGCAGGGCAGAGGATATGCTATAATCTCTGTTTTGATGAATCACAAATGATCCACTTCATACCTATTTATATAAAATGTGAGCATAAAAAATTAGGATCATGAAGCAAGTTGCCAAGGATTTAGGGTGGCTTATGTGGTTTCTACAGAATGGTTCATTTGTCAATTAAGTTTCTTCAGGAACAAACACAGTTATGAAAATGTTGCTAGAAAATTCACATTTAGTGGCCAGATATGAGGTTCGAGTAGAAGGTCAAATATCCTGGGTTGATCCCAGGCACTACCAGCACCAGTGACCAAATAGTGAGTTTTCAAATGACTAAGTTCTCTATTATGGTTCACTCAAATTTTCATCATTATATAATCAGAAACATTTAGAAATTCTGAGGAAGGAGAAGAGAGGGAGAGAGAGAGAGGGAGTAATATCTCAAGAGAGAACAGGCTGCTCTAAAGATGGGGAGAGCCCTAGTACACATCCAAGAGTGAAAACATGAAGGGGAGATGCAGTTGACTGTGCTCAGGCACCATGTACCCAGGCAATCCATGTGCCTTTCTTTGCTCTAAATTGGCTTTTATAGGGTTTCTCCCAAGCTGCTCCACATGGGGCTTGCTACCTTGAGAAGAGCTCTTTGATTAGGGTGATTGCCTGGGTAGTTAAGGGTCTTTTATATTCCTTTCCTGACCTATTTTCATTCTCTCCATAGGGGGTTCAGTCTTCTCTGAACCTGCAGTAGTGGTCCAGGGTCATCTTGATAGTGATGAGGCTGAGAGTATCATCTCTTGGAGTTTTTACAGGACGGTTGGGGGAGAAGGGAAATGGGGTGGAGGGGTAGAGAAGAGGAGGTCAGGCTACCTGCCTGCCTAATAGAGATAGGGTGTTAGGATGTGTTAGAAGCCTTTCTTCTCTGGGTCTAGAAAATATTCCTGAAAATAATTTTGATTTTGTGTGTGGTTTTATTTATTATTATTATTATTATTATTATTATTATTATTATTATTTGGTTTTTGGGTCACACCCGGCAGCACTCAGGGGTTATTCCTGTCTTTGTGCTCAAAAATAGCTCCTGGCAGGCTCGGGGGACCATCTGGGATGCCAGGATTCGAACCATCATCCTTCTGCAAGGCAAGGCAAACACCCTACCTCCATGCTATTTCTCTAGCCCACTGAAAATAATTTTGAAATGGGGCCTCCTAAGAACTCCTTTAGAATGAGCAGTGATAGATAGGAAACTGTGAGAAGAGAAAGCTCTGATAGAAGAAAGCTACTCAATAAAGGAGAACATAATGGATATAGGCAACAGAATTGGAGACTGGTCCCTAGAACTGAATTTACAGGAACTTGGGGAGGGGGTTGAGATAGATTGGAGGTACCTTTGGGACATTGATGGTGGGAATAGGACCCTCTGGTGGTGGTGGGAGATGGTAGAATGGAAGACTGCATGCAAGAGATGAACATTAACAGTATTATAAGTTATCTCAAGTAGTATAAAAATAGTAAATTTTAAAAAATAGAATAAAATATTCAGAGGTGGTTAGCAGTTTCAGTGCTGAGTGTAAAGTTTAAGAATTGAAAGCGAGGTCTGAGCAATAGCACAGCAGGTAGGGCATTTGTCTTGTACATGGCTAACCTGGGCTCCAACCTGAGTTCTATCTCTGGCATCACATATGGTTCCCTGAGCCTGCCAGGAGTGATTCCTGAGTACAGAGCCAGGAGTAAGCCCCGAACGCCACTAGGTGTGGCCAAAAAAAAAAAAATTGAAAGCAGGGTTTCAAGGAGACATTTGTCCCTCCATCTCATGTCCCCATCAGTCACACCAACTCCACCGAGGAAGCAACACAGGAATGTTTACAGTGGTGCAAAGCAAACCTGTTGTCTACAGACAATGGACTCAGATGGGGCCTAAAAAAGAAGGACAAAATCATACACTGTATAATCAGAAAACATGATGAGAACCCACATGGGATACAAAAAGCAAGCACAGAGGGCAAACACGGTGTGACTTCCCTCATCTCAGGGACCTGACACAGTCAATTCACAGGCAGAAAACAGGAAAGTAGCCATTAGGGCATCAGGGGTTTGTTGGGAAGGAGCAGACCTTGGGTTTTATCTATGAGGTATAGAGTGTCTATTTGCAAGATGCAAATGGCCTGAAGGTAGGTTATGCCACATTGCAAATGAACCTAACACAGTTGCATGGGACTTCCTACTAAGTGATTAGGATGGTAAAGTTAATAGCACATGTTTTTAAAAATGAGAACCATCTCCATGAAAAATAGTGTAAACCACAGTGACTAAAAGGAAACAGAAAGAGTGAGAGAGTGAGAGAGAAAGAGAGAGAGAGAGAGAGAGAGAGAGAGAGAGAGAGAGAGAGAGAGAGAGCAAGAGAGCCCTAGAGACAGGCAAGGGTGGGGAGATGGTTGAGAGACAACAGTGGAGTACATTCTATAACTGAAGCCCAACAATGAACAATTTTGTAATAATGGTGCTTAACTTTTAAATAAAAGACTGAAACTCAATTAAGAACAACTTTGTGGAGGGAGGGACTTCAGAGCATAAAAACCGGCTAACCTTTGCAAAAGCTGGCTCCCTGTGTGTGACACCAGGCGGGGAAAATCCGCAAAAGTACACCGGCCCAGTGGGGCTCAGCTGTGAAAGACTGTGAGTGTGACCTGTCTATGTCTGCCTACTGTCCTCTTGCGTGAAACTCTTGCGAGTGGGGCAAAAAGAGCCTCCAGAAACCTCGCTCGCCCAGACGCCATTTTCAGGGAGGGACTTCAGAGCATAAAAACCGGCTAACCTTTGCAAAAGCTGGCTCCCTGTGTGTGACACCAGGCGGGGAAAATCCGCAAAAGTACACCGGCCCAGTGGGGCTCAGCTGTGAAAGACTGTGAGTGTGACCTGTCTATGTCTGCCTACTGTCCTCTTGCGTGAAACTCTTGCGAGTGGGGCAAAAAGAGCCTCCAGAAACCTCGCTCGCCCAGACGCCATTTTCAGGGAGGGACTTCAGAGCATAAAAACCGGCTAACCTTTGCAAAAGCTGGCTCCCTGTGTGTGACACCAGGCGGGGAAAATCCGCAAAAGTACACCGGCCCAGTGGGGCTCAGCTGTGAAAGACTGTGAGTGTGACCTGTCTATGTCTGCCTACTGTCCTCTTGCGTGAAACTCTTGCGAGTGGGGCAAAAAGAGCCTCCAGAAACCTCGCTCGCCCAGACGCCATTTTCAGGGAGGGACTTCAGAGCATAAAAACCGGCTAACCTTTGCAAAAGCTGGCTCCCTGTGTGTGACACCAGGCGGGGAAAATCCGCAAAAGTACACCGGCCCAGTGGGGCTCAGCTGTGAAAGACTGTGAGTGTGACCTGTCTATGTCTGCCTACTGTCCTCTTGCGTGAAACTCTTGCGAGTGGGGCAAAAAGAGCCTCCAGAAACCTCGCTCGCCCAGACGCCATTTTCAGGGAGGGACTTCAGAGCATAAAAACCGGCTAACCTTTGCAACAGCTGGCTCCCTGTGTGTGACACCAGGCGGGGAAAATCCGCAAAAGTACACCGGCCCAGTGGGGCTCAGCTGTGAAAGACTGTGAGTGTGACCTGTCTATGTCTGCCTACTGTCCTCTTGCATGAAACTCTTGCGAGTGGGGCAAAAAGAGCCTCCAGAAACCTCGCTCGCCCAGACGCCATTTTCAGGGAGGGACTTCAGAGCATAAAAACCGGCTAACCTTTGCAAAAGCTGGCTCCCTGTGTGTGACACCAGGCGGGGAAAATCCGCAAAAGTACACCGGCCCAGTGGGGCTCAGCTGTGAAAGACTGTGAGTGTGACCTGTCTATGTCTGCCTAATGTCCTCTTGCGTGAAACTCTTGCGAGTGGGGCAAAAAGAGCCTCCAGAAACCTCGCTCGCCCAGACGCCATTTTCAGGGAGGGACTTCAGAGCATAAAAACCGGCTAACCTTTGCAAAAGCTGGCTCCCTGTGTGTGACACCAGGCGGGGAAAATCCGCAAAAGTACACCGGCCCAGTGGGGCTCAGCTGTGAAAGACTGTGAGTGTGACCTGTCTATGTCTGCCTACTGTCCTCTTGCGTGAAACTCTTGCGAGTGGGGCAAAAAGAGCCTCCAGAAACCTCGCTCGCCCAGACGCCATTTTCAGGGAGGGACTTCAGAGCATAAAAACCGGCTAACCTTTGCAAAAGCTGGCTCCCTGTGTGTGACACCAGGCGGGGAAAATCCGCAAAAGTACACCGGCCCAGTGGGGCTCAGCTGTGAAAGACTGTGAGTGTGACCTGTCTATGTCTGCCTACTGTCCTCTTGCGTGAAACTCTTGCGAGTGGGGCAAAAAGAGCCTCCAGAAACCTCGCTCGCCCAGACGCCATTTTCAGGGAGGGACTTCAGAGCATAAAAACCGGCTAACCTTTGCAAAAGCTGGCTCCCTGTGTGTGACACCAGGCGGGGAAAATCCGCAAAAGTACACCGGCCCAGTGGGGCTCAGCTGTGAAAGACTGTGAGTGTGACCTGTCTATGTCTGCCTACTGTCCTCTTGCGTGAAACTCTTGCGAGTGGGGCAAAAAGAGCCTCCAGAAACCTCGCTCGCCCAGACGCCATTTTCAGGGAGGGACTTCAGAGCATAAAAACCGGCTAACCTTTGCAAAAGCTGGCTCCCTGTGTGTGACACCAGGCGGGGAAAATCCGCAAAAGTACACCGGCCCAGTGGGGCTCAGCTGTGAAAGACTGTGAGTGTGACCTGTCTATGTCTGCCTACTGTCCTCTTGCGTGAAACTCTTGCGAGTGGGGCAAAAAGAGCCTCCAGAAACCTCGCTCGCCCAGACGCCATTTTCAGGGAGGGACTTCAGAGCATAAAAACCGGCTAACCTTTGCAAAAGCTGGCTCCCTGTGTGTGACACCAGGCGGGGAAAATCCGCAAAAGTACACCGGCCCAGTGGGGCTCAGCTGTGAAAGACTGTGAGTGTGACCTGTCTATGTCTGCCTACTGTCCTCTTGCGTGAAACTCTTGCGAGTGGGGCAAAAAGAGCCTCCAGAAACCTCGCTCGCCCAGACGCCATTTTCAGGGAGGGACTTCAGAGCATAAAAACCGGCTAACCTTTGCAAAAGCTGGCTCCCTGTGTGTGACACCAGGCGGGGAAAATCCGCAAAAGTACACCGGCCCAGTGGGGCTCAGCTGTGAAAGACTGTGAGTGTGACCTGTCTATGTCTGCCTACTGTCCTCTTGCGTGAAACTCTTGCGAGTGGGGCAAAAAGAGCCTCCAGAAACCTCGCTCGCCCAGACGCCATTTTCAGGGAGGGACTTCAGAGCATAAAAACCGGCTAACCTTTGCAAAAGCTGGCTCCCTGTGTGTGACACCAGGCGGGGAAAATCCGCAAAAGTACACCGGCCCAGTGGGGCTCAGCTGTGAAAGACTGTGAGTGTGACCTGTCTATGTCTGCCTACTGTCCTCTTGCGTGAAACTCTTGCGAGTGGGGCAAAAAGAGCCTCCAGAAACCTCGCTCGCCCAGACGCCATTTTCAGGGAGGGACTTCAGAGCATAAAAACCGGCTAACCTTTGCAAAAGCTGGCTCCCTGTGTGTGACACCAGGCGGGGAAAATCCGCAAAAGTACACCGGCCCAGTGGGGCTCAGCTGTGAAAGACTGTGAGTGTGACCTGTCTATGTCTGCCTACTGTCCTCTTGCGTGAAACTCTTGCGAGTGGGGCAAAAAGAGCCTCCAGAAACCTCGCTCGCCCAGACGCCATTTTCAGGGAGGGACTTCAGAGCATAAAAACCGGCTAACCTTTGCAAAAGCTGGCTCCCTGTGTGTGACACCAGGCGGGGAAAATCCGCAAAAGTACACCGGCCCAGTGGGGCTCAGCTGTGAAAGACTGTGAGTGTGACCTGTCTATGTCTGCCTACTGTCCTCTTGCGTGAAACTCTTGCGAGTGGGGCAAAAAGAGCCTCCAGAAACCTCGCTCGCCCAGACGCCATTTTCAGGGAGGGACTTCAGAGCATAAAAACCGGCTAACCTTTGCAAAAGCTGGCTCCCTGTGTGTGACACCAGGCGGGGAAAATCCGCAAAAGTACACCGGCCCAGTGGGGCTCAGCTGTGAAAGACTGTGAGTGTGACCTGTCTATGTCTGCCTACTGTCCTCTTGCGTGAAACTCTTGCGAGTGGGGCAAAAAGAGCCTCCAGAAACCTCGCTCGCCCAGACGCCATTTTCAGGGAGGGACTTCAGAGCATAAAAACCGGCTAACCTTTGCAAAAGCTGGCTCCCTGTGTGTGACACCAGGCGGGGAAAATCCGCAAAAGTACACCGGCCCAGTGGGGCTCAGCTGTGAAAGACTGTGAGTGTGACCTGTCTATGTCTGCCTACTGTCCTCTTGCGTGAAACTCTTGCGAGTGGGGCAAAAAGAGCCTCCAGAAACCTCGCTCGCCCAGACGCCATTTTCAGGGAGGGACTTCAGAGCATAAAAACCGGCTAACCTTTGCAAAAGCTGGCTCCCTGTGTGTGACACCAGGCGGGGAAAATCCGCAAAAGTACACCGGCCCAGTGGGGCTCAGCTGTGAAAGACTGTGAGTGTGACCTGTCTATGTCTGCCTACTGTCCTCTTGCGTGAAACTCTTGCGAGTGGGGCAAAAAGAGCCTCCAGAAACCTCGCTCGCCCAGACGCCATTTTCAGGGAGGGACTTCAGAGCATAAAAACCGGCTAACCTTTGCAAAAGCTGGCTCCCTGTGTGTGACACCAGGCGGGGAAAATCCGCAAAAGTACACCGGCCCAGTGGGGCTCAGCTGTGAAAGACTGTGAGTGTGACCTGTCTATGTCTGCCTACTGTCCTCTTGCGTGAAACTCTTGCGAGTGGGGCAAAAAGAGCCTCCAGAAACCTCGCTCGCCCAGACGCCATTTTCAGGGAGGGACTTCAGAGCATAAAAACCGGCTAACCTTTGCAAAAGCTGGCTCCCTGTGTGTGACACCAGGCGGGGAAAATCCGCAAAAGTACACCGGCCCAGTGGGGCTCAGCTGTGAAAGACTGTGAGTGTGACCTGTCTATGTCTGCCTACTGTCCTCTTGCGTGAAACTCTTGCGAGTGGGGCAAAAAGAGCCTCCAGAAACCTCGCTCGCCCAGACGCCATTTTCAGGGAGGTACTTCAGAGCATAAAAACCGGCTAACCTTTGCAAAAGCTGGCTCCCTGTGTGTGACACCAGGCGGGGAAAATCCGCAAAAGTACACCGGCCCAGTGGGGCTCAGCTGTGAAAGACTGTGAGTGTGACCTGTCTATGTCTGCCTACTGTCCTCTTGCGTGAAACTCTTGCGAGTGGGGCAAAAAGAGCCTCCAGAAACCTCGCTCGCCCAGACGCCATTTTCAGGGAGGGACTTCAGAGCATAAAAACCGGCTAACCTTTGCAAAAGCTGGCTCCCTGTGTGTGACACCAGGCGGGGAAAATCCGCAAAAGTACACCGGCCCAGTGGGGCTCAGCTGTGAAAGACTGTGAGTGTGACCTGTCTATGTCTGCCTACTGTCCTCTTGCGTGAAACTCTTGCGAGTGGGGCAAAAAGAGCCTCCAGAAACCTCGCTCGCCCAGACGCCATTTTCAGGGAGGGACTTCAGAGCATAAAAACCGGCTAACCTTTGCAAAAGCTGGCTCCCTGTGTGTGACACCAGGCGGGGAAAATCCGCAAAAGTACACCGGCCCAGTGGGGCTCAGCTGTGAAAGACTGTGAGTGTGACCTGTCTATGTCTGCCTACTGTCCTCTTGCGTGAAACTCTTGCGAGTGGGGCAAAAAGAGCCTCCAGAAACCTCGCTCGCCCAGACGCCATTTTCAGGGAGGGACTTCAGAGCATAAAAACCGGCTAACCTTTGCAAAAGCTGGCTCCCTGTGTGTGACACCAGGCGGGGAAAATCCGCAAAAGTACACCGGCCCAGTGGGGCTCAGCTGTGAAAGACTGTGAGTGTGACCTGTCTATGTCTGCCTACTGTCCTCTTGCATGAAACTCTTGCGAGTGGGGCAAAAAGAGCCTCCAGAAACCTCGCTCGCCCAGACGCCATTTTCAGGGAGGGACTTCAGAGCATAAAAACCGGCTAACCTTTGCAAAAGCTGGCTCCCTGTGTGTGACACCAGGCGGGGAAAATCCGCAAAAGTACACCGGCCCAGTGGGGCTCAGCTGTGAAAGACTGTGAGTGTGACCTGTCTATGTCTGCCTACTGTCCTCTTGCGTGAAACTCTTGCGAGTGGGGCAAA
This sequence comes from Suncus etruscus, assembly GCF_024139225.1. Classification (NCBI taxonomy): domain Eukaryota; kingdom Metazoa; phylum Chordata; class Mammalia; order Eulipotyphla; family Soricidae; genus Suncus; species Suncus etruscus. The sequence continues at coordinate 85,258,912 of NC_064850.1, forward strand.
AAGAGCCTCCAGAAACCTCGCTCGCCCAGACGCCATTTTCAGGGAGGGACTTCAGAGCATAAAAACCGGCTAACCTTTGCAAAAGCTGGCTCCCTGTGTGTGACACCAGGCGGGGAAAATCCGCGAAAGTACACCGGCCCAGTGGGGCTCAGCTGTGAAAGACTGTGAGTGTGACCTGTCTATGTCTGTCTACTGTCCTCTTGCGTGAAACTCTTGCGAGTGGGGCAAAAAGAGGCTCAGAGGAGCACGACCGCTCCGCTTCGCTACGCGGCCGTGCACTCTTTCTAAGGAAAGAACTCCATTGCAACAAGAAGGAAAAATCACACTAAGAACGGCGCTATATCACAGAAGCAAACATTTCTCTCTGGACTGTCTTCTCTGTTGCATGCTCGGGCCTAAGATTTGTCCCAGTGTGAGGCTTCATCCACGGAGGACTCCCCTCCCTTAGAGGCAAGTCAGCCCATCCAGAAAGGGAGGAGCCAGAGGAGTGTGCTGCCTACATCATATAGACAATGAATACCACTACAACACGTAGAAAAACCCACAATACAAGTGTGACAATGGGGAAACAACGCAGGCCAGCATCAGACATAGAGAATGAAGATGACAATTCTGAGGACCAGATAATGTCTGAACAACTAATCAACCTCTCAGATAAGGACTTTAGACTAGCAATATGGAAGGTGCTCAACAGACTCCAAGAAACCATGGATCGAGTTGAACAGAACACTAATAAGAACCAAGAAAATATGAAGGCAGAAATGACAAAACTCCAAACTGAAATAACATGTCAACTAACAGGACTGAAAAAGTCAGTAAACGAAGTGAATGACAAAATGGATAAGCTCTGGGACAGGGTATCAGAAGCTGAGAATAGACTTGGTGCTGTGGAAGATGAGATACATAACAATTCCATACAGCAGGAGAGATTGGACAAAAAACTTAAAGCAAATGAGCAGACAATGGAAAAATTAGTCAAAGAATGGGAACAGACGAAAATAGAAGTCTATGATAAGATCAACAGAAACAACTTAAGAATCATTGGAGTCCCAGAGACCCAGGAAGAAAATTTCCAGGAAGAATCAATGGTCAAGAACATCATTAAAGAGAAACTTCCAGAGCTAAAGAATATATGTGATCAAATCCTGCATGCCCGAAGAGTACCAACCAAAAGAGACCCCAGAAAAAACACCCCAAGACACATCCTAGTCACAATGACAAATCCCACAGATAGAGACAGAATTCTGAAAACAGCAAGATCAAAAGGGGAAATCATGTTCAAGCAAGCTTCCCTGAGATTTACAGCAGACCTGTCACCAGAAACACTCAATGCCAGAAAGCAGTGGTGGGATATTGTGACAAGACTGAATGAAATGAATGCTTCACCCAGAATACTATACCCAGCAAAACTCACTTTCCGGTTTGATGGAAGAATACATGGTTTCACAGACAAAAAACAGCTCAGAAACTTCACAGACACAAAACCAGTCTTAAGAGAAAAACTGAAAGACCTAATCTAAGACAAGACTACCCAAAAGACACACCAAATTTTGAAATAAAGATGGCGTTAAATCCCAGGACAATTCTTTCTCTCAGCGTCAATGGACTAACTGCACCAGTTAAGAGACACAGAGTGGCTAAATGGATCAAAAAACTCAATCCAACCTTCTGCTGCCTACAAGAAACGCACCTGAATAGTCAGAACAAACATAGACTCAAAATAAAAGGCTGGAGAAAAGTTATCCAAGCAAACAACACCCATAAAAAAGCTGGAGTGGCCATACTAATATCAGATAATGCAAACTTTATACTCAGGAAGGTTGTAAGGGACAAAGACGGACATTTTATATTAATCAAGGGGTACGTAGAGCAGGAAGAATTCACTCTCCTAAACATATATGCACCGAATGAGGGGCCAGCAAAATATTTAATACAACTGTTGACAAATCTGAAAAATAATATCAACAACAACACAATAATTGTGGGGGACCTTAACACGGCTTTGTCAACACTGGACAGGTCAACCAGACTGAAACCCAACAAGAATATACTAGACCTGAGGAGAGAAATGGAAGAAAGAGGCCTAGTGGATATATATAGGACACTCCATCCCCAGAAACCTGGATACACATTCTTCTCCAATGTACATGGGACATTCTCCAGGATAGACTACATGCTGGCACATAAAACATACCTCCATAAGATCAAGAGGATAGAAATTTTGCAGACTACCTTCGCTGACCACAAGGCTCTGAAATTATTTGTGAACTCCAAAGGGACTCAGAAGAAATACTTTAACACCTGGAAGTTAAACAGCCTCATGCTCAATAACCAGTGGGTCCGAGATGAAATCAAGGAGGAAATAAAAAGGTTCCTGGAAACAAATGACAATAAAGACACAAACTATCAGAACTTATGGGACACAGCAAAAGCAGTACTGAGAGGAAAATTTATAGCTTTGCAAGCACACATCAGGAAGGAAGAAGGAGCTTACCTGAGTAGCTTAATGACACAGCTAATAGAACTAGAAAATGCTCAACAAAAGGACCCAAGAATAGGAAGACAGAAGGAAATAACAAAGCTGAGAGCAGAAATCAACGAAGTGGAAACTCAAAAAACAATTCGAAAGATCAACGAAAGCAGAAGTTGGTTCTTTGAAAAAATAAACAAGATTGATAGACCACTGGCAAACCTAACAAAGAAAGAGAGAGAGAGAAACTTGATAACTCGTATCAGGAATGAAAAAGGAGAGATCACTACTGATATGACAGAGATTCAAAGGGTAATCAGAAACTACTTTGAAAAACTCTACGCCACTAAAAATGAGAACCTGGAAGAAATGGATAAATTCTTGGACTCTTATAATCTTCCACGGTTGAAGGAAGAGGATGTAGCATATCTAAACACCCCCATCACCATTGATGAAATTAAAACAGTAATCAAATGTCTGCTGAAAAACAAAAGCCCAGGTCCAGATGGATTCACTAATGAATTCTATCAAACTTTCCAAGAGGAACTACTGCCAATCTTGGCAAGACTCTTTCATGAAATTGAACAAACAGAAACACTTCCAAATAGCTTTTATGAAGCCAACATCACCTTGATACCTAAACCAGACAGAGACGCTACCAAAAAAGAAAATTACAGACCAATATCACTGATGAATGCAGATGCAAAGATCCTCAACAAAATCCTGGCAAATAGGATTCAATGCCTCGTTAAGAAGATCATCCACTACGATCAAGTAGGTTTCATCCCAGGAATGCAAGGCTGGTTTAACATCCGTAAATCTATCAACATAATACACAACATCAATAACAAGAAAAATAAAAACCACATGATCATATCAATAGATGCAGAGAAAGCATTTGATAAGGTCCAACACCCATTCTTGATCAAAACTCTCAGCAAGATGGGAATGGAGGGAACCTTTCTCTATATATTGAAGGCCATCTACCACAAGCCAGTGGCAAATATTATCCTCAATGGAGAAAAACTGAAAGCCTTCCCTCTAAATTCTGGCACAAGACAAGGCTGTCCTCTCTCACCACTCCTATTCAACATAGCACTGGAAGTACTTGCTATAGCGATTAGGCAAGAAAAGGATATCAAGGGAATCCAGATAGGAAAGGAAGAAGTCAAGCTCTCACTGTTTGCAGATGACATGATACTCTACTTAGAAAGCCCTAAAGACTCTATCAAAAAGCTTCTAGAAACAATAGACTCATATAGCAAGGTGGCAGGCTACAAAATTAACACACAAAAATCAATGGCCTTTCTATATACCAATAGTAATAAGGATGAAATGGACATTAAGAAAACAACCCCATTCACAATAGTACCACACAAACTCAAATATCTTGGAATCAACTTGACTAAATATGTGAAGGACCTATACAAAGAAAACTATAAAACTCTGCTCCAAGAAATAAGAGAGGACACACGGAAATGGAAACACATACCCTGCTCATGGATTGGCAGGATTAACATCATCAAAATGTCAATACTCCCCAAGGCATTATACAGATTTAATGCCATCCCTCTAAAGATACCCATGACATTCTTCAAAGAAGTGGATCAGACACTTTTGAAATTCATTTGGAACAATAAACACCCTCGAATAGCTAAAGCAATCATTGGGAAAAAGAATATGGGAGGAATTACTTTTCCCAACTTTAAACTGTACTACAAAGCAACAGTTATCAAAACAGCATGGTATTGGAATAAGGATAGGTCCTCAGATCAGTGGAATAGGCTTGAATACTCAGAAAATGTTCCCCAGAGATACAACCATCTAATTTTTGATAAAGGAGCAGGAAATCCTAAATGGAGCAGGGAAAGCCTCTTCAACAAGTGGTGTTGGCACAATTGGATAGCCACTTGCAAAAAATTAAACTTAGACCCCCAGCTAACATCATGTACAAAGGTAAAATCCAAATGGATTAAAGACCTCGATATCTGCCCCAAAACCATAAGATATATAGAACAGCACATAGGCAAAACACTACAGGACATTACAGGCATCTTCAAGGAGGAAACTGCACTCTCCAAGCAAGTGAAAGCAGAGATTAACAGATGGGAATATATTAAGCTGAGAAGCTTCTGCACCTCAAAGGAAATAGTGCCCAGGATACAAGAGCCACCCACTGAGTGGGAGAAACTATTCACCCAATACCCATCAGATAAGGGGCTAATCTCCAAAATATACAAGGCACTGACAGAACTTTACAAGAAAAAAACATCTAACCCCATCAAAAAATGGGGAGAAGAAATGAACAGACACTTTGACAAAGAAGAAATACGCATGGCCAAAAGACACATGAAAAAATGTTCCACATCACTAATCATCAGGGAGATGCAAATCAAAACAACGATGAGATACCACCTCACACCCCAGAGAATGGCACACATCACAAAGAATGAGAATAAACAGTGTTGGCGGGGATGTGGAGAGAAAGGAACTCTTATCCACTGCTGGTGGGAATGCTGTCTAGTTCAACCTTTATGGAAAGCGATATGGAGATTCCTCCAAAAACTGGAAATCGAGCTCCCATACGATCCAGCTATACCACTCCTAGGAATATACCCTAGGAACACAAAAATACAATACAAAAACCCCTTCCTTACACCTATATTCATTGCAGCTCTATTTACCATAGCAAGACTCTGGAAACAACCAAGATGCCCTTCAACAGACGAATGGCTAAAGAAACTGTGGTACATATACACAATGGAATATTATGCAGCTGTCAGGAGAGATGAAGTCATGAAATTTTCCTATACATGGATGTACATGGAATCTATTATGCTGAGTGAAATAAGTCAGAGAGAGAGAGAAAAACGCAGAATGGTCTCACTCATCTATGGGTTTTAAGAAAAATGAAAGACACCCTTGTAATAATAATTTTCAGACACAAAAGAGAAAAGAGCTGGAAGTTCCAGCTCACCTCAGGAAGCTCACCACAAAGAGTGATGAGTTTAGTTAGAGAAATAACTACATTTTGAACTGTCCTAATATTGAGAATGTATGAGGGAAATGTAGAGCCTGTTTAGGGTACAGGCGGGGGTTGGGGGGGGAGGAGGGAGATTTGGGACTTGGGTGATGGGAATGTTGCACTGGTGATGGGTGGTGTTCCTTTTATGACTGAAACCCAAACACAATCATGTATGTAATCAAGGTGTTTAAATAAAAAAAAACATTAAAAAAAAAAACATTAAAAAAAAAAAAAAAGAACAACTTTGTGGGGCTGGAGAGATAGCATGGAGGTAAGGCATTTGCCTTTCATGCAAAAGGTTGGTGGTTTGAATCCTGGCATCCCATATGGTTCCCTGATCCTGCCAGAAGCAATTTCTGAGTGTAGAGCCAGGAATAACCCCTGAGCACTGGCGGGTTGTGACCCAAAAACAAAAAAAAAAAAAAAAACATTTTATTATTAAAAGAAAAAAGAACAGCTTTGTAATCATGTTTTTTTTTTCGATTTTTATTGAGGAGAACCAGTCCAAGAATGCAGTGAGTAGAGAGCTTGCCCAGCATGCAGATAATACTAGTTTGAACCCTCATATGTATCTTTGAGTCCTGCCAGGAGTGATCCCTGAGTACAGAGCCAAGAGTAAGTTCCCTAACAATTAAGTATAACATTTAATGCAATCCCTCTAGGATACACATGACATTCTTCAAAGAAGTGGATTAAAACACTCCTGAAATTCATTTGGAACAATAAACACCTATGACTAGCTAGAGCAACCCTCGGGAAAAGAAATATAGGGGGCATCACTTTCCCCAACTTTAAATTGTATTACAAAGCTATAGTCATTAAAACACCATGGTACTGGAATAAGGACAGACCCTCAGATCAGTGGAATAGAATTGAGTATTCAGAGAATGTTCCCCAGACATACAATCAATTAATCTTTGATTTTTTTTTAATTAATCTTTGATAAGGGGGCAAGAAATAAAAAATTGGAGCAAGGAAAAACAAGTGGTGTTGGCATAACTCCACTTCAACAAGTTTTGAACAACCTCTTCAAAAAGTGGTGTTGGCACAACTGGTCAGCCACTTGCAAAAAAGTGAACTCAGACCTCCATCTAACTAATACCATGCACAAAGGTCAAATCCAAATGTATATAAGACCTTGACATCAGGGACCGGAGTGGTGGCAAGAGCCATAAGGCGTCTGCCTTGTGCACGCCAGCCTCGGATGGACTGCTGTTTGATCCCCTGGGCATCCCATATGGTCCTCCAAGCAGGAGCAATTTCTGATCGCATAGCCAGGAGTAACCCCTGAGCATCACCAGGTGTGGCAAAAAAAAAAAAAAGACCTTGATATCAGATCCAAAATCATAAGGTATATAGAAGAATACATAGAGAAAACACTCCATGACATTGAGACTAAAGGCATCTTTTTGTTTGTTTGTTTGCCATGCCCGGTGACACTCAGGGGTTACTCCTGGCTATGTGCTCAGAATCACCCCTGGCTTGGGGGTCCATATGGGACTGCGGTCCATCATAGGTTAATGTGTGCAAGGCAGACACAATACCACTTGTACCACCGCTCCAGCCCTAACTAAAGGCATCTTTAAGGAGGAAACAACACTCTCCAAACAAGTGGAAGTGGAGATAAACATATAGGACTATAATTACCTGAGAAGCTTCTGCACCTCAAAGGAAATAATGCCTAGGATACAAAACCCATCCACAGAATGGGAGAGACTATTCACCTAATACCCATCAGAAAGGGGCTAATATCTAAGATATACAAGTTACTGACAGATCTTAACAAGAAAAAAAATATCTAATCCGATCAAAAAATGGGGAGAAGAAATGAACAGACAATTTCTCAATGAAGAGTACAAATGGCCAAAAGGCACATGAAAAAATGCTCCACATCACTAATCATCAGGGAGATGCAAATAAAAACAATGAGGTACCATCTCATGCCACAGAGACTGGCACACATCACAAAGAACAACAATAATAAATGCTGCAGGGATGTGGAGAGAAAGGAACTCTCATTCTCTGCTGGTGGGAATGCCATCTAGTTCAGCCTTTATGAAAAATAATATGGATATTCCTCAGAAATCTGGAAATTGGGCTCCCATATAATTCAGCTATACCACTCCTAGGGATATATCATAGGAACACAAAAACACAATACAAAAATACACTCTTCACACCTTTATTCATTGCAGCACTATTTACAATAGCCAGACTCTGGAAACAACCAAGATACCCTTCTACAGATGAATGGCTAAAGAAACTGTGGTACATATACACACTGGAATATTATGCAGCCATCAGGAGAGATGGAAGTCAGGAAATTTTCCTATACATGGATGTACATGGAAACCATTATGCTGAGTGAAATAAGCCAAAAGTAGAGAGAGAGGTCTATATAAAATAATCTCATTCATCTATGGGTTTTAAGAAAAATAAAAGACATTATTGTAACAATGCCCAGAGATGAATGCTGGAAGGACTAGCTCACAACATAAAGCTCACCACAAAGAGTGGTGAGTGCAGTTAGAAAAATAACTACACTAACAACTATCATGACAATGTTAATGAGTGAGAAAAGTAGAATGCCTGTCTCAAATACAGGCAAGTGGTGTGGGAGGAGAGAGCTGGAGGGCATTGGTGGTGGGAATGTTATATTGATGAAGGGGGGGTGTTCTTTTTATGACTGAAACTCGACTACAATCATGTTTGTAATCACTGTGTTTAAATAGTGACATCATTAAAAAAAAAGAACAATTAACTACAACAAAAATGCATGAAAGTTTTCAGAAATTGTACAAGTTGGGGCCGGAGAGATAACACAGTGGCATTTGCCTTGCAAGCAGCCGTCCCAGGACCAAAGGTGGTTGGTTCAAATCCCGGCATCCTATATGGTCCCCGTGTCTGCCAGGAGCTATTCCTGAGCAGATAGCCAGGAGTAACCCCTGAGCACCGCCAGGTGTGGCCCCAAAACCAAAAAAAAAAAAAAAAGAAAAAAGAAAAAAAAAAGAAATTGTACAAGTTTACAACCTCTCAACCACAGCTCTGAAATTCAACCCCTTTGAAAAACCAGTTGTTTTGTCTCCAACCAAACTCCACTGGAATTGGATCCTAATGAGCAGATACTGCATCAGAGTCATCCTCTAAGCACCAGGCAGAACTCTGAAGGCTGAAACACCCTCTAAAGGTCTCAGATCAAGAACTGTGGTACGTTTTAATGTACTCTGATTAGGTCTGTTTCTCCTAACCATGATCATTACATGCATGATATCACCAACCTGACTGGGGTTTGGCTGGCTGCTCCCTGCTTTGGAAACCATCATTGAGAATCTGCCATCAGGGTTACTAACTTCATATTAGAAGCCTCATTAGCAAGCAGCAATTTGTTTTCCCACTTCCAGCTCAGTAAAGGCAACAACTGGGTGGTCCCAAGCACAATGTCTGAATACTTACCAGGTCACATCTGGGCACGCTGGACACAAACTGGGCTCCTTGGCAGCCAAGGATGAATCCAGCTAAATTTAAAAGGACACAAACTACAGAGAGCAGCACAAAGAGGTTGACCTGAAACAGCAAGAAAATAGGAAATTTAGAGGGACTGGAAAGAGAGTACAGTGGATAGCATTTTAGCTTTGTATATAATAACCCAGGTGTGATCCCAGCACCCCATATGGTCCCCCAATTGAGCCATCATTAAGCACTGAAAACTGGTGAAAACAGAGAAAAAAGCAGTAAGAAAAATAATAAAAATAATAACAATAATAATAAATAACAGCTAAATTTAAATAAATAAAATTTAAGAATCATATTCTCAGACCACAGAGAAAACTCCAAGAGCTTTGCCCTTATTTTGTATGCAAGAAACCTAGGTTTGAGTCCCAGCACCATATGCTCCCCACTGTGCACCCACAGAAACAACCATGGAGCACAGAGCTGGGGAGCAATGCTGGAAAGACCTAAAAGCAAATAAACAAAAGTATGGGCCAGAAGGATGATAGTTCAATGATTAAGTTGTTTGCCTTCACATAGCAGGCTCTCATTTGATCCCTAGAACTCCATCTGGTCTCCCAAGCATTTCTAGGAGTCACCCTGAACAGAGAGCTGGTAGTAACCTCTGGATATAGTTGGGTATGACAACCCACCCCTTTGAAAACAATTATATTTTCTTCTAAAGAACTGTCTTTAATTTGAGTCAGAGAGATAGCACAGCGGTAGAGCATTGGCCTGTCACACGGCCGACCTGGGACAGACCCAGATCCGATCCCTGGCATCCCATATGGTACCCCGAGCCTGCCAGGAGCAATTTCTGAGTACAGAGCCAGGAGTAACCCCTGAGCACCTCCAGGTGTGGCCTAATAAAGAAAAAAAAAGTACTGTCTTTAATTCAAAATTGTTGTAATATAACATTTTAAATATTTTTGATAATTTTTTACTGTTAGTCTGTACAGTCATGGACTGCCATGAAATGTCATGATTCTCAATCATTTTGAGTCCCTATTCTTGTCTTCTTGGCATTCTGACTGCTTTAGATCATAAATTTCATTAAGCCATGGCTATTTCTTTCTTGAGACACTTATTTTTTCTGACTACAGGATTGACAATAAAAGGAAAATAGACTGTCAGTGGAACTCGGGGAAATCAAAGCAATAAGTCATTACTAGCCAGAAATCATAGTGTTCTAGAGAAAATAAAGATATTATAAAGGTTTTTTTTTTTTCAATTTGGAATGCCTGAGAAACTAGAAATAAGTAATCACATTTCCATTTATATGTATATATATCTAAAAGTTAAGTGTCATTTTACCCTCATTAAAATTTTATAGAAATCATTTAATAAGTTAGATTTTACTTAGTACCAATTTGAGACTATAAAGACAACTCAATTTAAGAACTAGATTAGTATTAAAAAAAAAAAGCATCTTAGGGCCTGAGCCCTAAGATTGTGTAAGGCACTTGCCTTGTACATGGCCAACCTGTTTGATTCTAGCATTCCATATGGTCCCCAGAGACCTGCCATGAGTAATTCCTGAATGCAGGGCCAGGAGTAATCCTTGAGTATAGGTGTGGGTCCACCAACCCCCCAAAAAATCAAATCATTTTAAAGAATATTTTAAACATCATTATTAGAATAAAGCATCTCCTTTCAGGTTACTACTGAGTCAGCATGGATAGGTCTGTGAATTCACACATGAGGTCAAGGATAAAAATTTACTCTTAAAAAAAAAAAAGTTTATTGATTTACCATGAAATACAGAGTTAAAAAAGCAGTTGATTTTTAAGCTTAAGTCATACAATGTTATAATACTCATCCTTTAACCAGTGTTCATTTTCTGCCACCAATTTCCCCAGTTTCCCTCCCATCTCACTCCTCCAACCTGCCTCTATGGCAGGCATTTATTTTCTCTGTCTCTATCTGTCTCTAACTCTGTCTGTCTCTGTGTCTGTCTATCTCTATCTGTCTGCCTATCTCCCCTTTTCCTTTTAGGGATCATGGTTACTAATACTGTTACTAAAAGGGAATTATGTAAATCACTAAGCCTTTCAGCACCCAGTTCTTGTCCAGAGTCAAGACCCTTTTTAGGAGTCAAAATTAAATATTTCAAGATATCTTTCCCTAAAAATATTCTTTCTTCCTCTCTCCAAGAAGTTTGGTATCTTTCCCTTTGTAAAATGCTGGCAGTGCCTGCAGTATGATTCTTTCCCAGACTAGACTCTTCAATACCTAAAGAACTAAATGTGACTATCATGGAGCATTTGACTCCCTCTTGCACTGAACCATTCATAATTAATTTACTAATATTTTACTTATTTTCATAATAATTTCTTTATTAAAGCACTGTGGTCATAAAAATGTTCGTTAGGTTTCAGTCATAGAATGTACAGAAACCTACACCAATGTATCTTTTATCTACTATTAATGTTCCCCATTTCTTCTCTCCCCCACCCCCTGCCTGTCTTCGGAACAGGCATTTTATTTCTCTCTTTCACTGTCATAGTCATGGTAGTTGTTAGTACAGTTATTTCTCTAACTGTGCTCACCATTCTTTGTGGTAAGCTTCATACCATGGGCTGGGCCATTCAAAATTATGCCAAAGCATTTTGGAAAAGAAGAATGCAACAGGCAGAGAAAGGAACACGGTCTCTCCCACAGGCTTCTATATACTGGCAGTTGTTATTCAAGAAGAGTCTTAAAATAGCTAAAAAAATAATCTTCACACTCATCAATGCAACTATTATTACTACATAGAAGCTTTGAACTTTCCTGTAGAAATGTTCTTTCTATGCAAGATCAGCTGGTTTGAAAAGAAATCTTAGGACTATAGAAATAATATGATATTATATATAGTATATAACGATATAATGTATAAATAATATATAAATGTATTATATATAATAACATAAATAAATATATAATATAAATAAATAAAATATATATTATAATAATATAGAAATAATACAGGAGTTAAAAAACTTTCCTTGTTTATAAGCTCAACCCTGGTTTGATCTCCAACATTGCATATGGTTCCCTAAGCACTACCAAGAGTAATCCCTGAGCTCAAAACTAGTAGTAAGCATTGAGCACTACCAGGAGTGGCCAAAAATCTCTACACAAATCATTCTTCAAGAAAGGCAACTGCAAAAGAAATTTGGAGATAACACTCAAATAGGTATTTCACAGAAAAAAATAAAACCATGAACTATAGGCATGTGCATGAAAGATAGTCAGCATTATTAGCTATTGGGAATGCAAACTGAGATACTACTTTATATCAGCTAGCATGGTTAGAATGAAAAAGACTGGCAATAGTAAGGTTTTATAAGATTGAGGAGTTTGTGGACTTTTAGGCCTGGTTTATCTCTGCAGAAAACCACAGAAAGCACCTTTTTTTTTTTTTTTTTGGTTTTTGGGTCACACCTGGCAGCGCTCAGGGGTTACTCCTGGCTCTATGCTCAGAAATCGCTCCTGGCAAGCTCAGGGGACTATATGGGATACTGGGATTCGAACCACTGACCTTCTGCATGCGAGGCAAACGCCTTACCTCCATGCTATCACACCATTTTCAAAACATTCTTTCAGAAGAGAAGGAATCTTCAAGAATGCCTATAAACTGCATTTTAACCAGCTCACTCAGAGCAATGCTTTATTTAGACATTGTGTGAAGTTAATGTTCTAGCATAATAAAATAGATTTATTTCTTTTTTATAAGGGAGGCACTCCTTTGTCCTTTATTCTCTAGCTTAATTTGGCCAGAGGGAATTCTGAGGTAAAAGTAAGAGTCAGAAAAGCAGGAAATGTGCAGTGTGAAGAGTAGTGTACATTCCTTGAGACTCAACCATGAACAATTTTGTAACCATGGTGCTTAAGTAAAGTAATTATATAAAAAAGAAAATCTGTCTCCTGGTTCTCTGCAGCCTCAGGTTGACTGTGTCACTTCAGAAAAACCACAGGTCTTCTCCAGGGCCCCTGAATATAGGACCCTCACTTCCAGAATCTTGCCATCTCGGTCCTATCAGAACAAGAGACAGGAAATGATTGTGCTCCCTCACCTTGACTATGAGCAGGTCCTTATTATAATTTATAGTATCATCTATGACCTGCTAATACAGGGCAATATCAACTTGATTACTTCAACTTCTCAAGAAAAATGTCCCATGTTACTCAACCAGCCTCCAACCCCCCACCCCAGGTCTATTTTCCTCACTACTGTTATTCACTTCAAATTTTTCATCACTGGAATGCCATAGGTTATATGTCCTAAGTTCTACTGATACCACCCCATCATGAGGCCTTATCAAAAAATAGAAAGGTCAGAGTCAGGGGAAATGTTTCTTTCTAAGGCTGGGAAAAGTGTTCAAAGTGCTCAAATGCAGGCCCCGCATACAGAGTCACTGAGTTTATTCCTAACACTGCATGGTTCTTGAAGCACTCCTGACATGACTTTGGTGTCCCTCTGCATTTGCTGGGCCTAAATAATGCCAGGCACAGTATTGCTAGGAGTGACGCCTGGACCCCTGATCACTGCCTAGGAGACTCCCTTCCAAAAGGAAGAACTTTCTAAAAACTCATACTTTGGGGCCAGAGTAATAGTACAACATGTAGAGCATTTGCATATACATGGCAGATCTAGGTTTGGTCTCTGGCATCCTCAACAATCCCCCAAGAACTGCCAGGAGTAATTCCTGAGTGCAGAGCCAAGAGTAACCCCTGAGCATTGCTGGGTATGTCCCCAAAACCAAAAGAATAATAACTTATGCTTTAAGTGTGAGAGGGAGCATACTTTGGTTTTCCTTAAAAGCAGCAAAATCCAAGATTCAAATCACTCATCTCCTCACAAGGACTGGCAATACCTTTGGTTTTACTGTTACTAACTGGAACTATAATTTCTTTGTCTTGTTTGTTTGGAGGTCACAGCTAGGGGTGCTCAAGGGCTTATTCTTGGCCCTGCACTCTGGTCACTCCTATGGTGCTTGAGAGACCATATACAGTGCTGAGTACTGAACCTAGATCAGCCACATGAAAGGAAAGTGTTATACCAAGTATACCAGCACCAAAGAATCGCAAATACTTTGTAATATAAAGATATCACAAGGTCTGATACAAAAGTTTTCGCTTGATATTTGGGATGCATGTTGATCTCTTTCATTTGTATCCTCTGTCCTTCCCATGTCTTGAAGAAGTGAACAAATAAAAGGATCTTGGCAGAACCACATAGAATCAAGAACAACGTCATCTTTAATCTGTCTAATGCAAACTGCTCAGAGTTCCTCCCAATTCTCAGTACATAAAGTCGTTAAATAATTATGCCTAACACAGCTTGGTATTATGCAGTATGAGGATTCATATAAACTGTCATTCTCTAAATAGACTGACCTTTCCCTATTGCCTCAGACTTTTACTTTAGCTTCAAACATCCCTCTGCTCCAAGTCAATATACAACTCACCCTTAAACTGAATATTTTTAACTTAAAGTTCCAACAACTGTATAAAGATAGAGTTACTTAAAAATAAATGGGTTTATGGGCCCGGAGAGATAACACAGCGGTGTTTGCCTTGCAAGCAGCCGATCCAGGACCTAAGGTGGTTGGTTCGAATCCCAGTGTCCCATATGATCCCCTGTGCCTGCCAGGAGCTATTTCTACACAGACAGCCAGGAGTAACCCCTGAGCACCGCTGGGTGTGGCCCAAAAACTAAATAAATAAATAAATAGGTTTAGAAGGTGGAGAGAAAGTACGGCATTTGTCTTGCATGCAGTAGAACCAGCATCCCATATGGTCCCCCCAAGTCCAGCCAGGAGATTCCTTAATGCATAACAAGGAACCTGAGCACTACAGGCTATGGCCCACCTGTCCCCCCCTCAAATAAATGGGTTTAAAATTGATGAAACTGTTATCTATTGGACCCAACCTACAGACCCAATCACAAAAGGGAAGAGAAAAAGGAAGAGAAGAAGAACAGGAGGAGGAGGAAGAGAAAGAAAAGGAGGAAAATAAGGAGGATGAGGAGAAGGAAGAAGAAGAAGAAGAACAACAACAACAACACAACAATGATGACAATGTAAGCCAAGAGATGGCTCAGTGGCTAAAGTGCAATAGATTGAGAATTCAATCCCCATCTCCATGCAAATGTGCACTAGATCCTGGAAGCTTCTTTGATGCCAAGTACCACAAATGATGTCTAGCCACACCACAACCAAGTGTTTGTGAGCACTGCAAAGGAAGGCTGTGGTTCCAAACAATCTGGGCAACTGAAGAAATGTATGAGCACCATGGATGACCTACAGTGTTAGCCCTAAAAGCAAGAGTGCACACCCACAACCAAAGGAGTGATGATTGCTGTGCTGCTCTTCCTACATGCCATTTTTAGGCACTAAATCAATGAGAAATATACCTTTCCAGCCATGGAGCACCAAACCTGTACCTAGACAATCCCAAGTTAATGAATCAATCCTTGAACAAAGGAGAGAAACTGGAAGCTTCAATAAACACTTAAGTACATATGCCATCAATATTCTTTATATTTTTCCCCTTTGGCTTTGGGGCAATTCCAGCTCAGGAAACATACAGAATGCCAGGCATCAAACCTGAGAAATCCACATGCATGACAAATGCCCTAAGCCCTGTACTATCTGTCCAGTTCTGCCACTGTCAATCTTTAAATATCCTCACACTCATGAAACCAGTTCCAAAAGGCAAAAACCAGGCTACAATCACAGCTAAGAGGAGATTGTTGGCTGCTACCACTGGAACTAGTTGGGACTTGGCACCTCTTAAGAAAAGAAGTTGGAATCAGATTCCTGTCCAGCCTTTACAAAGGGAGACTGGAGGGAGGGGGAGGAGAGCATGGAATGACAAAGCCACCAGTCATTAGTTAGAATTCAGGTTACCTCTCCCCCACTGAAACAAGAACATTGTGTTATCTGGCTGAAAATCTAACCAGCACTCCAACATTTATGTTCTTAGAACTACAGGGCCCTTGCTCCAAGCCATTGGCTGGTTCAGATAAATGTCCTAAAATCAGTGACAATTCATGTAACCATTTTCAATTCTAATTCAGTGTGGGGAAGCACAGCAATATAAAGCTCTAGAATCATGAACAGTTTTCTGGTCACAACACAATGGGGAGAGAGGATTGGGGGGAGCAGGAAATGAAGACATGAAATAAAAACTTTTCTAGACTAGTTTAGCAAACTGAATGTTCTGATTGACCAACCACCTGAGTAACATGGCAACCAACAAAATACAACAAATCACAAACCCTCATCAAGCCCAGATTCTGCTACAATAAAATGAGTCTGGGAGCTCACATATGCACTGGCTCAGTTTGCCTTAGTATATTCCTGAAATCCTCAAATCATAAGAGAACCAACTCCCAGGTTTCTCTCCTTTGATATCATTTCAAATTCTTCCAGAAGCTTGGCAGTGATATCACCAATATCCAAACCCGTGTTTTCTCTTTTTTTTGTTTGTTTTTTGTTTGTGTGTTTGTTTTGTTTTTTGTTTTCTTTTTTTTGGTTTTTGGGTCACACACAGTTGCACTCAGGAGTTACTCCTGGCTCTATGCTCAGAAATTGCTCCTGGCAGGCTCAGGGGACCATATGGGGTGCCAGGGTTCGAACCACCATCCTTCTGCATGCAAGGCAAATGCCTTACCTCCATTCTATCTCTCTGGCCCCCCGCGTTTTCTTTTGCCAACAAGTCAAACACAGGCCAGATGCTGTTAACAGAATAGCTGTTTCCTTTTTTTTTTTCCTTCTGTTTCCTTTTAATTCCAAAATGCTTACTCATTTTATGGCTGTTCCCATATTTTATTTTATTTTATTTTATTTTATTTTTATTTTTTTTTTTTTTGGTTTTGGACCACATCCAATGGCACTCAGGGGTTACACCTGGCTCTTCACTCAGAAATCACTCCTGGTAGGTTCAGGGACCATATGGGATGCAAGCAATTAAACCCAGGTTCATCCCAGGTCAGATGAGTACAAGGCAAACGCCCTACCACTATGCTATCCCTCCACTCCCTCTACCCCATATCTTCTTTTTATAAAGTATTTAAAACATACTAGCATTTCTTTCCAGTTTCACTTTCCACAAAAGTGAAAGGCATCTAGGACTGGAGCAATAGTACAGGGAGTAAGGCGCTCACCTTGCCAGAGGCAAACCCAGGTCCAATCCCCAGCATCCCATATGGGCCCCCAAGCACTGCAGGAGTAATTCCTGAATGCAAAACCAGGAATAATCCTGAGAATCACCAGGTGTGGCCCAACCCCTTCACCAAAAAAAAAAAAATGTAAAAAGCTTCTTCTCCTCATCAGAATAAAACAATTTTCAGCATCTTGGGACACAGTCTCCAGAAAAACTATAACTAAAAACTGCTAATTGCTGGTGGAAATGAATAAGCCTCTGGGTACTTTGAAGTCTGTGATTGGGAAAAGAAAATTCTGCCCTGTGGAGGGTCCTTCCCTCTCTGCTCTCTGGCAGAGAAGATGAACCCTCTCTGCTCTCTGGCAGAGAAGATGAACCCAGCTGTCCAGATATTGGTTCAGCACACCACTTCTCATTCCTCATGAAAGTGACTTACCTCATTACCTGAGCATGCAGACAAAGCTGAAGAAAGGGATGCCCTTATAGCTGTATCTAGATTCATAATTCTCTCATACAACTGAAACAGCTCTGTCACCTTAAATATTCTCATCAGAGATAGTACGTGGGGAGGACACTTGCCTTGAACACTGGATGCAAGTCAACCTGAGTTCAATCCCTGGCTCTGAAGATGGTCCACCATCACTGCCCGGAGTGATCTCTGAGCACAGTCAGGAGTAAGCCTTGTGCACAGTCGGGTGTGGATCCAAAACAAAATCAAACAAAATTTTTTCTCATTACAAGTATAGCTAAGGACCAGGAGAAAAACATCCTAATGAGATTCTTGAAAAATAACCAGAAAATTACATGATATAAGAGAATCGCTATTTGAAAAAAACGTCAGGAATGCAGTTAACTATGACACTTGGGAACAGGAATAAGGTGGCAGTGCACTTATCAGTAATGATCATACCTCTACTGGGGGCCAGCAAGATCACCCGATCAGTGCTGGGGGTAAAATTCAGGCCTTGGTTCTCAGGGGTTACTCCTGACTCTATGCTCAGAAATCGCTCTTGGCAGGTTCAGGGAATCATCTGGGATGCCGGGATTTGAACCACCATCCTTCTGCATGCAAGGCAAATGCCCTACCTCCATGCTATTTCTCCAGCCCCTTTAACAGTCTTTTTTAACAGAAAATATAATTCAGGGGCCAGAATGAGAGTACAATGGGTAAGGCTTTTGCCTTGCATGTGTCAAACCATAGCCCATCTTCTATATCCCCTGTGATCACCCAAGCTCACCAGGAGTAATCCCTGAGTGCCAAGCCAGGAGTGAGCCCTGAATACTACTGGGTATGGTTCCAAAATAAAAATATACATATATACAATCAATTATCAGTAGTTAATCATTAATTAGCAAAGTGTGAATATCAATGGACAATATCTAATTGACCAATGTGTGTAATAAAGATTTGGGCAGAACATATAATGTCTCTTTTTATTTATTTATCATTTATTGAGTTATCATAGCTCATACTATTTTTAATTGGTTTTATTTAAAACATTGTATTTACAAAGTTATTCATACTTGAGTTTTAGACATGCAATGTTTCAGCACCAATCCTACCACCAGCATCAACCTCTCTCCACCAATGTTCCCAGAATCCATCCGTTGTCACCACCACCCCACCCCAGCTTGCCATCATAATAGGTACATTTTAACTTTGGTTATTAAAGTTTAGATTCATAATTTAATTATTGACTCCAGAGCTTGCATGTGTAGTTCTGTCCTTTCTTAACAACTCTAATGCACCAGAGTCCCCTTGGTCCCTTTTTAGTTTTGAAGTCATTATTTTATCCTTGACCCATTTGCTTACTTATAAAAATAAGCTACCCGGGGGCCGGGAAGGTGGTGCTAGAGGAAGGTGCCTTCCAAGCGCTAGCCTAGGACGAACCAAGGTTCTATTCCCCGGCGTCCCATATGGCCCCCCAAGCCAGGAACAACTTTTGAGCGCATAGCCAGGAGTAACCCCTGAGCATCAAATGGGTGTGGCCCAAAAACCAAAAAAAAAAAAAAATAATAATAATAATAAGCTACCTGATGGGGCCAGAAAAATAGCACAGTGGTAGGGTGTTTACCTTGCACGCAGCTGATCCATAACGATGGTCGTTCGAATCCCAGCATCCCATGCAGTCCCTGTGCCTGCCAGTAGCGATTTTTGAGCACAGAGCCAGGAGTAACCCCTAAGCACCACCGATGTGATCCAAAAACAAATTAACAAATGAACAAAAAAATAAGATACCCCTAAATATTTTTAAAGTTTGTATTAAAATTTTGGGCATCATGATTTAAAATACAGTGAATGATAGGATTTCATGCTTATACATTTCACTACCTCACCATCCACCAGAGTCCCCCACTAAAACTCACTTCACTCCCCCCATCATGAAGCCTTAGTTTTCAGGTTCTGTCATGATTGTATGATTTCTTTTTTTTTTTTTTTTTTTGCTTTTTGGGTCACACCCAGCAGCTCTCAGGGGTTACTCCTGGCTCTATGCTGAGAAATCACTCCTGGCAGGCTCGGAGGACCATATGGGATTCAAACCAATGACCTTCTGCATGAAAGACAAGCGCCTTCCCTCCATGCTATCTCTCCAGCCCCGATTTTATGATTTCTAAGCTACACCAATCCCTCCACCACTATTGAGTCTTTAGATGATTCCACACCAATTTACTATCTGATTTCCAATTGCAGGAAAGATCCTAAACAAGAATTCTGTCCACCCAATATACCATAGAGAAAACAATAAGCTGAGAATTTAAAATATTAGATTTTGAGATGAATTGTTGGTACATTCAGCTAACCCTTTTCCTCCCTGCCCCCTTTAACTTCTGACTGAGACTATATGAAAAGTTGACTATACAACTCTCTTAAAAAGAAGGGATCCTTGTAATATGAGTAATTATACATTTCAATGATGAAACCATTACAATCAGGCGTTCAGTCAGGGAATGTTTGAAATATTCTAACAGCATAAAAGTAAATAATCAATAAAATCTGAGGAGTTTATTTCCAGGTAGTGCTTAATACAATTGGTACCAAGAAGCAAGTACTCAGTAAATGATTCCTGAAACCAAATTGATTCTCTAAGATCACATTTCCAAAATGATTTCTATTCATTATTTGTTCCATGGAAAGGCTAAATACATAGTCTATAGAAAAGAAGATATGAGGAAAAGTAAGGTCTGTAATCATGAACTTTTAAACAAAGTTAACCAATTACGCTGCAAAGAATCTTTCCAAGGAAACTGATTTATCAAATATATAAAAATCTTCAAATTAAGGGCCGAAGAGATAGCAAGGAGGCAAAGCATTTGCCTTGCATGCAGAAGGACAATGATTCGAATCCCAGCATCCCATATGATCCCCTGAGCCTATCAGGAGTGATTTCTGAGCATAGAGTCAGGAGTAACCCCTGAGTGCCACCTGGTGTGACCCAAAAACCAAAACAAAACAAAACAAAACAAAAATCTACAAATTTTGGTACAATAAGAAAGTTCTTTTCCAAGACAAAATGTGTACACTGTAGTATAATGATTTAACACTGATTTAAAGATTCTTACTTGAGCCAATTATAACAGCCAAGATCTGGGAACAACTCAAGTGCTCATACCAGATAACTGGATAAGGAAATTATAGCATAAATACACAGTAGAATATTACTCATCAATTAAGATAAAGTCTTGACTTTTTTTTTTTTTTTGCTACAACAGTGGTCTCAAACTCAATTTACCTGGGGGCCGCAGGAGGCAAAGTCGGGGTCAGGCAGGGCCGTATAAGGGATTTCACAAAAAAAAAGTACTTAAACATCATGATTAACAGTTTTAATTATTTCTTCTGAACATGAATAGAACATTGAGTGAAGATCATGAACAGTTCTTCTGAACATGGCATCTTTTGTTTGTTTTTGGTTTTTGGGCCATACCCGGCAGTTCTCAGGGGTTACTCCTGGCTGTCTGCTCAGAAATAGCTCCTGGCAGGCACGGGGGACCATATGGGACACCGGGATTTGAACCAACTACTTTGGTCCTGGATCGGCTGCTTGCAAGGCAAATGCTGCTGTGCTATCTCTCCGGACCCTGAACATGGCATCTTTTGCCTATTTCTTGCTGCCAGAGACTTGACAGCACTTCTTCTCACAAATCTGAACCACATTTGGCTTTAGAGAGGAAGCAGTTGAGACCCTCAGTATGGCTTGAAGACGACCATCATTAAGTCTAGACCTGTACTTTGACTTATTGAAGTTCAATGTGGACAATAACTTTTCACACAAATATGTGCTCCCAAAAAGGCACATGGTGCACTTGAACATATGGGAAAGCTCAGTGAAGCTGGGGGGCAATTCTCTCAAAAATTGCCCATGCATGTCATGTCTGCTTTTCCACTAATCTCCCTGAACTTGGCTTTGAGATCAGAGTTGCATTGCAGGTCAATGAGCTCCATTTGAAGGAGGAGCATCTTGCACATCAAAGGAAAAGAGGTCCACAAAAATTTGGAAAGTGGCTCTGTGCTTTTTGAAGTCTGCAAATCTGTGATCAAATTCCTTCTCTAGCTTAAACATAGCATCAAAATATTTCTCACCACTGAATGGTATGCCTGCATCCACAAGTTCCTTGCATGCTGGGAAATGGTGGCAAAGGTTTGTCTGAGAGAGCTGGGATTTCCATAACACAAGTTTTGTGGAGAATGCTCTCACGTTGTCATAGGCAGCACTGATAAACTGCCCCGGGCCTTGTAACATCTTGTTTAGTACATTCAGCTTATGTGCAATGTCAACAAGAAAAGCTAAGTCCATGAGCCATTTGTGATCACTCAACTCAGAAACAGCATTCCCATCCTTCTCCATGAAGGCTTTCACTTCTTCTCTCAACTCAAAAAATCTTTTCAGGACATTTCCCCTGCTGAGCCAACGTACCTCAGTGAAATAGAGCACATCTCAATATTCTGACTCCATTTCCTCTAAAAAAGCACGGTACTTCCTGTGCTTTAAGCCCCTGGATCTGATTTGGTTGATGCATTTCACAACAACAGACATCACATTGTCACACAGCAGGCATTTACTGCAAAGGGCCTGCTGATGGATAATGCAGTGAAGAGCTGTTGCAATTCAGCCCCTGAAGAGGTTGACTGATGGAGGGATGGAGGATGAGTTCTTTCCCCTCCAGCTCGGAGCACGCGTCTGCCACCCTGTTCAGCCGGCAGTTCTGAGGTGAAATGGCGGGTAAACAGCTCGCAGACAGTCAGGCTTGTGGAAATATTAGCTTTTTTCGGTGGACAAGACTGAAGTCCAAAGTCTCAGCATCAGTTCCAGCCAAAAAGCCCCTCGCCTTCCACAGACCCTTGTTTTTATCACCCAGAATCAGGTACCACCCAATGGTGGGATCAGATACCACCCAATGGTGGAAGCAGAATCAGGTACCACCCTTGGGTGGGGACAAAATGCCAGGTCACACCCTAGGGTAGGGCACAATCACCAATCAGGGTAGGGTCAGTAACATAATAATCCCATAAAATGTTTACATACACAACAAAAAGCTATGGCCTTCTCTTTTTTTTTTTTTTTTTTTGGTTTTTGGGCCACACCCGGCGGTGCTCAGGGGTTACTCCTGGCTGTCTGCTCAGAAATAGCTCCTGGCAGGCACGGGGGACCATATGGGACACTGGGATTGGAACCAACCACCTTTGGTCCTGGATTGGCTGCTTCCAAGGCAAACACTGCTGTGCTATCTATCCGGGCCCCAGCTATGGCCTTCTCTACACCCTCCTCTTCAAGTTTTTATTTGAACAAGTGCCACCAGTCCATTTTCCTCCCTGTCATCGATGGCGCTCCATCGGTTATTATTCCAACAAACCTCTTCCATGGCAAACCTGCATTCTCAATGGCATCACACAGATGCCAAAATATCTCATTAGTGGTGGTCTGGCCATGCATTGGAATTATTGTGAGCAGCTCCTCTGTCGATTCAAAATTGCAATCAACACCACGGACATAAATTGTGAGCTGCGCAGTGTCTGTTATATCTGTGCCCTCGTCAAGAGCAACTGAGTATGCATCAAAGCATTTGGCTTTCTCACACAGTTGATGATAAATGTCACTTGACATGTCAGAAATGCACTCTGCCACAGTGTTGGCAGAAAGGCTGATTTTGCTAAACTGACCTTTCTATTCCAGACAGATAAGACTTGCAGCCTGTAACATGCATTTTTTTAACAAAGTCTCCTTCTGTGAATGGTTTCCCTGCCTTAGCAATCATCTCACTAACCATGTAACTAGCTTCAACTGATGCAACATTCTCTTTGGTTGCTTTCTTGTAGAAATCTTGTTGCCTCATTAGACATGCTTTAAGACCGGCAACCCACTTAGCTCTCTCATTTCCTTGATATTTTACACATTCCTCAGCATGTTTAGTTGAATAATGGCATTTCAAGTTGTATTCCTTGTGCACTGCAACTTTCTCTGAGCAAATAATATATGTGGGGATGCCCCTGTGCTCAACAAAGAAATACTGCATCTCCCACTTTTCCTGAAATCATCAATCTTTCTCTTCACTGCAGGCTTTAATGAAGTCATGATAAAGGTATGACAAAATCTAATTCTGTAATAAACTTCTCTCCCTTTTCTCCCTTAGGCCTTTGATAATGCAAGGGACAGCAGGCAGGAGCAACGGAAATGACATCTACGCTAGGCACGAAGTATTCACAATTATTTGCTTACCGAATATTCGCAATAAAAAATAGCATTAGTAAGGAAAAAATCGCAAAAAATCGCATTAAACATTTGCATACCCCGAAAGGAACTGCTCGGGGTATGCGAATGTTTAATGCGATTTTTTTCTTACTAATGCGATTTTTATTGCGATTATTCGATAAGCGAATAATCACAAATACTGCAATATTTGAAGGCCGGCCACGGGCCACAAAATGTTGTACGGAGGGCCACAGACAACCCACGGGCCGCGCATTTGAGACCCCTGTGCTACAACATGGTATATAATTGAAAGGTGTTATGTGTTAAATGAAACAAGTCATTCAAATATGGGATATAAAGAAAGGGAACTGGCAATAGCCAATGAAAATAAGCCCTCGGGGCCGGAGAGATAGCATGGAGGTAAAGTGTTTGCCTTTCATGCAGGAGGTCATCGGTTCGAATCCCGGCGTCCCATATGGTCCCCCGTGCCTGCCAGGAGCAATTTCTGAGCCTGGAGCCAGGAATAACCCCTGAGCACTGCCTGACCCAAAAACCAAAAAAAAAAAAAAAAAAAAAAAAAAAAAAAAGAAAATAAGCCCTCAACTAAAGTTAGTCCCCACTGAGATGGGGTGTGGAACAATCCTACAGAAAGTGGTTAAAGGAGATAGCACTATAGTGGTACTTTTGGAATGGTGCATTATAGCCCTAAAACAATATAAGGGTTTACATGCTTAAATATCATTACTTTAAGTTAACAATCAAACAACAAGAACTGGGTCAGAGAGAGAGTACAGAGGGTAAAAATACCTGCCATGTTCGAAACTCCAGCACAATTTTTGGTGCCCAAGCACTACGAGGTGTCTTTCCTGAGCCAGGAGTAAGCCCTGAGCATAGCCAGATGGAGCCCACCTTATCCAAAACAAACAAAAGCCAGGGAGTTATTAAAGGGGTTAGGATGCTTGCCTTGCATATACTCAGTCCAGCTTCAATAGCTAGTGCACATGGTCCTTGAGCATCACTGGATGTAGTTCTGAAAGCTCCAGTGCATTGCCAAGTAGAGCCTGGTGGACCTCAAGCACTGCTGGGGTTGGTGGTAGATATCCCTGCACCATAGAGCCCAATTTACACTAAATTCTTGGGCCCCACCACTGAGCTACAGGCCTGATTGGCAGAGTATCAATTGAGTAAACAGTTCTCTTGCATACATCTTGGAAACACCCTCTTCCTAAGAACTGCTGGATAAAGAAAAAGAAATGCTACCATTCTTTTAAGAAAAATGTTTCACAACATCAAATATAATAAAAAAAACTAATTGTGATAGTTACCATTTAAGAATAAAAGGACTCCACAGGGGGTAGAGTGTCAGCTTTGCACAGAGACAATCCAGGCTTTATCTTCAACCTCCCATATGATCCCCAAGCACCACTAGGAGTAATGCTTAAGTGCAGATCCAGGAGTAAATTCTAAGCCCTGCCAAATGTGGCCAAAATCAAACAAAATTTTCCATAGACACATGATTCTAATTTTTATTTATCAACATAATTAAGTGGTCTAAGTATTATAGAAACAGCTATCAGTATCACTCATACACACACAAAAAAGCACATATATGTCACTATGTAAGTGCTTCCTGATGAAAATGTACACCACTATTGGTAGAGTACTGTGAATCTCCAGTTTCTGTTAAGGATCATTAGAATATTTATATCATTCACAGACCTTACATATAGGCAGATGAGCAGCATTCAGCTTCTGAGAAGAAGCACATCATGTATCAGGCCATACCATAAGATTTCATGGGCTTTATATGGCTAAAGGTAAGACTCTATCCCTGTCTTAAGTCAGAGAGAAACAAGTTAAGACACCACTATGGCGGCCCGGAGAGATAGCACAGCGGCATTTGCCTTGCAAGCAGCCGATCCAGGACCAAAGGTGGTTGGTTCAAATCCCGGTGTCCCATATGGTCCCCCGTGCCTGCCAGGAGCTATTTCTGAGCAGACAGCCAGGAGTAACCCCTGAGCACCGCCGGGTGTGGCCCAAAAACAAAAACAAAAACAAAAAGACACCACTATGGGAGACCAGCAAAATCCAGACTACATCTAAATCACTGGGTAAAGGACTCAGATTCTTTAATAAATAAATTGAAAATAAAAACCCCAGATATTAGAACCTATTGATATATGCAACCAAAGCACTGTGAAAATCTTGTATTTGGTCATATATTAAGAATACATGCTCAAAAAATATTACTGAAATACATACAGGATACAATGACTAGATTTCTATGAAACCTGGGGAATTATGTGCTTTTATAATTATACATGCAAACATTAAGTGTAAATGTTGTGAAGGTTGAGATTTATTTCAATAAATTTATTTCAATTTAATGACTGGGAAACAGTGCAAAAGATGGTTTGAAAGGCAGTTAGTATTGTTGCTGAGCCATGGATGTACAATGTTTTTTATTTCTCTCAAATTAGGGGATATTTAAATTTTCCATATCAAAAAAGAGGGAGAAGAGCAGGGGAGGGAAAGAATGAGATAAAAAGAATAGGAGGATGAAGAAGGGAAATGGATGAGGAAAGAAAGAGAAAAGGGGGAGGAGATGAAGAACTACATTAATTACTGAAGAAGAAGAAAAGGAAAAGTGCAGAAAGGCTATTAAGAAATACAAAAAAAAAAAAAAACAGGAAAAAGAACAAATGAGGGGCTGGAGTGATAGAGCCAGTAGGGTGCTTGTCTTGTTGTGGCCAACCCTGCTTCAATTCTAGTACTACTATTGTCCTCTAAGCTCACCAGGAGTGATCCTTGATCACAGAACTACTAGTAAACTCTGAGCACTACCAGGAATGCCCTCCAACATACAAAAAAAAAAAAAAAAAGGAACAATCAAATGAAATAAAAAAAGAGAATGGGGAGGGGAAGAGGAAGGGACTAGAGAAGTGAGGAAAAGGAAGTTGGAGGAAGGAAAGAGAGAGGGACAACGAGAGAAAGAAGGAAAAAAGAGAAGGAATAAAGTTCTGCGCATACAGTAAAAATTGTAAAAATTAATGTATGCCTCTGTTGGATAACTGTGCCATAAATTCTATACTTAGCTTCCCAAATATTCTTTGAGCCTATTTCTGTCCTCATTAATGGCACAAGCTTACTTTGTATTTGCCTAAGAGCCATGATTTTATCTTATGATAAAATTATTGTAAGATTAAATTATCAATGTTATGGCAAAAAAGAAAAGAGCCTAAAAGCTTCCTAGGGGAGAAAAGAAAATGCTATAAAAGAGCAAGAATCAGTCAGCATAAACAATCTGTCCCATTAGACACAGAAGTCACCAATCAATGACTTCAAATTTAGAAGGGAAATTATTTTGAACTCAGACTTCTATATCCAGCCAAACCATTATTCAAGTGAGAGTATGAAAAACCAAAAAGAATTCAAGGAGAGTTCACATCCTAATTCCTTACTTTTTAAAAGCTATAATTTGCATATGTCCTCTGGCAAAATAAATATAGAATTTAAGGAAAAATCATGCATGAAATTTAAGAAACGATGGTTTTAATTTTCACAAAGACAGGAAAACAAATAATCAGATGTCATCTGTTAGGAGACAATTCAATCTAAACTAAAACAGAAGCTAATAATGTTAGAAATGCTCAAATAGGAAATTGGAATAACTTACTAGAAAGTGTATGATTAAAAATCTGTATGAGTAAACTCACACTTAGAGTCAACTGATTTTCAACAGAGTCCCAAAAAATTTCAATGAGGAAGTCTTTTCAACAAAGGCATTGGCACAACTGACTATCCATAAGTAAATGAGAGAACTTTGACCATAGTCTCACACCATATGCAAAAATTCATGATAGATCTAAGCATAAGCTAAAACATTAATATTCCTATAAGAAATACAAACATGGGCCCAGAGAGATAGCACAGCGGCGTTTGCCTTGCAAGCAGCTGATCCAGGACCAAAGGTGGTTGGTTCGAATCCCGGTGTCCCATATGGTGCCTGCCAGGAGTAACCCCTGAGCACCGCCAGGTGTGATCCAAAAAAAAAAAAACCAAAAAAAAAAAAAATACCAACACAAATCTTCATGACCTTAGGTTAGACCAGCCTTCTTAGATCTAACAGTCTGACAACAAAAGAAACACAGATACACTGGATTTCATAAAAATAAAGAACACGGGGCCAAAGAGATAACACAGCGAAAAGGTGTTTGCCTTGCATGCAGAAGGATGGTGGTTCGAATCCTGGCATCCCATATGGACCGAGCCTGCCAAGAGTGATTTCTAAGCGTAGAGCCAGAGTAACCCCTGAGCGCTGCCAGGTGTGACCCAAAAAAATAAATAAATAAATAAATAAATAAAATAAAATAAAATAAAGAACACTTGTGCTTCATGGACATCTCCAGGAAGTAAAAAAGATAATCCATAGTTTGAAAAAAATATTTGCAAGTTTTATGTCTGATATAATATAGAAGCAATCATCTTATTTATAAAGGGGCAAAGGAACTGAACAGAAATTTCTCCCCAAAAGACATGAAAAGATGAGTAATAGTAAACCAAAACCATGGGGTCAAAGGGATGGCTCAAAGGATTAGAGAATAAGCCTCAATGTAGAAGGGCCTGGAGACACTGTAAATAGTCAAGAAGAGTCCCTGAAAGAGCAGGACTCGAGCTCAACAGAAAACATTTTGCTTTTCCCCCAAAGATGTCCAACAGATAATGCTAGTCCTATCTCATCCCTTCAGTAAAATTTGGGAGCTGGCCATCTTGGGCTATTAGTGGATATTTGTGGATATTTGGCAATACATACAAAAGTGTCCTCCAGGTACAGGTTATGGGTCTGTCTGAATTTCAGTAGTGAAAATTCTCAGACCTGAGTCTCCATTTAAACTTCAGGAATCAAGTGTCAAATAAATTGAGTAAATGATAGGAATCAAGTATCACTGTAGGAAGCAAGTTAGGCTGCAGGGGCAAAAAAGGAGACTGCAGTGTTCTCTTTGGAGGTGACCTTCCTGTGAAGCCTGCTAGTCACAGCTGGCTCATTTTGAGAAGTCAGTAAGCAAAAATAAATAAAGAAAGAAAGAATTTATAAAGGGCCGGAGAAATAGCATGGAGGTAAGGCATTTGCCTTGCATGCAGAAGGATGGTGGTTCAAATTCTGGCATCTCATATGGTCCCCGAGCCTGCCAGGAGCAATTTCTGAGCCTAGAACCAGAAGTAGCCCCTGAATGCTGCTGGGTGTGAGCGAGAGAGAGAGAGAGAGAGAGAGAGAGAGAGAGAGAGAGAGAGAGAGAGACAGAGACAGAGACAGAGACAGAGACAGAGACAGAGACAGAGAGAGAGAGAGAGACAGAGACAGAGACAGAGAGAGACAGACAGACAGAGAGAGAGAGAGAGAAGTCAGTAAGGGCCTGGGAGGCAGAGGCAGATGTTGGTAAATAAGGTCAGCTCTCTGGATTCTCAATCAGAGGTGTAATGGTGTGAGGGCATGAATTCCTCTGACTCTTCAGAGATGCACCATCCTGAGCTTGAGTCAAGGTCCCTTGACTTGCATGCATGCAGTCATGCAAACCTAACCTGGCTCTCTGCTTGTGGCCCTTTGCCTCCTCTACTGATCAAAATCTGAGCTCAGCCCAGCTGCTTGCTTTTGCAGAGGCCCAAGTTGGTCACCAGAAAGCCTGCACCTGGGGATGGCCTGGTAAAGTGCAGTCACTTCCCTCAACAATGAGACCTGAAGACACTGCCACCAGCCCTTTCAAGTCCCCAGGCAGGTGTCAGAAACCAGCATCACATTTTCCAAAAGCTTAACTTAAAGCATCCCCCCTTTCACAGAAGGCAAACTCAAAAATGTCACTGCAATTCATTAACTTCTTCCAAAACTCTTGTTCCCTTAATGCCTAAACTTTTTCATAAGCTAGGGGTGGGGGGAGGAGATAGAGTTGTGAGATTTGCAAAATGGGTCTTTACAAGCCCAACTTTAGAAGCCCTATGCAGGTACTTGGACTGGAATCTGGGAGTGCTGGCAATGAGTACATTTCGAGCTTAAGTGAACAGAAACACAGACTCTAATGTTAACCTTCTATTGCCATCACATTCACGACATGAAATATTATCGGCGCTATTATTAGCTTGAACTATTTTACTATTTGAGAAACAATTTACATAGTCTGAAAGATGTCACCCGGTTTAAAAAACAAAATGTATGTTATGTTAAATGAAGTAAGCCAGAAGAAGGATAAATACAGATTGATAGAACTTATATGTGGTATTTAGAATAACTGCATAGAGAAATACAATGGTTTAAAGGGGGTTTGCCAAGAACATTCCTCACCAGAGAATAGGGAGGGGAAGGCAAGAAACTGAGTGGAGGAAGGGAAAGACAAATATAAAAGGATGGACAGGGATCAAGGGATCTCAGGTGCATTGGGGGTAATAAGAAAGGACAGAATGACATACCCAAACCAGAATCAACAACAATGAAATCAGCAATCCAAACTTTAATAACCAAAGTTAAAGATGTGCCTATTATGATGGCAAGCTGGGGTGGGGGTGGGAGTGACAAGGATGTATTCTGGGAACATTGGTGAAGGGAGGTTGACACTGGTGGTGGGATTGGTATTGAAATATTGTATGGTGGGCCCGTGGGGATGAGTCCTGTCAAGGGGGGTTCTGGGAACGAAGGGGAAGGGTCTCAGGAATTCTTTGTTGTAGCTATGATGATGATAATACTAACGGGTGTAGGTGGGGGGCATGGAAGGAAGGGAGGGAGGGCGCAAGACCATTAAAACTGCTCATGGTTCAATCCTTGAAAAAAGAAAAGAAAAAATATTTTAAAAGACTAAAAAAAAAAAAAGAAACATTGTATGCCAACAATGAATAACTTTGTAAATCACAATGCTTTAAGTGAGTATTTAAAAAAAACAAAATGTAAATGCTAGAACACTCACAGGGGTATGAATGTGTAATGAATGTGTTGCTACCAAAACTGGAGGTGGGTAAAGGGAAGAAATAGAGACAAATACAAGCATCAGACGAGAGACTAATATCTAAGATATACAAGGTACTAATAGAACTTAACAAGAAAAAAATTCAATCCCATCAAAAACTGGGAAGAAGAAATGAACAATTTCTCAAAGAAGAAATACAAATGGCCAAAAGACACACGAAAAAAAATCCTCCACATCATTAATCATCAGGGAGATACAAATCAAAACAACTATATGAGGTACCATCTCACGCCATAGAGATTGGCACACATCACAAAGAATGAGAAAAAGCAGTGCTGGTGGGATGTGGAGAAAAAGGAACTCTTCTTTTACTGCTGGTGGGATTGCCATCTATTCCAACCTTTATGGAAAGCAATATGGAGATTCCTCCAAAAACTGGAAATTGAGCTCCCATATGATCCAGCTATACCACTCCTAGGGATATACCTTAGAAACACAAAAATACAATACAAAAATCCCTTTCTCACACCTATATTCATTGTAGCACTATTTACAATAGCCAGACTCTGGAAACAACCAAGTTGCCCTTCAACAGATAAATGACTAAAGAAACTGTGGTACATATACACAATGGAATATTATGCAGCCATCAGGAGAGATGAAGTCAAGAAATTTTCCTATACATAGACATGGAAACTATAATGCTGAGTGAAATAAGTCAGAGGGAGAGAGAGACACACAGAGAGAGAGAGAATAGTCTCACTCATCTATGAGTTTTAAGGAAAATAAAAGACATTATTCTAATAATGCCCAGAGATAAGGATCAAAAGGACTGGCTCACGACATGAAGCTCACCACAAAGAGTTGTGAGTGCAGTTGGAGAAATAAGTATACTAACAACTATCATGACAAAGTAAATGAGTGAAAGAAGTAGAATGCCTGTCTCATAAAAAAGGCAGGGTAAAGGGAGGAGGAAATGGGGGGCATTGGTTGTGGGAATGTTGCACTGGTAAAGAGGGGGTATTCTTTTTATGACTGAAACCCAACTACAATCATGTTTGTAATCATGGTGTTTAAATAAAGATATTTTTTTAAAAAATGCTAATTTCTTCATCTTCAACTACTACACAGAAATGATAGATTAGGAATGAGAAGCCAGGACCATAACTCCAGGGTAGATACTTGCCTTGCATGTGTAACACCCTGTTTTGCTTCCTGATACCACAAAAGCAAATAAACTAAACAACTACCAAGAGAATTAGAAATGTGCAATATTATTTGAAATTGTCAATCAACAAAGCTATTTTTTTTAATAGTCAGAGAAGATATTGAGGAGGAAAAGCATAAGTTTACAAATTTCTCACTGTGAATAAAATGGAACAACTAAAATCAGTTTCAAGGATTTCATTTGAGAGAGAATAACCAGTCTTTGATCCTGGGAGAAATGCACTGAGGTCTGATAATTATTTTTAACAAGATTAATAAGGCTAATTGGCTCTCTTTTTTAATTTAATTTTTTAAACTTTTGCACATACAACTTTGTATATTTATTCTTTTAAAAATGGCTTTATATTGAGTTTATGATACCACAAAGTTTCATGGATATTGCTTAGAATCATATATGTATATATATATATGTTACTTTGATAGAAGTTAAGAAAAATCAGGTCCAAAGATATATTATATGTATATATATACATATATATATTTATATGATTCACAGCACTCACCACCAAAATTCCTGTGCCCCAATCCCCCATCCCCATTCATATTTCTCTGGTAAACTCTAGAGAAAATCTCTATTAAATGGAAAGGACTTTTTTCTCTTAAAGGGCATGTAGTAAATTATAAAATGCCACCATGTCACAAAATAAATATACTTTGTTACATGGGTATATGCATATATGTGCTATGTATATATTTCTACATGTGTGGTATATGTTTAATGTATATATGTGCTTGATTATTTTACACATAAGTTTCACATCCATCCCATGCATAATAGATATCTTATATTAAATATATTAAAAATATGGGGTATGTCATATAAAATCAATTTTATAGTCATAAACATAAAGTAAGTGAGAAACTAGCTCAGAGAGATCAAGTCCTAGGCCTAACTCATACTATTAATTTTGGGACCCTCCTCAGTTTCTTTTTTTTTTTTTTTTTTGGTTTTTGGGCCACACCCGGTAACGCTCAGGGGTTACTCCTGGCTATGTGCTCAGAAGTTGCTCCTGGCTTGGGGGACCATATGGGACACTGGGGGATCGAACCGAGGTCCATCCAAGGCTAGCACAGGCAAGGCAGGCACCTTACCTTTAGCGCCACCGCCCGGCCCCCCTCCTCAGTTTCAATATGGGGTTCTTTTGATGCCATAAATATACAGAATACTTTCTAATATATAACAAATCCTTCCTTTTTCTTAAGAGCTCTGCCAGGCAACTGTTTAGTATCAAGTCTGAGAAATGACAGCTGGTAAAATCTAATTTCACCACTGTCCTGTCCCTGACACCACCACCCCCAGCCAAGACTCTTTCACCCAATGATTTCATCCAATGATTCATCCAAGTCAAGCACAGCATAAATCAATCTAACCTAGGGCTGGAGAGATAGCACCAAGGGTAGGGCAATTGCCTTGCTGTAGCTGGTTTGGCCTCCATCCCTAGCATCCCATAGGTTCCTGAGCATTGCTGGGTATACTGCCCACAAAAATCAGTTTAAACTGGGAATCCACTGGATGTCTTGTTTTTCAATAGAGTTGCTATAAAATGAGAACATGTTTCAAACAAATCTACCATTTATCTTTGGACCTAATTTTTCTTAACTGCTATCAAAGTAACATTCCTGGAAATAAACATCACCACTCTACTGCAGCCAGTGCACTTGATTCTGTTCTCAACAAGGGAAATCCACTCACACTTCTTAAATAGAAAAGGGATTTCTTGCTGGGCTCTCAGAGCTTACTGTAGTGCTCAAAATCTCCAGGAATCAGGCTCAGAAACCCAAGAAGGAGCTAAGAGAAGCTGGGAACTGAGACATCCACTGAGGACTTTCATCAGGCTGGGCCCATGGTGCCAGCCTTGCACATAAGCTGCTTCTTTAGCCTAACAAATTATGAGGTGACTCTGCTTCACTATATCCAGACCTCCAGCTTCAAAGTTCTGGACTGGAATTTCATCAGATGGAGACCCCAGTTCTCCTACTCAGATGTGGAATTCACAACTTTAAGCAGCTGGTCTCAAAACTTGCACAACTAGAGGCAGGGCCCTGCCTCTCACCAAGTCTCATATAAAGGCAGATGAACCAAGATACAGGAGAGTTTATATTCAACAGATCTGGGCCCAAACCAAATGAAACAAAAACAAAAAAAAAAACTAAGTGTCCTTATCACAGAACATAACAAATGTCCTCTCTAGCTCTAAGGAAGGAAGTCACTATCTCTTTCCCTCCACTACCAACTGCATCCAACAAAAGTGCCCACTGTAAACAGTTCTCTAGATAGATAGATAGATGATAGATAGATAGATAGATAGATAGATAGATAGATAGATAGATAGATAGATGATAGATAGATAGATAGATAGATAGATAGATAGATAGATAGATAGATAGATAGATAGATAGATAGATAGATAGATATAAAGATATATCTTTAATTACTTTTCCTACTTTATTACAAATGAAATAATGCCCAGGTTTTTAAAAAGCAAAATAGACAAACAACAACAAAACACACAGGTGGCTGGAGATATAGGAGAAATTATAGCCCTTGTCTTACGTAGGGCTGGTCTCAGTTCTGATTCCTGCCACCACCCCATGTGGTCCTCATGTACTGCCAGGAATCAATCACTTCTGAGCACAGAGACAGGAACAGCCCTTGAGTACTGCTGGGTAGGGCCCCCAAAAATCAAAAATAAAATACAGGTGGTAAAATATATACCCTCCTACAATATTACACACATCTATTGTAAAATGTGCCCCAATTTAAGAAGGGTCTCTTTTCTTGTCAAATCTTTTACAGTTTGTGTAGTTCTGATCATGGTTATATTCATAAATTTATCATTATAGCTTTTGGGTCCAGATAGCCTCAATGTAGGATTGAGCAAAGTTCTTATCTCAACAACCTAGGATATCTGTAATACTTTGATATACTTCAGGACAGACAGTTGTTGTTATGTACATATTGGTCAATTCATTCCTAACCCTTATGGCTAGTCAGCAATGCATATTAAAGCGTTGTTTCTTGCCTTCATGAACAGCCATTTGGCTTGAACAGGGTTGGGCAGTATCCGGCCTGTGGACCATACAAGGTCAATGAAATTATATGGTCTGACTCTGATATGTGACAGTACAGACTCAAATGCTTCTTTTTGTTTGTTTTGCTTTATTTCTTGGGCCACAATGACTCCTAGCTCTGCACTTAGGAATCACTCCTGGTGGTGCTTGAGGGAACCATATGGGATGCCAGAGATTGAACCAGGTATGTGCAAGGCAAGAGCCTTACCCACAACATTATTGTTCCAATTCCTTGAACACTTCGTATTAGCTGACCAAGTCCCTATATTGTTGAACCCATGGGTAATGTTATAAATATCCAAATTGCCAGGGCTAGGGCCAGAGAGATAATTCAGTGAACAAGGTTTGACATGGATTTGATTCTCAGCTCCACTTATGGGTTCTCTGAATCTACCAAGAGTAGTCCCTCAGTGCAGAACCAGGAGGAAACCCTGAGCACTGCTAAGTATGGCTCCAAAACCTAAAAAATTATAATCACATATCTACAAATGGCCCTTGGCAGAAAAAAGGCCTCTTATCCAGACCTAAAAGTTTCTAAATTAAAATCATGATTATTGAAATGAGTTATCTGGGGATGAAATTGGAACTCAATTTGTCAATATCATAAACAACACTAAAATTAAGTTAAACATTAAAAAATTTTTTGAAATTTGTGATGATAACTAGAACCATGTAATTTGTTGTTCCTGTGTCAACTTAGAAACCAGATACATTTTTCTGACACTCCTTTAAACAAAATGACAACATGTTAAGGATAACTTAACAACTTGCTCCAGGAAATATTTGGACCTCAAAGGTAATAAAATGAACCAATTATCAAGAGTAAAACTTAGTCATCAAATTTTGCTTTCAGATGCTT
The DNA here is from genome assembly GCF_024139225.1 of Suncus etruscus. NCBI lineage: Eukaryota > Metazoa > Chordata > Mammalia > Eulipotyphla > Soricidae > Suncus > Suncus etruscus. The sequence continues at coordinate 85,294,844 of NC_064850.1, forward strand.
GGGTCTCCAATCCAAAGTTATTATAATCCTGTCCAAACTTAACCAATTTCCTATCTTGTAAACTTACCTCAAAATTCCCTTACTGGGGACTTTCAAATCCTATAAATATGCTTTCTTTGATACTCCCTTTCTGAGAAACACTGTTAAAGATTGTCTTCTTTTAATAACTATGTTTGCTGATCAAGAAGATTTCAAGGAATCAGCTGTGGTATTAACAAGTAGCAATAAAAAAAACTAGAAGCAAAAATGTTCACACTCTAATCTATAAGCACACTAAATATCCCAGCTCTCATGCCTGGGGTAAAGCTTGAGTCAGAGTATATATGAGACCCTGGCTCCAGTCCCAGGCATGGAAGCAAGCTAACAAAATCCTCCCTTCTCTCTCTCTCTCTCTCTCTCTCTCTCTCTCTCTCTCTCTCTCTCTCTCTCTCTCTCTCTCTATCTCTCTCTCTCTCTCTCTCTCTCTCTCTCTCTCTCTCTGCAATAAAAAAACTAGAAGCAAAAATGTTCACACTCTAATCTATAAGCACACTAAATATCCCAGCTCTCATGCCTGGGGTAAAGCTTGAGTCAGAGTATATATGAGACCCTGGCTCCAGTCCCAGGCATGGAAGCAAGCTGCAAAATCCTCCCTTCTCTTTCTCTTTCTCTTTCTCTTTCTTTCTCTCTCTCTCTCTCTCTTTCTCTTTCTCTTTCTCTTTCTTTCTCTCTCTCTCTCTCCCTCTCTTTCCTCTCTCTCTCTTTCCTCTCTCTCTCCTCTCTCTTTCCTCTCTCTCTCTCTCTTTCTCTCCACTCTCTTTCTCTCTCTCTCTCCCCCATTTAAGTTTTCAGAGAAAGAACTAATAGTCTTTTGGTCTATTAATTTTTTAATATAATTTTTATTTTGATCATAGTGGCTTACATATTGTTGACAATAATATTTTAGGTATGGTCTATTAATTTAAAAGAGTTTGAATGTAAAATGGTATTTGGTCAGAGGTTCAATTTCACTGTAACAATTGACTTAGCAGGAAGAAGATAACCTGGAAGTTTTAGTCATTACCTTTTACTAGAAAAACTAACCCTGCTAGGAGTCAGAGTGATAGCACAGCAGGTAGGGTATTTGCCTTGCACAGGGCCAACTTGAGACCAACCCAGGTTAAATCCCCCTCATCAAATATGGTCCCCAGAGCCTCCAAGAGTATAGAGCCAGGAGTAACCCCAGAGCACTGCCGGGTGTGGCCTAAAACAAAACAATAACAACAAAAATCTAATCCTGCTAATTAGAGTACATACTCAACTTTTTTAATTCAGTTTGCAATGCAATGTGCTGTTAGGAGGTCTAGAGGTGAGTTGCCTAAAGTGCTTTCAGTTTCTGAGGACACCAAGTTCTTACCCAACCCATAGTTCCTGGAAGCAGATGATTAGAGAAGAGAAATGGAAGAAATGCCAATCAACTAAATCAGCTATAGTAAAAATAAATTTAAAATAAATAAGTAAGCTTAAATCCAGTTCTGTGCCTTCATAATGCTTAAATGTATAGTTTAAATGGCTGAGGAGTGCCTAGCCATTGGCTGACAGGGAAGGTAATTAGAAGAGGCCATCGTCTCTGACTGCCAAGCCTAATCCATAAACAATTCATCTATACAATGTATATAACCCCTCTGATATATTTCCCCTCCGCCACACCAGAGCCCCTTCTACTCCCTCATCTTCCAATTTGGATTCGTTATCTTCCCCTTAATTAATCCTCTTTACCCTCAGTTCTTTAATTTGTTAGGCACCAAGACGGACCTCTTGCCCCAACAGATTCTGCCCTTTCGAACACCCCTACAAAGCTCATTATTATTCCTTAACTCTCTCACTCCCAACCATCAGTATCCCACATTTACTCTTTTTAACTTCAGTACTACACAATTCTAATCATAAACCAAAGTCGTGCATTGGATTTAACAACCCCCAACTGTTTCAAAAGACATAAAATTGACATATATCTTTTGAATATTTTATGTGTATTTTCTTTAACAGCTATAACTCTTTCTAGGGGCCGGTGAAGTGGCGCTAGAGGTAAGGTGTCTGCCTTGCAAGTGCTAGCCAAGGAAGAACTGCCACCGGGGTTTGATTCCCCGGCATCCCATATGGTCCCCTCAAGCCAGGGGCAATTTCTGAGCGATTAGCCAGGAGTAACCCCTGAGCATCAAATGGGTGTGGCCCGAAAAAAACAAAAACAAAACAAAACAAAACAAAAAAACAAAACCAACAAACAGCTATAACTCTTTCTAAATATTCTTTTACCATGACGATTCTACCCACTTTTTATCTTGTCTTCTCTTTGTGAGCTGTTCAATAAGGAATTTTGGTGGAAGAGTCCCTCAGTTTAATGCTTATGATTGAACCATGTTATGGGGATTGTTGAACTTGTTCTTATGGCCCCCATATGTGCCGATAATGCCACGTGGCATTGTTCCTTATTTGCATAGGCACATTCAAATGGGAAAATACTATACATACAAATAAGTTCTTATCTAATAGAGATTGGAACACACAAATCTCATAGTGCAACGGGACCTTACACCCTGAACATTGATATAATGACCTAGCACAGGCCTCAGATGAATGGGCATCCTCCATTCACCCCTGAACCAGGGAAGCTATCTACAAAACATCCAAGTTCTTTATAACAACACCTGGAAGCAATCCTCTACCAGGAAGACCCTACTACGGCTCTGACATCGACCTGCTCAAAAGAGACTTCCCTTAACACTAAGAAGACTTGACAACAACAATGACCTGCTTACAGGACAGGGTTCTCTGCATTGCCCTTTAATTGTGAGGTGAAACCAGAGGATGCTCTGCACCATCCTGACTATAATATAGAATATGCAGATTCCAGGATCTTTAATACAGAAACATGATACCAACAACAGAGACTGTGTGAAAAATAAAAGTGTATTGGCACTACAGACAATGACCTGGATTGGACAAACTAGTTTGCCTGGAGCCTAGAGTTGGTCTTATGCCAGGAAACTTCAGGGGTAGGGTCTCCTTGTATTTAGGCCAAGGCTTTTCCTTTCCATGTCCCTCATATTTTTATGGGCCTATGCGAACAATAATTGCCACTCTAACACTGTTTTTACTGTGCTCCTTTGACTCTAATCCTTAAGAAAAACAACCCACTTAAACTTTTGAGGTTAACTTAAACTAATATGCATGTGCATGGAAATGTAAAAAAGTACTTTGCCTTCAATGTTTAAGGAGTTACATAAGTTTTATGTCTTTAGATTGCTTTGTGTGCTGCTAAGAAATATTATGTACTACAATCTGGGGACTTGAGGGACAAAGTAATTGTACATGGGTTCTGTTTTATTCTTCTTTTTTTTTTTTTTGGTTTTTGGGCCACACCCGGTGACGCTCAGGGGTTACTCCTGGCTATGAGCTCAGAAGTCACTCCTGGCTTGGGGGACCATATGGGATGCCGGGGGATCGAACCTCGGTCTGTCCAAGGCTAGCGCAGGCAAGGCAGGCACCTTACCTCTAGCGCCACCGCCCGGCCCCTGTTTTATTCTTCTTAATGTTCTTTGGCTGAAAGTTCAAAGTTAAGATATCAGCAATGGGACTACTGAGAATTTTGTTTATGGGTGATTGTCCTTCCACTGTAACTTTACCTTGCTCTTTTTCTTTGCATCTTTGTTCTCATAATTAAAAATAAAAAATTAATTAAAAAAAAAAGAGGCCATGGGAGGATCACCATGGTCTAGCAGTTAAAGCCCCTAGGTTCTTTCAAATAATAGTTTATCCATTTGTGAACTGGATAAGCCAGTTAACTCCTGTGCCAGTCTCAGTCTCTTCTCTATAAAACAGAACTAATAATACCTGTTACATAAGAAAAAATATATGAAAGACTGGTAACCTCCTAAACATTCTATATATGAAATAATCTAGAAGAGTGAAAGAATCCATCCATTTTTCTACCTTAAATAAAAAATCAAATTATTTCTTTTATACTTAGGGTATTTACAATATCCTGGTAAATATATCCATCTAAATTAGAAACACCATGTAAAGATTATTCTGGAAACCTATTATAAGAGAGATAATAGTGTCTAAAAACTGTTCTGATCAAAACCCATCATGTTATAGATGAGAAATTTATTTCCCTAAAGTCACCTGATAACTACTAGTAACATGTCAGTATTAAAATGCAGGTTTCAGGGGCTGAAGCCATAGTACAGTGGTGGGGCATTTGCCTTGAACACGGCTGACCCAAGACAGTCCCGGGTTCAATTCCTGGCATCCCATATAGTCCCCTGAGCCTGCCAGGAGCTTTCTGAGCACAGAGCCAGGAGTAACCCCTGAGCACCGCCAGGTGTTGCCCAAAAACCTAAATAAACAAACAAACAAATAAATAAAATGCAGATTTCTTGGACTATCAAACCAGAGTTCAGTCTAAGTTTTGAGACAAAGCATTCTTCAAGGAACTGGACTTCACAGAGTCAGAGGTACAAAGTTCATTTGTGGTGAGCTTCATGAAGTAACAGACTTATTTTCAAATTTTGTATATCTGCAGAAATGTTCTTATGATTTATTTAAAGAAGTTTATGGAGAAGGAACTTGGACACTCTAGACTCATAGTGCTTAGTGTAAGAATGTTTATCAGGGGCCGGGCGGTGGCGCTGGAGGTAAGGTGCCTGCCTTGCCTGCGCTAGCCTAGGATGGACCGCGGTTCGATCCCCCGGCGTCCCATATGGTCCCCCAAGAAGCCAGGAGCAACTTCTGAGCGCATAGCCAGGAGTAACCCCTGAGCGTCACAGGGTGTGGCCCAAAAACCAAAAAAAAAAAAAAAAAAAGAATGTTTATCAACTTGTTTTCAAATTAAGTACTATCTGCAGAAAGGTTCTATTGTTTATATTCAGAGATTCTATGAAAAACTCTTGTGGGGCCGGAGAGATACCATGAAGGTAGGGCGTTTGCCTTTCAAGCAGAAGGTCATTTGTTCTAATTCCGGCATCCCATAGGGTCCCCCGAGCCTGCCAGGAGCAATTTCTGAGCATGGAGCCAGAAGTAACCCCTGAGCACTGCCAGGTATGACCCAAAATTGAAAAAAAAAAAGAAAAGAAAAGAAAGAAAAACTTTTGTGATACGTATTAAACAAGGATATAAAAAAAGCCAAGTCTCCCCTCACTAGCAGTAATTTCTAGGAATTAGAAAATTTTCTCACCTCCTTACTTGCTGCTAAAGATACAGAACTTGTCACCATTGGGAAAGCAACCCATCCCTCTTGGGACATATATGTGGGAAAATGTCTAGGAAGTTTTGCACATATAGTCCAAAGCAAGAAATGCAAGTAGATGGACCAGGGCAACATGACGTCATTCTGAAGGGGGGCCATGTACACCAAAGTTCCAATGAAAGGTATGCCATATACAGTCCTGCTCCAGAGGGTCATGTCACTCATCATTGTTAGGGTCTTCTCAGATTCCTGTTCAAGCACCAGGTGTAAAGTATGGATAAATCCTAATATCTCAATCCCAAGAGAAAGGGGCAAATGGATCTGCAACAGGGCTACCACAGGAAATAATCCAAGTAGGTTGAAGAAAGATGAAACACAGGTCTGGGCCACCACATGGAGAGAGGGAAGCCCGCAGTTCTTTATTGGGAAGACAGAAACACCTCTGTGGGTGGAGAATAAGTTGGGGAAAAGAACCTATCCAGAGGTTCATCTCACTGAGTTGGGTTTTTGATCTGTAAAAAAAGGAGCCACAGTGGTTGAAGGTGAATTCTAATGCACCATATCTATTTAGGGTAAAGACTGAATGTTCCAACAGTAAGGTCTTAGCCCAGTTCTGTATTCAAAGTTCAAAGATCATTCCTTGCAGGTCTTAGGGGACATATGCAGTGACAGGGATTAAAACAGGGTTAGGAATGTATAAAAAATATATAATATTAAGCCTCTGTAATATTGCTCCACAATGGTCATAACCAATTCATATGCCTCTTTCTATTCTTGAATAATGGTGGATAGCAAAAGAACCCTCAGTTAAGAATAACCAGTTGTAAAAACCAAGAAAATCATCAGATAAAAGCCTTCCATCATGGTGCTAAAGAAGAGAGCATTCCTTTTATCTGCTTTAAGGTCAGATTCATCCTGTATGTTCCAAACTGACAAGATAAAAAATAGCAACAGATCAAATTACCACTTCATAAGCAAAAGAAATCACAGACTGAACACTTGGCTGGACTTCCACAGATAATTCTTACCAAAGGTACCATAAAAAAAAAAAAAAAAGTCTTAATAAGACAATTCACTTTCTAACTGGGGTCTATAAGAAGGCAATTTCTGAGGTCATTTCCAAAATTGAATCTGGGATTTCAAAACAATTGCAAACCAGCTTACCAGAATAAAAAAAAATTAAAAGTAGAAGTAAGAACATTCTCTAAAAATCAGGAGGAAATGTCTGTTCTTGGTGGAAATATACAACTTAGAATATTACATACAGGGGCTGGAGCAATAAAACAGCAGTAAGGCATTTGCCTTGCACATGGCCAACACATAATGGACCCTCATTTGAATCCCAGCATTCCATATGTTCCCCCAAGCCTACCAGGAGTGACTTCTGAGTGCAGAGCCAGGAGTTACCCCTGAGCACCATCGGGTGTGACCCAAAACAAACAAAAAAAAAGAATATTACATACAGATGATTGTATATTCCTGATTTATAAGTTGCTAGTTTTTGTTGTTATTGTTTTGGATTTTGGTTTTGGGGTCATACCCAGCAGCACTCAGGGGTTACTCCTGGTTCTACACTCAGAAATCGCTCCTGGAAGGCTCAAGGGACCATATGGGATGCCGAGATTTGAACCACCATCCTTCTGCATGAAAGGCAAATGCCTTACCTCCATGCTATCTCTCCGGCCCCATAAGTAGCTAGTTTTAAAGTATTTTACATTTTAATTTTGGGCAGTGCTGAGGACCAAACATTGGTGTCAGTCATGTGTAAGGCAAGCATTTTACCTTTGAGTCACATGCATCCTCAACCCCTACACACTTTATTTTTTTATTCTGTGCACAAAAGTATTTTTATCATACTAAAGAAGAGGTAATGAAAGCTTCTGGTTCAGTTTCCAGGAAAACTTAGCTCAAAGAAAAGAAACCCTCTTTGCTCAAAGCTAAAAAAAAAAAAAAAAAAAAATAGATGTAATCACTAACACAATTCAAAGAACAGAAAGGACCACAAATGTACATGGTTTTTGAAAGGAAAAACTCAAGAGTCCTAGCCAAGGGCAACTCAAATTGCAGACCACTTGCCTCTTCAGCAAAACCAGCCCACCTTTTCCAACTTTGACCTCCAACATTCTCCCTAGCCCCCCTAAAAATATGGGTGACAAATACAAGGTACTAGGGGAAAAAAGGATACACTTAGGGTTTAAGTTAGATTTAAAAAAAAAAAAAAAAACTTTAAGCTCTCACTGAGATTTTGGTTTTTGCTTGATTTGGGGAGTTTTTGTTGTTGTTGGTTTGTTTTGGATGCTATACCTGGGTGCTCAGGGGTATTCCTAGCGCAGAGGTTGTTCCCAGCAGTATTGGGAGTTGCTCCTGGTAATGCTCAGGAACTCATACAGTGTTGTGAATTGAACAAGGTCCTCCTCTGCGCAAAACATGAGCTCAGCTCAGTGAGCTATCTGTCTAGCACAACTGACTTACAAAGTACTGACTGCAAAGTAAATTCTATGACCAGCAATAAATGTGGATTGAGCACATTTGCCCTTGTGGTACAGAGTAAACAGAGCTCTCTCTCCACTCTCATAAAATTGTTTATTTGTCTGGGAGGAGACAGACAACCAACAGTGAAGGAAAAGGACATTGGCTAATTACATACTAGAAACCAATAAAGTCTATGGTAGTACATGGTATGGGATAGAGATGGGGACCACAGCAGTCAGTATTGAGGAAAGGTCTTGCTGGGGAAGTGACTGCTGTGTTGAAACCCATCAGAGAAGGAGCCAGCTAAGCAAAGAGCTAGAGGAAGAAGCCAGAACTTCACTAAAGCAGTTGGCACAACTTAGAATGCTGCAATATAAACATTGATTCAAATCAAGGATTTTTTCATTGATGATGTTGACCAAGGATCAAGTGTTTTATTGATAAGCATAGAAAGACTTTCCTGGCATAATTTCCATCAATTAATTTCTCTTCTTTGTAAATTGATGTTAGTTAACTTTCCAACCAATCTCTCCATGCCTTTCTAAATACATAATTCATAGTAGTCAAAAATAGAAGAGGCTCAAATATCCAACAGGTTCACAACTAGAGTTTATCCAGAAATTAAAATGTTGCTTGTGACTTTAACTAATAGCCAAATGAACCCCATGTCCAGTGAAGCAATATTAAGTGACATAAGCTTAATTAAATATTAAACAGAAAAAAGGAGGGCACAACATAGTATGCACATACTGGTTACAAATTCGTTACAAAACAACTATCCACAAAGATTATAAAAAAAAAAAAACATGGTAATGCCATGTCTTTATTAAGGTCTTTTTCATTTAAAGTGATTGAACTCATGTAATAAATTTATAAGGCATTTTTCCAAAAGAAACTTTATGAAGGCATATAGCTAAATCCCTAAAATCCCATAATATATTAAGCCAATTAAAATATATTAATTAAAAGCTAAACAGGTGAAAAATTAAAGGCAAGAAAGATAGATCAAGTGGTAGACTGCAGGACTAGCAAATGCAGCTACTGTATTTATTCCCAGCACTCATGGCCCCCAGCACCACCAGTCTAAACACTGCTGAGAAGTTCTACCAGGAATGTCCTTTGAGGACTACAATGTGTGGCCCCTTGGGAAGGAAGTACATAGAGCGACTTCAGAAAAGTTTTTAATCTTATTTTAAGATGGATGAGATAAAAATTAAATCTATATACAGAAACAAACATTGGATATTTAAATTTAATTTCCTGAGTCCTGATTTTATCCTTGAAAGTTGGCAGATATCTCTGGCTAAGTGTCAATATGAATGGAAAATACAAAAAGGATAGACATTGGGTATATATTATGTTGTACATTTTTAAATGGCTCATTTGAGGGTAGAGAGAAAGTATAAAGGTAGGGCACATCCTTAGATGCTGCCAACCTAGTCTTATATCCAGCACTACATATGATCCCCTAAACACTACTTGGAGTGATCCCTGAGAACAGAGCCAGGAATAAATCATGAGCATGGTGTAATGTGCTCACTTGTGCATACCCAAAATAAATAATTAAGTTAATAAAATGATTTAATTTAGTTATGTGATTTACCACAATAATTAAAAAGGAATGTCACTATTATTTTAATATTACTATAAAATAGTATGTTTATATTTTATTGTTTATATTTTGGAATAAAATGTACAATGCATAAATATACACAATACAATTAGGAGATCGTATAACAAAAGAATTATAATATCAAATATATCATATTTGTGAATTTGATTTGATTTCTGCTTCCCAAAAATGAGTATGAAAGAATAGAGAGGTAGAGAGAATTAGTGAGGATCAAATTGAACAAGATCACTAAGATTGATCATTGGTGTGATCACACAATGGGCAAGAGGAAATTTGTTGCATTATTCCCATCACTTTTGTGTACCTTTAAATATAAAAATATACATAGTCACATTTTTACTACATGTCTAGAATTAGTCTATCCCTAGAATTAGAAACACAACACATTGTATAGCATTCATTATATGAAAAACTTAAAATGAATCAGAGCCCAGCAAAATTGTCATCTTTCTTGTTCAATAATAACTTATTTCTTGATATTATCTATCGTTAACCTCATTTTTTCATGAATAAAGAAATTAGTATTTCTTCATTGGTTTATTTCAACATATTTTCTATGTAAGACAGTTTTCCCAGGGGAACAATTTATAAATTCAATACATACCAGGAGTATCATAGGCCGTTTCCAAGTTGTTAATCCGATGATTCCAGAGAGTATCACCTACAAGGACAAACAGTATCATAAAACTAGAAAATGGATCAATTCCAATAGAAAAATATCTATCCCTAAAATATAATTTTTTTTTTGTTTTGGGCCACACCTGGTGACACTCAGGGGTTACTCCTGAAATAACTCAGAAATAACTCCTGGCTTGGGGAACCATATGGGACACCAGGGATCAAACTGAGGCCCTATTGCTGTGCTATCACTCCAGCCCCTAAAATATAATTTTAATTACTAAATTTGCAAAGTCTTCTAATGCAAATGTTTAACATTTCTGCCAATGAGTTATTTTAAACTATACTCTATGTCTAAGCATCTAAAGTTTCCTTTTTAAAAAATTTACATTTTATTTTATTTTTTTTTTTTTTGGTTTTAGTTTTTTTTGGGCCACACCCAGTGACGCTCAGGGGTTACTCCTGGCTATGCGCTCAGAAGTTGCTCCTGGCTTCTTGGGGGGACCATATGGGATGCCGGGGGATCGAACCTCGGTCCGTCCTAGGCTAGCGCAGGCAAGGCAGGCACCTTACCTCCAGCGCCACCGCCCAGCCCCAAAAATTTACATTTTAATTTGGGGGTCACACCCAGCAGTGTTGGGGTGCAATTTCCAGCTCAGTGCTCAGTGGTCACTCTAAATAATAAGTAAAGCATGCAACTAACACTTAGAACTATGCCACTAACATCTAAAGTTTTATTAACAATTGTGTATTATTTTTCTTAAGGTCAGTTAAGAACACATGGATAGAAACTAGACCATGGTTCCAGTTAGTGAAGGAACCGTCATTTTGGATCCAGGTTTCTACCTCAAGTAGCACCTAATCTGTTGCCAGTCAGTCTCATAATAAACATGTGTGGCCCCAGGTCTTCCTTCAAGGGATGTAACAAGTGGTAGTAGGTCTCTAGGATCTTCCCCTGACCATTTTGAAAACCTTGCATCCCTGCACCCACAAGCCTTCCTCCCAGGCACACATTATTGCACAGCCTGCCTAGCAATAGTAATGCCCTCTTCTCTTTGTAGCAGTGCCTTTTCTTTCCAACTTCTCCCCTAGCTTCTGGAGAATTATGTCACCACCCCACACTCCTGAAAACCTTTTACATAAAAATTTGACTACCGACCCCAAGAAAAAGCCTCTTGTAAATAGTTGAAGTACTTGGCAATATTACCTTGTCTGCCAGAACCCCCAGTCAAGGGTCTGCTACATGAATGACAATTACTGAACGAACTAAAGTGGGAAAGAGCCCAGCTGCAAAACAATTTTTCAAGAAACAACTAGCTGCAATCGTTTCTTAATGAGAGGAACTAGCGTTTTGCCAAACCAAAGGTGAAAAGTCACATCACTCTTTGAATCACTCAGTTCTTTAGCAGTGAGAAAGGATAATCAGAATAAATCTTGAACCCAACCAAAGGCATTGGGCAGTTATTTGATCACATGCTTATCTTTGTGTAATAAAATGCATCTGTTAAATGCACAACCTCACAATTTGTGTCAACTCACTACTACCAGTTGATAAGAATGTCAATTGTTACTTCAAATTCAGAACTTATAGACCTGTTTGCAATACTTTTTATTTTCATTGACTAAGAGTAAATCATTCCACAACATCAAATTAAGAGAGACAAATCCACCCAGTTACATCAAGGAACAAAAGTCACATTTGGGAAGGAATAATTTATTTGTATCTCATCTATGTATCAGCCTGTTACCAACTACCTCCCCAATAGGCCTTAGATAATTTTGTAAAGATTTCATTCTCACCAGGTTATTTCCTTACTTAAAAAAAGTTTATGGTGCTTGTGTAGAGACTGTATCTTCTTTCTAAAACTAGACTTGGAATCCGTGAGAACAAGTCATTTTGCTTCTCTAATCATCACTGTCATTTTCTTAGAAAGAGTGAAGCTTACAACAAAGAGGGCAAAGATGGATGAGCGCAGTTAGAGAAATAGCTACACTAACAACTATCATGACAATGATAGTGAGTGAGAGAAATATAATACCTGTCTCAAAGACGGGAGAGGAGGGAGATGGGGGACATTGGTGGTGGGAAGGTTGCACTGGTGTAGGGGTGTGTGTACATTTTATGAATGAAACCCAACTAAGAACATGTTTGTAACCATGGTGCTTAAATAAAGATATTATTAAAAAGAATAAAACGGGGGCCGGAGAGATAGCATGGAGGTAAGGCATTTGCCTTTCATGCAGGAGGTCATCGGTTTGAATCCCTGCGCCCCATATGGTCCCCCGTGCCTGCCAGGAGCAATTTCTGAGCCTGTAGCCAGGAATAACCCCTGAGCACTGCCGGGTGTGACCCAAAAAACCACAAAAAAAAAAAAAAAAAAAAAGAATAAAACGGTGGTGAGAGAGAGGCCAGAGTGATAGTATGATACATGCTTTGCACACAGTTGATCCAGTTCAAAGAAAAAGAGGAAGGAAGGAAGGAAGGAAGGAAGGAAGGAAGGAAGGAAGGAAGGAAGGAAGGAAGGAAGGAAGGAAGGAAGGAAGGAAGGAAGGAGGAGGAGGAGGAGGAGGAGAGGAGAGGGAGGGAAGGGAAGGAAGGAAGGAAGGAAGGAAGGAAGGAAGGAAGGAAGGAAGGAAGGAAGGAAGGAAGGAAGGAAGGAAGGAAGGAAGGAAGGAGGGAGGGAGGGAGGGAGGGAGGGAGGGAGGGAGGGAGGGAAGGAAGGAAGGAAGGAAGGAAGGAAGGAAGGAAGGAAGGAAGGAAGGAAGGAAGGAAGGAAGGAAGGAAGGAAGGAAGGAAGGAAGGAAGGAAGGAGGGAGGGAGGGAAAAGGAGTGGAAGGGAGGGGAGGGAGGGAGAAGAGGAAAGGAATAAGGGAGGAAAAAAGAGAAAGTAGGAGGGAAGGAGGGAATTGAAGGAAGGAGGGAAGGAGGGGAGGTAGAAGGGAAAGTGGTAAGGAAAGAGGGGAATAGAGGAAGGGGAACAAGAAGGAAGAGATGGAGGAAAGAAAGAAGAAAAGAAGGAAGTTCTCCCTTATACTACATCTATAGGTGGGGCTTATCTTTACATTCTCCTCAGTTCCACAACAAAGGTCTACACCTACTTCTACTCAATTTCTCCCACTTCCCTAGCTTTATGACTTCCCACGCTCCTTGAGGAGCCCTGGAAATGATGAGGGAAAGTGAAAGGAAGAATAAGCAGAGATGGATCCCTAAGATATAGAACAGAAGTACTAGTCTAACATGTGAGTTTTTTATCTTTTTTGTTTGTTTGTTTGTTTTTTTTTGGGGGGTCACACCAGTGCTCAAGGATTACTCTGTGCTCAGAAGTCACTCCTGGCAGGCTCGGGGAACCATATGGGATGCCGTGATTCGAACCACTGTCCTTCTGCATGTAAGGCAAACGCCTTACCTCCATGCTATCTCTTCGGCCCCATGTGAATTTTTCTTTTTTGGGGGGGTTGGGCCACACCCATTTGATGCTCAGGGGTTACTCCTGGCTAAGCGCTCAGAAACTGCCCCTGGCTTGGGGGGACCACATGAGACACCAGGGGATCGAACCACGGTCCTTCCTTGGCTTATGCTTACAAGACAGACACCTTACCTCTAGCACCACCTCACCGGCCCCCCATGTGAGTTTTTTCAAGGGTTCCAATTTTAGGGAAGTAGAGCTCTCATTTCATCTGATGTGGGCACCTCACCCACTCCGGCATGTGATGGCAAAAGACTGAGGGAACGCACTCTCTGCCTTGCCATCCTGGGCACTAGTCCAGCTGGAGTTCCAGCAGAAAGGCATCAGCATGGTCCTTCACAACTGCGTTTCAGCACTGGGGAGATGGTTCAAAGGGCAGGCATGAATGCCTTTAATGACAGCCCTGAGCTTGATCCCTGGTACTTCCTGATCCCCCAAATGCTGTCAGGTGTAACTGGAGCTTATCTTGGAACACACACACACACACACACACATACACACACTGTACACACACCACTGTACCCACTTACCCTGGCCTATCTTTCTTAGCATCCATCTCACCTTAACGTTATTATGGCTTAATGTGATTTACACCCACTGGGAATGTCAGGAGAGCGTGGATCTCTTGAGCATTCCTTAAGGGTCACTGGCAGCCCCTAGAGACTCACAGTTATAGCTAGAGTCAAGAGACATGAGTTAATGAAAGAATGAAGGTTCATACACTGAAGGTGTGCACCACCCCTCACTTGTGCATTTCTGACCTCTCTACTTCCCACTTCTCTTGATTCTGTTCTCCAATTCCAAGTGCTGCTCTCAGTCTCGTGTGTGGTATTAAATCACATCCAGTTCTAAACAAAGGGAGAAAGCAAACAAAAGCCTCTCAGGGATCACCCATGTGGCTTCTCAAACCCAATTGCTCATCTCCGCTTTGGAAAAGCGTCAACAGCAGCTCTCTGGAAGGATTCTGGAAGGTTCTGATGCAGAGCTGAAGACAGATGGTTGCTTGACCATGTCACAAGGATCAGACTGTCATCTTCCAAGGATCTACTAACCACTGTGTCAGACATCCTCCAGCCAGAACTCCACCTGCTCTGTGAATGATCATCAAGTTCTTTGAATTTCCCTTTTTCAACAGCCATATGCCCAACCTGAGAGAAAGGTGTTTTGTTTTGTTTTGTTTTGTTTCAAAATTAGAATCCCACCATCTTCCCTGATTGCTGGTGCCCGAATAAATTTTATTTTACATTAACCCTTGCCTCTCAAATATTCAAGCTTTGAGCAGTGGATCCCCAAACTTGGATTTGGTAATGGATGGAGAGATTTAGAGGTGTCACCCTAAACACTTAACTCCTGTACTTCCTAAAAATATATACCATGGTAAACAACAACAACAACAACTACAACAACTACAACTACAACTCCACTACCATTTTTTCCAACCAGCACAAGATGCAACTTGCCTAGAATGAGTGAACAAGAACCCATTGTCTAACATCAAATTATTCTAGTATTCTAATGCGAATTATAACAATTTTTTATTTTATTTACTTGCTTTCAGCCAGCTCCATAGACTATTCTGTTCACAAAAAGGATGTAAAATAAGCTATGAAAAATCATGGGTAAACAGGTCACAGAGCTGAAAACGGCAGTCTCAGAAGAGGGAAAGCCAAGTCTTCACCCTGCTGAAGCCATGTTAGCTGCATCCATCACCCACTACTGTCACTTCAACAATGGCCCAACTTCACCACTTATCTACAGCTCTCTGTAGAAGACACTAATCTGACCAAAACTCCAAGTATGCTTATATTTGGGCTGATATCACCAGGACTTTTTTGGAGTGAGTGTGAATACCCTACCCAACCTTCTCATACATATGAGAAGCCACTTATTGTTTAGGAACAAAAGAATTAATAGAATGAGCAACTATCAACAAGATCTTACTAAAGCTTCTGGAAATGATTTAATGGTCTCATTTCAAGATACAATTGCTGTACTTTTTTTTCTTTGTTATTATTTTTCTCTTTCTTTTTTCTTTTTTAATAATTTGACTCCCACTTATCTGGAAATAAATACATTATGATCAACTATGTCAACCATGTGATTCATAATTTTTAAATAAGATATTTACATAGAAAAATTAAATCATTAATACCAAAAGTTGAACAGATAAGAATAATCATACACATACTCTCACACATATTCATTCTTTTTCTTTCTTTCTCTCTCTCTCTCACTCTCTCTTTCACTCACACACACACACAATAATATTGCCATTGCAAAAACTATAGGAAGGAGAAGTTATCTAAGAGATTTGATTGTTATGGCCTTACCTACAAGGCAAACAGACATTTATAGCACCACCTTTTGTTTATTTATTTTTGTTTGTAATTCACTCTCAGCAGTGCTAAAGGCTTACTCCTGGCTCTATGCTCAGGAATCACTTCTAGCAGGACTCAGGGGACCATGTGAAGTGTTGTGGATCAAACTCCTGTTGGCTGGCTATATGTAAGGTATGCTCATAACTATCTCTCTGATTTCTTCATCTCTGATTTATTTATTAAAAGATAATCTTTTGGGGCCGAAGAGATAGCATGGAGGTAAGGCGTTTGCCTTGCAAGCAGAAGGTCTGTGGTCCCCTGAGCCTGCCAGGAGCGATTTCTGAGCATAGAGCCAGGAGTAACCCCTGAGCGCTGCCGGGTGTGACCCAAACCCCCCCCCAAAAAGATAATCTTTTGGTTGGGGGGGGGTGGGAAAGAAAAAATAACCTTTTAATCTGAACAGGGTGCGTGGGGGAGAATCACACCTGGCAGTGCTTGGGGCTCCAACCTGCTCAGATTATAGGATGCTGGGGATGTAACCTGCAGCTTCTTTACATAAAACATGTGTGCCAGACCTTGAACCATGTTTTCAGCCTCCTATGTGACCTTTTAAGTTCTAATCTCTATGTCAATACAGCAACTTTTGGGCCAGAGCAGTGGTGCAGTGGTAGGGCATTTGCCTTGTATGCAGCTGACCTAGGACAGACTGTGGTTCAATCCCCCAGCATCTCATATGGTCCCCCAAGCCAGGAGCAATTTCTGAGTGCATAGCCAGGAATAACCCCTGAGCATCACCTGATAACAGCAACTTTTGACAAGCAATCCAGAACATCCCCTCCTACCTGAAGTATGCAATGGATTAACAAAGAAAAATCTGAAAGAATGATATAGATATAGATAGATAGATAGATATAAAACTGTCTGCTTTGTAAACATGTGCACAATAATCAAAGCTCTTAGACAAGTTCTCTTTCCTTATAGCTTTTGCAGTGACAATATTGGTTAAAGTGTGTGTGTGTGTGTGTGTGTGTGTGTGTGTGTGTGTGTGTGTGTGTGCGCGCGCGTGCGTGCGCTCGCACTTGTATTGTTGTTTTTCCTTAGTTGTCCAGCATGACTCATTTAAAAACAACAACTGAGGAATTGGGCAACTGGCTATTTGTAATGTATATTTAATGATTATCAGAATATCCTGCAAAAAAAATGAAAAACTGACCTGACCTGACCTGTCCACTGTCTTTTAAATATTACTTTATTTTTCGAAAAGCATTGATAATGGATCTAGCTTCTGCTAGGTCTGATGCTGGAGATGAGCAATAAAGTTCTTTAATTACATCCTCAGAAAAGAATCTAAGGCAAATTTAATCTCAATCATTTTAAAGATATATCACTGAGGCCAAGAGACCTAATGATTTGCTCAGGAATGTAAATAATAATAAACTGGAGAAAATGGTGAAAGCCATCACAAAAATTATACTTTAAATGATTTTTATATATTAATGTCATATTGGGTGATATAAGATAATAACTAATTTTTTGTGTGTGTGAGGTTTTTGGGTCACACCCGGCAGTGCTCAGGGGTTACTCCTGGCTCCATGTTCAGAAATTGCTCCTGGCAGGCACAGGGGACCATATGGGATGCCGGGATTCGAACTGATGACCTTCTACATGAAAGGCAAACACCTTACCTCCATGCTATCTCTCCAGCCCCATAAAAAAAACCTAATTATTCTTTAACAGGAAGAGACTTGCATTACTTTCTTCTCTGGACCACTCATTAATTTTTATGCTTATTACATGACTGAAATTTTAAAAAAAATCTTTGCTTCACTGATATCTCTCTCTCTCTCTCTCTCTCTCTCTCTCTCTCTCTCTCTCTCTCTCTCTCTCTCTCTGTTTTTTAGCAACAACCACTAGTGCTCAGGATTTCCTTCTGATTCTGTGCTCAAGGATCACTCCTAACGGTGCTCAGGGTCAGCAGCATACAAGTGCCTAAACCCCTGTACAATCTCTTATCTTGTACCAATACAAGGGAAGCATTTAGGTTGGTGACTTAAATAAAGGCCAGACAAGTATATATATGTGCATGCAATCAAGGACTGACTGCCAGAGACATCAAAGCAATAACCAACTGTCTACTAGAAATCTTTTCCTTGGATCCCCTAAATCAGAAACTTTGTTTTGTGAACCAAAATTTCTGTTCACAAAATCTAGGAGACACGAATCAATGCAACTATCACTACTCTTTCATTGTACCTAAGCCTCCTGGAATGAAATCTAACTAATAGTAACTCAGTATACCTGATATTGGGAGTCAGGGCTTCACTCTCTGAACACAGACCTAGAGATCTTTCTCTAACAACTATTTGGAATCAAACTTCAGACTGCTCTAAAATGTGTCTAAATTTCTTAAGTTCCTGAACGTAAATGAGTCGTTAACCTAAGATACCAGGAAGAAAATTAATTATCACAAGGTACTCAATAGCACTGACTCCCTCTACGTGGCTGAAAATATATGTGCAAAATATGGGAAGAGTCTTTATTGGACTTGTTAAATGTTACATACTAAAATAAGTTATAGGGGGCCGGCGTGGTGGCACTAGAGGTAAGGTGTTTGCCTTGCCTAGGACACAACCTAGGACCTTGCCTAGGACGGACCACAGTTCAATCCCCCAATCCCATATGGTCCCCCAAGCCAGGAGCGACTTCTGAGCGCATAGCCAGGAGTAACCCCTGAGTGTCACTGGGTGTGGCCCAAAAATAAAAAAATAAATAAAATAAGTTATAGGGACTGGAGAGATATCATGGAGGTAGGACATTTGCCTTGCATGCAAAAGGATGGAGCCCGCCAGGAGGGATTTCTGAGTATAGAGCCAGGAGTAACCCCTGAGCACTGCAGGGTGTGGCCCCAAAACAAAAACAAATAAAATAAGTTATATATAGCTTCACTTTCAGACCAGCAAAGTAAATCTCAAAATCTCCAGCTAGGAAGACTTACAGAGGTATAAGTGTAAAATGGCTTTTAAACTGTATAAAAACTAGGACATAATAGTTCTTTCAGGTGATGTATTTGTTCCTTAAATTTAATGTTGGGCCATATATGCAAGCAAAATTTTTACTAAAGCCAAAAGATTTATTCATTTCATTTTTATTACCAGCTAAGGCGCAAATAGTCATTTTGAGCTTGAAATATGAGGCTTCTCTTCTACTGGGTTTTACTTAGGTTTAATGTAACCTTAGACTTAAGCTGGCACTGCTGTTCAGCTCCCTAGTATCATGGGCCCCAAAATAGGGTATATTCACACCATTGGGTAAGACACAGAATAAAAAATTGGAACAGAGGATCACCAGGATAACATGCATTCTGACTGTAACTGAAAAGTCCAGAAAAACAGAGAGACAAAAAGTAGATTGATGAGTAATTGCTCCAGGATAAAGAGTCAATAGGAAATGAGGCTCAATGGCTAATGAGTGGACAAAGGGATTCTTTTGGGGGTAGCAAAAATTTTCTAAAATTTATTATAGTTGTGACTATCCAACTCCATATAATTTTTTCTTTTTTTTTTTTTTTTTTTTTTTTGGTTTTGGGCCAGCACTCAGGGGTTACTCCCACCTCTGTACTCAGAAATCACTCCTGGCAGGCTCAGGGAATCATATGGGATGCTGGGGATCAAACCTGATCATCCTAGGTCGGCCACATGCAAGGCAAATGCCCTACCGCTGTGCTATAGCTCCAGCCCCAACTCTGTAAATTTACTAAAAGTTATTGAATCGCACAGTTTAAGTGGGCAAATTGTATGGAATATGGATTAAATCTTAATAGAGCATTATGAATATTTTTATGCAGTCTATTTTTAGGACTTATTCTATTTTTTTGGCCATTATTCTTATTTTTTTAATCTCAGTATACAGATCAGATAGTATAAAGATTAATGTACTTGCTTTTTTGTTTTGTTTTGCCTTTTTGTTTGTTTGTTTGTTTGTTTGGGTCACACCCAGTGATGCTCAGGAATTACTCCTGGCTCTGTTGCTCAGAAATCCTTCCTGGCAGGCTTGATAGACCACATGTGGTGCTGGGAATCAAACTGGTCCATGCTGGGTTGACTGCATGCAAGATAAATGCCCTGCCCCTGTGCTATCTCTCTGACTTCTTGAGATTAAGGCACTTGAATTGGATCACCACTGGTTCAACTTCTGGTACTCCATATGTACCCAAGTATTGCCAGGACAAATACCTGAGCACAGAGTTCAGGAATAAGTCCTTGGCACTGTCAAGTACAGCCCAAACAGCCCCCAACTAAATGTTTATAAAAATTAAAATCTCAATTTAGCTTTCCTTAAATTAAATATAATTTTTATTCCCTCTTTTTAAAAATATGCATACTTAATATGCATATTTAATGACTGAGATTGTGATTACCTGGGATTTTGCCTTAAAATAACTCAGTGTGGGGGCTGGAGAGATAGCATGGAGGTAAAGGGTTTGCCTTGCATGCAGAAGGATGGTAGTTCGAATCCTGGCTTCCCATATGGTACGCCGAGCCTGCCAGGAGCAATTTCTGAGTGTGGAGCCAGGAGTGACCCCTGAGCACTGCCAGGTGTGACCCAAAAACCAAAATAAATAAATAAATAAATAAATAAATAAATATCCCAGTGTGTGTTAAGATAAAAAGGTATGGGTATCAAGTGACCAGTATTGATAACTACTGAAACAGGGTCATAGGTAAATAGTGGTTTATGATAATATTCCTTTGACATTTGTTTGAGATTTCAATTTTTTTTGTTTGTTTCTTGGGTCACACCCGGCAGCTCAGGGGTTACTCCTGGCTCTATGCTCAGAAATCGCCCCTACAGGGGATCATATGGGATACCGGAATTCGAACCACTGTCCTTCTGCATGAAAGGCAAACGCCTTACCTCCATGTTATCTCTCCGGCCCCGAGATTCCAATTTTTCATGAAGAATTGTTAAAAGTTGAGGGGAGTTTCTTCCTATTCCCCAGTCATGCCTATGCTGTCTCATTATCCTGTTTATATGTTTGTTTAAAAAAAAAATAAAGACATACTGGGGCCAGAGCTATAGTACAATGGGTAGGGCACTTGTCTTGCACACAGCCAACCTGGATTCAGCTCTCAACATCCCATATAGTCCCTAAGCCTGCCAGAAGTAATTTCTGAACACAGAGCCAGGAGTAACCTCTGAGTACTGAATCCCCCAATAAAACAAAATTAAATTAAATTAAAGACATACTGAAATATTAAGAGATGAAATGATATGACATCTAAGATTAGATTTTAAAATATGAGGAAATAATTTGACAAATGAGCTGGGCAGTATAAGGATCTAATCCCAGGATGGAGTGCTAGTGCAGTAAGGAAGGCAGCTACACACAGCCAAGTGGCGTTTGATCCCCAGTACCCCATATGGCTGCCCACGTCTTGCCAGGATACGGACTTATCAAAACATGTAAGGCCAGCAACAGAGGCAGGAAGGAGTTCATACGAAACAATTGTTGGAGTTGAGTGAGTGTATATGAGGGCTCAGTTCAATATTTAAATAAATAGAAATTTATTGAATAGTTTTTCAAAAAATTTTCACATACATAATTTTTAAATATATTAAACATATTTAAAATATAATTAAAATATATGCATTGGAAAAGAACATATTTCCTAATACACCGAGGAAGTCCTAGTACCTAAGCCATCTTCCTAAAATTATACTTAAGTTGCTCTGAACAGATACTTGTAGATACAGTATTGGTAGGTTCTGAATATAGAAACAAGCAACACAATTTAAAAATAATGAAAAGATGGAGCTGCAGAAAAGAAGGAGCTGCAGCAATAGAAGATTATAGGGTATTTGACTTGCATGAGGCCAATTTAAGTTCAATATTCAGCATCCCATTTGGTCCCCAAACACCACCAGGAGTTATCTTTGAGCACAGAGCCAGGTATGGCCCAAAACCCAAAATAATAATAATGGATAGTTAGTGATTTGTATATAAAGGATGGGGATATGGAAAAATAACCCTACTAAGAACATAGGCCTTTCCTTGCCTGAGTCAAATGATAGTTAAGTGTAGTTCCCTCTAAAATAAATGATGATAGCATATAATTATTTTGGTTTTAATTTTAGAAAGAAAAGGGAAATTTCCAGTAATCCTAAAGTAATTTTTGGGGGGGTTGGAACTCTGGGCTATTTTACGCTAAACGCTAAGGATGTCTCCCTGCAGTACTCAGGGTTGATCCAGGTCTCTGGATGTTGGCATTAAGGGGGACAGGAGCATTAAGAGATATTAAGTAACTCAAAGGTAGAGGGAAACCGAGCATAATGGAATTCTTTCACGTTGAGAATATACATCTTCCTGGAGTTTTACAGAGGAGTCAGAGGAAGAAGAGGGCAATGGCAGGGCCATGAGGGTGGAATTCCATTACTGTAAGGCACAGAATGTGCCCACCACAGAGAGATAGCACAGTGGGAAGAGTGTTTGCCTTGCGTAGTACTTAGGTTTGATTCCTGGTTTCCCTGAGCCCACCAGGAGTAATCCTTGAATGCAGAGCCAAGAGTAAGCCCTGTGCACCACTGAGTGTGGCACAAACATCCACCACCACCACCACCACCACCACCATACCCAGAAAAAAAAATATCAGAAGCAAAAAGTGTAAAACTGGCATCAGTTAAAATAGAAGATGACAGGTCAGTCTTGAAGCATTTCATGCCCCTAATTTATAATTCACATGAGAATTAGCTTCTATTTGATTTCTCAAATGAAACTCCTATACTTTAAATTTTGGTCTTGAATCTGGGTCTGTGTGGGCCTGCAAGAGGGCAATTTTTCCCCGTTTTGAATATTCACTGCAGCTCTCAGCTTAAACTCTAAGCATTGTCAGAGTTTTTCTTTTATAAAAACATCTTTCAGGTTAAAGGTCTCCACTTCCATCATTCTGCATGACCTGCCTTCCCGTTTTTTAGTCTGGCAAGCAGTGGTCCTCAAACTATGGCCCGCGGGCCACATATTGTATTTGTATCTGTTTTGTTTCTTCGTTGCAAAATAAGATATATGCAGTGTGCATAAGAATTTGTTCATAAGTTTTGTTTTTACTATAGTCAGACCCTCCAATGGTCTGAGGGACAGTGAACTGGCCCCCTGTTTAAAAATTTTGAGGACCCCTGCAAGAAGTTGGCCGCCAGGAGATGTGACATAGTTAGGAGGCAAGGATGAGCAGCAAAGCAGAGCCCACACAGTCTCACTGGCAGAAGCCTTCCTGGAAAGCCTGGCATCTTTTGCCCCAGACCTGGCATCTTTTGCCCCAGTGTCTCTGCTGGCGAAGATAGGACCATGGACCAGTGAGGAGCAGATACCTCCAGTTTAGCCGTCCCCAACTCCTGGACTTCGGAGAGCCCATCCCTAATGATAGGTTCCTGTTGGTCTTTGAAAATTAAATTCTGCCCACCAGTCTGCGTGGCTCCAGGAACCAAGTAGGGATTTGAGGCCCTGCATAATGGCCAGGTATGAGCACACTTTCTACATACCCTGTCATTACCTCCCTGTCTCCCCACTCAAGAGTCACACCGTCCCCTCCTCGCTGCTTTGCAGCACCTGCATTTCACAAGAACATTTGCCTCGGTGCAAAATGAAGCACCTGAACCCAGACAACCTATAGATAGAGCTTCGTCTCCACACAAGGGCCCCAGTCTGCACCCAGGCACTGCCGCTGCACCGCTCAACAAAACCCAAACTTTTACCCCGCCAACTCGAACGCCTGCAAAATAAAATACTCCACAAAGCTTGGAAGAAGTTTCTTTTCTTCCCACTTTCTTCCACTTCCTCCCCGTCCAATTCCCATCTCTTCAGTAGCAAAACCATTTCAATCTATTAGCTTGATGGGGGCCTGAAAAAAAAATCCTTCAACCTTCGAGGAATAGACACCGTCAGGTGCAAAACAATTCACCCCTAAACTCCGCCGCTTTCTTGGAGCCCAGTTCCCCGACGTCCCGAAAACTTCTACTGGGGCCTGCGGCGGCACGATGCCCCCCAGGTGCCGACCGCAAGGGGCCCGAGTCACACACACCCTGCCACCCGGGTGCGTGGAGGGCGCCCGCGGCACTTACCGAGGAGCCGGCCCAGAACGGACACGAGTTCTTAACCTGCGGGGAGCCGCTCAGCGACAGCGCCCCGAAACTGAGCGCCACCATGCAGCACCCGAGGATCAGCTGCAGCAGCCCGAGCGACAGCAGCGGACGAGCGGGCAGCAGCGGCGATCCCGGGGCGGCGGCGGCGGCGGTCACCGCCCGGCGGGAAGCCAGCGCGGGCGGCGCGACCAGCACCCCGGAGGCGGCGGCCGCAGCGGCGCAGCGAGGCCGAGCCCCGGGGGGCTGCACCCCGGCCCGGTGCCAGCGCGGCCGCAGCGGGGGGCAGCGGCGGCTCCTGGGCGGCGGCGGCCGCGGCCCCCGGAGCTCCGGCCTGGGAGGCGCCCGACAGTCCGGCCACCGGGCAGCAGGAGCCCGGGAGGACCACGGGCAGGGACATGGAGCGGCCGGGCGCTGGGACGCGCGGGGCGGCGGGAGCGGCGGGAGCGGCGGGGGAGGGAAGGAAGCGCGCGCGGCCCAACCACTTGCTGCCGCCGCCGCCGCCGCCGCCCGGGCCGGGCTCCCTCCCACCGCTCCCACCTGCCCCGGCGGGTCCGCCCGCCCCGCGCACCCGCGCTCCCTGGCACCCGCTGGCCCGAGCCCGGCGCCGCGCTCCCGGGGCGGTCCTGCCAGGCCCTGCGCCAGCCCGCGTCCTCTCTCTGGGGCCGAGAGCCACTGTCCCCTAGCCACGATTGCCAAAACGAACCCCGCTAGCTGCCGGGGCGTGTCCCGGCTGGCGGTGCAGAGTACGGGCGTCGGTTGTCCGCCCGCCCGCAGAACAGAGGAAATTCGGGAACCCGGGGGTGGCGAGCACTCTGGCTTGTAGGTTTCCCCGGCCCCGACTTTCTAGACTAGAAAGGAAGAAGCCTGGTGGAACGTAGAGAGACCCCCAACTTGCAAATCCCTCCCCTCCCCTAAAACGGCAGAGGCTGGAGCGGGGAGGTAAATTGGAAGAGATTTAGGGAGGGAAAAGTCGAGGACGCGCGCGCTTTTACTTTGGAGAATCACCTGCAGCGCCAAGTGGTGGTGTGCGTGGGATTCAGAGTGTCACTGGCCCGCCGCTTGGGTGAAGGAGGGAGAGGGGGAGCAAAGTGGGGGCACCCCCATGGACGTGCTTTTCCCCACACTCGAAGAGCAGCACCGGAGCTCATACTTAGGTTAATAGGAAAGATCTAGAGGAAAAAAGAGAAACCTGGAAAGCCCGAGGCAAGGTAAAGGTTATTATGCTCCGAGTCCAACTTGCCTAGACTCATGGTTTATATTAGGCATCACCTGGTAGAGCACAAAATCCTCAACTTCCAAAGTTTTTTTACGTTTCTAATCTGGTTTTGGCAGTTTATAAAATAGAATTAGATTTTTTTAAAAGTGATTTGGGGTCTGGAGCATGTGTATTACTCTAGAGTAGATTCCTAGACCCCACGGTCCCCTGAGCACAGTGGAGAATTATCTCCAGTATAGAGAAGGAGTAGCTTCTGAGCCCCTCCGGATGTGGTCCCCAAACCAGAATAATAAAAAAAGCAAACAAAAAATATATGGTTTGCCTTTGAAAAATTATTTTCTCTAATAAAATATCTTTAGAAAGAATTATCTTGTTGAAAGTGTTCTTATACATGAAACGATATATATCATATGTTGTATTATGCACATGTATTATTCTCAGGACAAATATTACTATACAGTTCTCTGTAGAGGGCACTTTATTAATCAGGTGGGATTTTTTTTTAATATGTGTCTGCCCAATGAACCAATATTAGTGTATCCGTTTTATGCTGTGCTTGCAAATATTTTATATTGGCCATTTATTTCAGCACCCTGATGTATCATCAGTGTGGGTGTGTTTACCACATACACTTTTGAATTATTAAGGCTCTGCGATTAACAGTACCTAGGACTTCTTTTACAGATTTCTCTAAAAAATAAATTTCAAATCTGGAAGAAAGATTGGTTGTGCTGTTTTAAAAAAAATACGTTTTAATAAATAAATAAGTAAATTTAAGGTACATTACTTCATGAACTTTAAAAAGTATAGGAGTCAAAGATATAGTACAGTGTGGAGGGTGTTTATTTTGTACACAGTAGACCTGGGTTCAATTCCAGGGACTCCATATGGTCACACACACACACACACACACACACCAAGCACCACCAGGAGTGATTACTGAGTGTGACCCCAAAACAAAATAAAATAAAATAAAAGGCATTACCACCCTAGGTCTTAAATTGCAGGTAATGTTAAAAGGAAAATCTTCCTGGATACTGAATGAATACAAAATCTTACGGATACTTAATATTTAAGATTCTACTACACTATACAATAGAAAAAGTTTGAATCTGGGTTAGAGCAATAGTACAGTGGGTAGAGCACTTATTTGGTCCCCAAAGCACTGCCAAGAATGATCCCTTAGTGCAGGCCAGAAGTAATCCCTGAACACCTCTGGCTGTGGCCCCTTCAGCTCCCTCCAAAATGTGTCTTAAATTCTTTCTGCTTAATGAATCTACTGCACAAGTCTCATCTTGACACCTGAAACTGTATTCTTTGTGTCGAGGAATGTTAGTGCTAGACATTCTGATATCCTTTTTCCTGTGAATGGTTAATGACTGGAAAGGAAGACGTATTGAGAACTGATAATCATCTGTGCTTGCTATGATACTAGTTGCATGCATGAGGTTCATTTTATGAAGACTTACAGAGTCTCACTTTGAGCACCTCTGTCTATATTTTAATACAAATACTTCTGAGTCTTCCTAAATATTTGACTCACTTAAATTTTCTTTAAAGTATATAGGTAATTAAAACTCATAGTTTTATCCAATAGCTCTGTTAATTTTTTCTGTTCATTTCCAAATCTTTTCCAACGCTGTCAATTAAGAATTTTGTGCTTAATAGTTGGAAATGATCACTCTAGACAAGGAGTGCTGCTGAAAGGAGGTAAAATGATATGCATGATACCCTTTCAGTAATAGTATTACAAGCCACAGTGCCTAAAAGGAAAAAAAGGAAGACAGACAGACAGACAGACAGACAGACAGAGACAGAAAAGAAAGGTGTCTGTCATAGAAGGAAGGAGGAAGTGGGAGGGGGAAACTGGGAACTTTGGTAGCAAAGAAATGTATACTGGTGAAGGGATGGGTGTTGGGAACATTTTATTGACTGAAGTCCGACTATCAACAACATTGTAATTGTGTATCTCGTGGTGATTCAATTAAAAAAGTAAACTATAAAATAAATAAATAAATGTTAAAATATTCTGCTTGAGCTGGAGAAAAAACTCAATGAACTGAGTGCATGTTTTGCATAAGGGAGTCTCAGATTCAATTCCTGTCACCATTTGATCTTCTGAGTACTGCCAAGGAGCAATCCCAAGTACAGAACAGGAGTAGTCATGAACACTGCCAGGTCTGGCTCCTGAAATGAAAAGAGAGTTATTGGGGCTGGAGCACTAGCACAGCAGGTAGGGTCTTTGCCTTGCATACAACCTGGATTCCATCACCAGCATGCCATAGGGTCCTTCAAGCCTGCAGGGAGTAATTTCTGAGTGCAGAGCCAGGAGTAACCACTGAGTGACACCAGATGTGCAACCCGCCAAAAAAAAGAAAGAAAAAAGTTATTGTACTCTAATGGTGTGGGATGTAATTTTTGTCTGAATTGTTTTTGTTTGTTTCTTTGGTATATTGACTACATGTCTAAATGTGGGCTTTTATTTTCTGCTTTTCATAAACACAAATCCACGTAATATTGCCCCAACACTTAAGTTTATGCAAAAAAAAACTCCACTTTTTGGGGTGTTTTTTGGTGGGGGAAATTAAGGCTTACTCCTGGATCTGAGATCAGAAATCATTCTTGGCAAGGCTCAGGTACCATATAGGTGACTGGAATTTAGCCCTGGGTCCATCGGTACAAGGCATGAACCCTACCCACTGTACTCTCTCTCTCTCCAGCCCCTGGAAAAATGCTCAAGATCTGGGGTTTGTTATTCAAGTTTGCATCTTAGTGGCTTTGTCACTAAGTCCTTAGTTACAATTGA
This sequence comes from Suncus etruscus, assembly GCF_024139225.1. Taxonomy (NCBI): domain Eukaryota; kingdom Metazoa; phylum Chordata; class Mammalia; order Eulipotyphla; family Soricidae; genus Suncus; species Suncus etruscus. The sequence continues at coordinate 85,322,716 of NC_064850.1, forward strand.
TCAAGCAGAACTAAATGTAACTAAGCCCATTCAAGATAATGTAGGGCTATTTGATCTTAGATTGGCTTAAAACATATAAATAAAATGAGAATTTTGGAGAATTCTGGCAGTTCCTCAGAAAGTTAAACATCATTTTCATTTAGTTCAGTAAGTTCACTTCTAGACAAATACCTCAGATAAATAAAAAAAATGTATGCAAATAATATCATTCACAATAACCAAAAGGTAGAAGCAGCCCTTTCAGGTGGGTGAATGTATAAATCATGTGATATATCCAGGCAATAAAATTTTTTTCTTAGTATCAATGAGAAGGAATGAAGTGGGGGTCAGAGAGATAGCACAGCAGTAGGGCATTTGTCTCAAACACAGCTGAATCAGGACAGACAGTGGTTCAATTCCCTTTATCCCATATGGTCCCCCGGGCCTGCCAGGAGCGATTTCTGAGCACAGAAACCTGAGGGCCACCAGGTGTGACCCAAAAGCCAAAAAAAAAAAAAAAAAAAAAAGAAAAGAAATGAAGTACTTGTATAGGTCAGAATATGAATGACCCTTGAAAACATTATGCTGAGTGAGAAAACAAAGTCATACAAAAACCTAGTATATATTTCATTTATATAAAATCTACAGTATAGACAGTCCTAGAGACAGAAATATTACTTGCAATTTGTCAAAAGGTAGTGTCAAAAAAGTAGATGAATCATATGATATCTCCATGTGTTAAAATACTTTTTTGGTTTAGAGATTTGGAAGAGTAGCACCAGGGTTTGTTTTTTTTCTTTTGGTTTTTGTTTTTTGTTTTTTGTTTTTGTTTGTTTGTTTTGTTTTGTTTTTTGGGTCACACCCGGCAGTACTCAGGGGTTACTCCTAGCTCTATGCTCAGAAATCGCCCCTGACAGGCACGGGGGACCATATGGTATACTGGGTTTCGAACCACCATCCTTCTGCATGAAAGGCAAATGCCTTACCTCCATGCTATCTCTCCAGCCCAAGGCTTTGTTTTAATGTGACAAAAATAATCTAAAATTGTGATGATTGCACAAATTAAGCATACTACTAATAAGTTGTTCATTTTAAATGCATAAATACATTTCAATAAAGGAGATATAGTTGAGTTATATTCCAGTAAATCCCTTAAATTTTTAATTAAATAAAGTAAGAACTTTTGGAAAATTTGACCCAGACATCTTATTAATGTGGGTGAAAGATCAAGAAAACAATACTAGTCATGTCCATATTGTTTGGTGGAACTCCCGTGCCAATTTTCATCAAGATTAAAGTCAAGTTCTAAGAAGAAATTCCCATCAACTCTCTGCTTTGTTGTGCATTTTTCACTCCTACATTCAAACTTTTGCCAGAGGCATCCAAGCTCTTTTGTTAAGACCTCACTGAACATCTTTATACAAAAACTTCAGTTTCTCCATCCATTTCTCAGAAGATCCACCTGTCAGTTAATTCCAGGTTATCCTCTAGGAGCTTGGAACAGAAGGTGCTGAAGAAACTATTTCCTCAAAACATGTTCCCAAATAACCTGCCTCAAGTTCTGAGATTTTTTTGTTTCTTTGTTTGTTTTTGGGGGGTCACACCAGGCAGCGCTCAGGGGTTACTTAACTCCTGGCTCTGTGCTCAGAAATGGCTCCTGGTGCTCACTTCGGCAGCACATATACTAAAATTGGAACGATACAGAGAAGATTAGCATGGCCCCTGCACAAGGATGACACACAAATTCGTGAAGCGTTCCATATTAAAAAAAAAAAAAAGAAGGAAAGAAAGAAAGAAAGAAAGAAAGAAAGAAAGAAAGAAACAAAAAAGAAGAAAGAAAGGAAGGAAGAAAGAAAGGAAGGAAGGAAGCAAAGGAAGGAAAGAAAGAAAGAAAGAAAGAAAGAAAGAAAGAAAGAAAGAAAGAAAAAAGAAAGAAAGAAAGAAAGAAAGAAAGAAAGAAAGAAAAGAAAGAGAAGAGAAAGAAAGAAAGAAAGAAGAAAGAAAAAAGAAAGAACGAAAGAAAGAAAGAAAGAAAGGAAGAAAGAAAGGAAGAAAGAAAGAAAGAAAGAAGGAAAGAAAGGAAGGAAAGAAAGAAAGAAAGAAAGAAGAAAGAAAAAAGAAAGAACGAAAGAAAGAAAGAAAGAAAGGAAGAAAGAAAGAAAGAAAGAAAGAAAGAAAGAAGAAAGAAAGAAAGAAAGAAAGAAGAAAGAAAGAAGAAGAGAAAGAGAAGAAGAAAGAAAGAAAAGAAAGAAAGAAAGAGGAAAGGAAGGAAAGAAAAGAGAAAGAAAGAAAAGAAAAAAGAAGAAAGAAAAGAAAGAGAAAGAAAGAAAGAAGAAAGAAAGAGGAAAGGAAGGAAAGAAGAAAGAAAGAAAGAAGAAAAAAGAAGAAATAAAGAAAGAAAAAGAAAGAAAGAAAGAAAGAAGAAAGAAAGAAAGAAAGAAAAAGAAAGAGAAAGAAAAGAAAGAAAGAAAGAAAGAAAGAAAGAAAGAAAGAAAGAAAGAAAAGAAAGAGAGAGAGAAAGAGAGAAAGAGAGAGAGAGAGAGAGAGATATCATCCAGGACTCGTTTTGTTTTGTTTCTGTTTGTTTTGGGGTCACACCAGGCAGTGCTCAGGAGTTACTCCTGGCTCTGTGCTCAGAAATCATTCCTGGCAGGCTCAGGGAATCATATGGGATGCCAGAATTTGAACAGTCCTTCTGCATGCAAGGCAAACATCTTACCTCCATACTATCTCTTCGGCCCCCATCCTTGACTCTTTATCCAATGTGGTAGCTGCTCCTCCTTCATTCTCCATATTCTGAATTTCTTTTTTTTAATATAATTTTTATTTTGATCATAGTGGCTTACATATTGTTGACAATAATATTTTAGGTACATATTTACATAAAATCAGGGGGGATTCCCATCACCAAATTGTCCTTCCTACACCTCCGTTTTTGTCCTACCTCCCATATCCTCTTCCCTCACCCCCAGGGTTGCTAGAATATGTGGTCCCCTCTGTATCTAGCCTACTACTTAGTAGTCTTGCACCTGTTTGGTCCTGGTGCCTCCCTTATTTCCCCCTCTAACTGGGGGGCAGGACTAGCTAGTTCAAGTTACGTGGTTTTGTTTGAAGGAGAGAAAAGTAATAAACTGGGGTAAAAGTCTAATACGCCAAAAATAAGCTGAATTCTTCTAGAGGCTCTCATCATCGGTTTGAGAGATGAAGGAGAGAAAGAAGGTGAAACACTCCACCAGTACAAAAAGAAGTGTCAAATATCCAGTGAGGACTCCAACAATAAAGATAAGCACCACAAAAAAAAAAAAAAAAAAAAAAAAAGCCATGGTCTTGATATAAGAAACATGGCATAGCACATAAAGAAAGAACAGAAAGGAAGAGAAAGAATAAGTATAACTGGGGACAACAACTTCAATAATCACACCCAAACAGAGAAATTGACTAATAATAGATAGGTAAATAAAAATAATAATAATAAATGAAGATAAAATAATATATAAAAAATACACAATATTTTGTGCTTTTTGTTTTTTTTGTTTTTTCCCTCCTGCCCTGGCACAGTAAATATTGGGGTCATTCGAAAAGGAATTCACTTGGCTATTCTGAATTTCTTGCTGGTACATATCAGCATCTGATATGCCATCATTTATTCCCTTGGTGGCCATATAATAAATGCAAGCTGCTAAAGGATGGGTCATTTTTGTTGGCTAGACATTGAAATAGAGATCAATAAGCTTTTATGAAATGAGTGAAAGAGCCAGCACCCATTTCTTTTTTTTCTCACTTCCACTGTGATTTTAGACAAATCACCTCACTTCCACAGGTTTTTGACTTTTTGTTAATGGGTGTGTGTGAAGGGGATAGGTGAGATTTAGGCTCATCATGTGTTTGTTCTAGCTCTGACAGTAATTCTAAGTGCCAGTTCTTTCAACTGCTCTTAGCAGTTTGATAGAATATTCAAATATCCAAATATTTTTAGCCATTGAATAGAAATATCTTTATTAGAAATCATCTCAGGAATTAAAGAGATGAGAGTGAGAGCAAGAGTGAGAGAGGGGGAGAGAGAGAGATAGAGAGAGAGAAAGGGAGGGAGAGAGAGAGAAAGGAGAGAGAGAAAGGAGGAGACAGAGAGACAGAGAGACAGAGAGACAGAGAGAGAGAGAGAGAGAGAGAGAGAGAGAGAGAGAGAGAGAGAGAGAGAGATGTAAGAGAACCCACAGCCCCTGGTGTCAGGCTACTTCCTGCCTGAGTATCAAGTGTCCCGTTTACTGCAGCTCTGTTACTGCTGAGCCTCAGATTCCTAATCCCAGAGAGTAGAATTGTGCCCTAATTCAGCACTTTCACCCCCACCTCACCCCCACCAAAAGCTTTGATATTAAGAAGATGACAGGCAGAGTTTGGCCTGACCTTTGAGGGAACCCCTGTATTCTAACTCTCTCTATTGAGATCAGTGGTGAGTGGAGACCCATGGTGGGGGTTTTTTGAGACAAGGATTTTTTAAGCTAGAGGATGGATGCAGTCTGGGCAAACTTCTGAGTACCCTGGAGGCTGAAAATGGAAATACATCAACTCTGAAACTAATCATAAACTCTGAAAAGATCTTTCCTGCCCAAATCACCAGTAGCAACAACACTGCAAATAGAAAAGGTTGTGGATACTGGAATGACAGCATAGTGGTAGAGCATTTGCCTTAAACACAGACAACCTGGGACAGATCAAGGATCGATTTCTGGCATCCCATATGGTTTCCTGAGCTTTCCAGGAGTGATTACTTTTTTTTTTATTTTTTATCTTTATTTAAACATCTTGATTACAAATATGATTGTGATTAGGTTCCAGTCATGTAAAGAACACCCCCTTCACCAGTGCAACATTCTCACCACCAATGTCCCAAATCTCCCTCCATCCCATCCCACCCCACCTGTACTCTAGACAGGCTTTCCAGTTCCCTCATTCATTCACATGATTATGGTAGTTCTCAGTGTAGTTATTTCTATAACTGCATTTACCACTCCTTGTGGTGAGCTTCATGAAGTGAGCTGGAAGTTTCAGCCCTCCTCTCATTGTCTCTGAGGATTGTTGCAAAAATGACTTTTATTCTTTCTTAAAACCCATAGATGAGTGAGACTATTCTGTATCTCCCTCTCTTCCTCTGACTTATTTCACTCAGCATGATAGATTGCATGTACATCCATGTATAAGAAAATTTCATGACTTCATCTTTCTTGATGTCTGCATAATATTCCATTGTGTATATGTACCACAGTTTCTTTAGCCATTCGTCTATTGAAGGGAATCTTGGTTGTTTCCAGAGTTTGGCTATTGAGAATAGTGCTGCAATAAATATAGGTGTGAGGAAGGGATTTTTGTATTGTATTCTTGTGTTCCTAGGGTATATCCTTAGGAGTGGAATAGCTGGGTCGAATGGGAGCTCAATGAAAAGAAGAAGAAGAAGAAGAAGAAGAAGAAGAAGAAGAAGAAGAAGAAGAAGAAGAAGAAGAAGAAGAAGAAGAAGAAGAAGAAGAAGAAGAAGAAGAAGAAGAAGAAGAAGAAGAAGAAGAAACTGAAGGATTCTGCATGAACTAACTCTCCAAAGCTCCCCAAAGCCCAGGCAGGTGACCATACAGAGGCACGAACCACACAAGGTCTTAATGCAGTGAGAAGACAGACATGGGTGTTGGAGTGAATCTATTTACATCCTCACAGCTCACATGGTAAATTCATTTCTATTCCATAACTGATGAAAAATTTGAGCAAGTTCAGAGGCCTAGAGTGACTTGCTCAAAGTCAAACAGCACTTGGAATGGAAACATAGTACAGTGAGTAGGGCACATGCCTAGCAAGCAGCCCACCCAAGTTCAAACCCTGGCATTCCAAAGCATCCCCAAGTATCACCAGGAGTAATTTTTGAGTGCTCCAGAAGTAGTCCTTAAACATCACATGAGTGTGACCCAAAAATCAGTTACGTCCTCAACCCAGGTTTGGATTTTAAAACCATCTTTTTGCTTTTTCCTTTTGAACTACCATAGTTCAGCTCCTCAGGATTTTCCTATTAAAAACCCATCCTTGATGCAGGGATTTTTTTTTAAATATCTTTATTTAAGAACCTTGATTACAGACATGATTATAGTTTGGTTTCGTCATATAAAGAACACAACCCTTCACCAGTGCAGCATTCCCATCACAAATGGCCCCCATCTCCCTCCTCTCCCACCTTGCCTTGCCTGTATTGGAGACAGGCTTTCTACTTCCCTCATCTTTGTGTATCATTATTATTATAGTTGTCAGTGTAGTTATTTCTCTAACTGCACTCAAAACACTTTGTGAGCTGGTCCTTCCAGTCCTCATCTCTATTGTCTTTGGGCATCATTACAATAAAATCTTTTGTTTTTATTAAAACCCATAGATGAGTGAGACTATTCTACATCTATCTCTTTCCCTCTGACTTATTTCACTCAGCATAATAGATTCTATGTACATCCATGTGTAGGAAAATTTCATGACTTCAACTCTCCTGGTGACTGCATAATATTCCATTGTATATAGATACCACAGTTTCTTTAGCCATTCATCTGTTGAAGGGCTTCTTGCTTGTTTCCAGAGTCTGGCTATTGTAAATTGTGCTGCAATAAATATAGGTGTGAGAAAGGCATTTTTGTATTGTACTTTTTTGTTCCTAGGGTAGATCCCTAGTAGTGGTATAACTGGATCATATGGGGGCTCAATTTCCAGTTTTTTGAGAAATCTCCATATTGTTTTCCATAAAGGCTGGACTAGACAGTATTCCTACCAGCAGCGAATTGGTGCAGGGATTTTAGAATGGGCCTCTTTTTCCTGTTGATCTATGCCCATTATTTTTTTGCAGCTGCCCTCCTCACCATCCTCACACTTGTTATGCTCTTTTTTCCATCTTCACTGTTCTCTGTTGAATGAGAATCATCCTTCTTAGTCTTCACATCTTTTTTTTTTCTGAGTTCTCACTCTCTTTCTGTGAATGTTCTCTGCTTGCATCTTAGTTTTGCTTTCTCGAGAAGAATGCACATAAAGTGTTCACCCTTTAAAGTCAGAAGGCCCTGGGTTTAATCCCTGGCCCTGCAAGTTCCCCAAGCACCCCCAAGCTCAATGTACCACGAGGAAATGCCTATAGGGTCAGGCTCAAAAAACACAAGAAAATTCTTTTAAAAATGGAGGGTTTGTCGAAGTGAAAGTACAGCTGTAGAGTGTTTACCTTCCATACCCTGACCCAGCACCGAGCCAAAACCAACCCTGGTTTGATCCCCGGCATAACATATCCCCCCCACCCCCCACCCCCCGCCTGACAGAAACGAATTCTGAGCATAGAGCCTAAAGCCTGAGCGTCGCAGGGTGTGGCCCAAAACACACACACACACACACACACACACACACACACACACACACAAAAGTACATATGAGGCCAGGGAGAGTGCACCAAGAGCACTCATCCTGCATGCAGCTGACCAGGTTCAAGCCCTTCCACAACATATGGTCTCCTGAATCCTGCCAGGGGCGATTTCTGAGTGTAGAGCCAGGAGTAACCTCTGGGCACTACCAGGTGTGATCCAAAAACCGAAAACCAAAAAAATAAGTATGGATGACAAACAAAAATACCCATTCGTAAATAAGAGAGCATCTTTGTGCATGAGAAATATTTGTAAATAAGAGAGCATCTTTGTGTAGAAGAAATAGTGAGGGGCCGGAGAGATAGCACAGCGGTAAGGCGTTTGCCTTAGACGCAGGACTGTGGTTCAAATCCCGGCATCTTGTATGGTCCCCCGAGCCTGCTGGGAGCAATTTCTAAGCATAGAGCCAGGAGTAACCCCTGAGTGCTGCCGGGTGTGACCCAAAAACCAAAAAAAAAAGAAAAAAGAAAAAAGAAAAGAAAAGAAAGAAAGAAATAGTGAATTCAAGCTGTCCAAAACTTCAAATTCAACCTAATTTATTGTACAAGTAATATCAAAAAATATTTGTGATAATGAAAAAATAAAGTTTAGTTGAGAAGAAAAACCAGGATTCCTTACACCTCCCAGCCCACCCAAGATCCTTGGTGTCCCACCTTTGTGGTCTGTTGTGGACCTGGGCACAGCAGATTTTCTCTGATTCTGCCTCTTCTTGGTTCAGTGTCTATTAATGGAAGGAATACCTCCTGCCTCTTAAAAAAAATAAATTCCATTCCTAATTTTTAAGGCCTCTTAAAAATTAAAGTAATATACTTTACCATGCTTTATCTCAAATCATTATGAAAGGCACATAAAGCAGTTTTCATTAAATTAGAGAATAAGTTAGAAATCATTTTCTGGGAGTGTCAGAAACATAATATGTAAGGAAGGACACTTGTTTCGGATGTGCCCAACCCAGGTTCAACCTCAGGCACCACATGGTTCTTCCAGTACCTGAGTGATGCCTCAGAGTGCAAAGGCCAGGAGTAAAGCCTGAACACTGCCAAGTGTGCCTTATCTATAGCATTGCTCCCATCCCCAACCAAGCAAATTCTAGGGGCCAGAGGAAAGAACGCATGCATACGGAAGGCCCAGTTTGATTCTCAGCACCATATGGTCTCCAAACACCACCAAGAACAAATCTTGAGCACAGAGCCAGGAGTAGCTCCTGAGGATCTAAAAAAATGGTCTCCCCCACATCCCCAAAAAAAGTCAATAAAAGTACCTCTTAGAATGACTAAGTTAGACTTAAGATGTTATGTTAAAATAACCAGGTCCGTGCCCAGCATAGAGACACTTAAGAGAACTTAAGATCTCCCCTAATTATAAACTAATTTGTTGTATTTATAGGAGTTAAGTCCTGTAGAAGATTTGTTTGTTCAGTCAAGCAATTGAAATACTTAAGAAGAAAATCAAATACATTAACTTGACAAATGATGTTTGAAATGTTTAAGCAGTTTAATTATTTTTTAAACAGACCAAACAATAATTAAATGTCCCTTTAAAAGTGGTTGTTAACCATGCTAGAAGTATAATCAGAATTGAAGGTTCAGTAAGAACTAGACCATTAATAAATTGAAAACAACGTATCTGAACCAACAGTAAATATCTGAAGAGTCTTTTCTGAAACAAAAGCTACCCTCAAAGCTACCAGAAAGCTTTTGTTGGCGAGCTAGAGGATCACATGATTCCAAGGAGCCAATCAGAGCTGGTGCCTAGGATTTTTTTTTTCCAAGTGCAACTGCAACTGCAGAGTCAATGCTCTGATAATCAAAGCTCAGAGTCTCGATCTTGTAAACTGCCTGATGTTTCCTTGCGTTGAATTATCTGGACTCGATTAGATGAGTTGCATTAGATTAGATTAGATTAGATTAGATTGCAACCAATAATATAAACTAACCCTTTCAGCCTGCATAGAGAATCAATAGACAGGTAGAAATAGAGGTAAGGACCAGAGAAAAAGAGACTGATGACATTTAAGTCCTATTGTCTTTTGTCTCTGACATTCAACAGCTGCTCACATATCCGATATCAGATTGTTCAAAACTTCCTTCTATTACTTGAGATGAAAATATCTTTTGAACAAGATCCCCCTTTCTCATTACTTTGATTTGGATTTCTACCTTTGGCAACATAAACTTTTCTTTCATTTTTTTTTTGGGGGGGGGGTCACACCCGGCTTTGCTCAGTGGTTACTCCTGGCTCTGTGCTCAGAAATTGCCCCTGGCAGGCACGGGGGACCATATGGGATGCCGGGATTCGAACCACCGTCCTTCTGCATGGAAGGCAAACGCCTTACCTCCATGCTATCTTTCCGGTCCTGGCAACACAAACTTTTCAATATTCCCACGTACTCTGGGAAAATCAAGTAAGAGCTGGAGAGATGAAAGATTCCAGTTCATTAAGAGAATAAGGGCTGGTCAACACCCCAAACTTGTTAATGAACAGCTTAGGGTTTATATGAGAACATGTTAACCTTCACAGGTAAAAACAGTAAATATTATAGCATCTACTTGTGATCTAGAAACTCTGACCAGAAACAGTTTCTAGAAGATATATACGAACAAATTTAGAGGGATGAATGTTTGTCTCAATCTGTGAGTTCCCCTCATATTAGCCTGGACAGCACAAATAACCTCAGTTTGAAGGGTTATAAAATGTATGTAAATCACAAATTCTTTCATTGATTTTTGTTTTTAGACTATATCCAGCAGTGCTGTGAGTTTACTGCTGGCCCTGTGCTAGGGATTATTACTCCTGGTAGTCCTCACAAGACTATATGCATGCTGAGGAAAGAACTGGGTTCAGCCAGATGCAGGCCAGGAATCCAAGAGTGATTGCTGAATGCAGAGACAAGATTAACCCTGGAGCACATTGAGTAATGACAGCCCTCCCAAAAATAAATATAAATTATCTTGCTTCATTAAAAAAATATCTTTAAGTCTGTCATTAAAGGAATAAAAAAAATTGAACTCAAACATTAGCAGCAGAAAGAAGAAAATATTAATGATTAAAACAGAAATAAATGAAAAGAAATTAGATAGACAGTATTACTGATGAGGAAAAGAGACCCCTAACCATACAGACTAACTGAGAGCAGACTAAAACCAGAGAGCAACAGCTGCCAAGGGGCAGCTGAGTCTGGGAGAGAGAATATAATCATGAAGTGCACTCAGGATGTTCTTGAAATGGTCATAGTTTCATTTTATTATTTTGGTAACCTGGAAACATGAGCCAATGTGCTCACATCCTTGAAGTGATGCAGATCCTACTTTGCAAATAGAATGCTTTGTAATTTCTGCTTCCCTACTCTGCTGCCAGCTGCCTGCAAATGCTTCAAACCCCCCTCCCTCCCCATCAGATATTCTGTAAAAGAATTTTGCCATTGTTCTAAACCCAGTTCCTGGAGCACATGCTAATGGGTCTGCTTGTGTAATATAGCAGTGTTTTTCCACTTAAGGTGTGCTGCTTGATTTTTTTAATGACTGTTGGTGAGAATTTTAGCAAAATTCTGCAATTGCAGAAATTCTTAATTTAAAAAAATTAAAATATTTTCTATCTCACAAGATTATAAAAATTAAATTAAATGAAGGGTATTTTTTTCCCTACCACACAGTTCAGGTCAGGTTTCATTCACCATATTTATGACCAAGAAGGCAATTATTTGAAGCTTACTACAAAGCTATTGTAATCAAGAAAGTGTTGCACTGGGGCCAGAGAGATAGCATGGAGGTAAGGCGTTTGCCTTTCATGCAGAAGAATGGTGGTTCGAATCCCGGCATCCCATATGGACCCCTGTGCCTGCCAGGGGCAATTTCTGAGCATAGAACCAGGAGTAACCCCTGAGTGCTGCTGGGTGTGACCCAAAAACAAAACAAAAGTGTTGCATTGTAATAGAATATTACATTTTTAAGCAAATTTTGTCCAATTAAAAATTTTCTCACTTGGGGCCAGAGAGATAGCAGAGCAGGTAATGCACTTGCTTTATAAGCAATTGACCTGAGTACAACGCCCAGCTTCCCATATGGTCCCCTGAACCTCTCCAAGAGTGATTCTTGAGTGCAGAGCCTAGAGTAACCCTGGTGGGGCCAGAGCAATACACAGAGGTAAGGCATTTGCGGCCAACACAGGACAGACCCCGGTTTGAATCCTGGCATCCCATATGGTCTCCCGAGCCTACCAAGAGTAACTTCTGAGTGCAGAGCCAGGAATAACTCCTGAACACCTCAAGGTGTGACCCCAAAACAAAATAAAACAAAAAAGTAACCAAAAAAAGGCATCACTCTGAGTAATGCCTCCCCAAAAAATAAATATAAACTACCTTGCTTCATTAAAACAATTTAAAAATAACATCTCTAAGTCTTACATTAAAGGAATAAAAAAAGAGAAACTAAACCCAAATATTAGCAGCAGAAGGAAAAAATACTAATGATTAAAGCAGAAATAAATGAAAAGAAATTAAATAGACAGTAGAAAATATCAATAACACTAAGAAGAATTTTGGAAAAAAATTTGAAAATAAAAACAAGCAAAATTAAAAAACGTAAAAAAAAAAGAGTGAGAGCAGAAATAAATAAATTTATAAATAAGAGCAAGATTACTACTACCACCACAAAATATATAAAGATTATAAAATTCTATCAACTTTATATTCCAAAAGGTTGGATAACAGAAGTAATAATCTCTTAGAAAAAAGAAGTTTACAGAATTATAAAGAAATAGTAAATCTAAGGGCTGGAGAGATAGCACAGCGGTGTTGGCCTTGCAAGCAGCTGATCCAATGACCCAAGGTGGTTGGTTCAAATCCCAATGTCCCATATGGTCCCCCGTGCCTGCCAGGAGCTATTTCTGAGCAGACAGCCAGGAGTAACCCCTGAGCACTGCCGGGTGTGGCCCAAAAGCCAAAAAAAAAAAAAAAGAAATAGTAAACCTAAACAATCCAGTAGCAATTGAACATTTGCATATATTATATTATGGTATGTTAAATCATATTATATTGTTATGTTATATTATATTGTAGTATATCATATAATGTTATATTGTATTATATCTATCATACTATATCATATATGTCATATTATATTATTATATTATTATATTATTGTAGATAGAACTCTTGTATTGCATACAAACAATACAGTTTTGACACCTAGCATCCTATATGGTCCCCAATTCCACTAGGAATGATCCCTGAGAGCAAATCCAGGAGTACCCCTGAATACAGCCAGGTGTGGCAACAAAACAAAAAGATAATAATATATATAAATTAAGACATTGAATAAGTGATTTTTAATACTACCAATGAATTAAAGTCCAATACCAAATGATTTTATAGGCAACCCAAACAATCAAAAAATTAAAGGCAAAGTATTGAAGAAAATATTACAAACTTACAGTTTGAGACTAATATTAATTACCTAATCCAAATCTATAGAAATACTATAAGAAAAGAAAAGATGGGCCCGGAGAGACAGCACAGCGGCGTTTGCCTTGCAAGCAGCCGATCCAGGACCAAAGGTGGTTGGTTCGAATCCCGGTGTCCCATATGGTCCCCCATGCCTGTCAGGAGCTATTTCTGAGCAGATAGCCAGGAGTAACCCCTGAGCACTGCCGGGTGTAATCCAAAAACCAAAAAAAAAAAAAAAAAAAAAAAGAAAAGAAAAGAAAAGAATACACAAATGTCTCTGATAAACATAAATGTAAAAATTCTTAATAAAATAAAAAATACTAGCAAATACAACATATTAAAGGAATCATACACAATGATCAATTGGAATTTATTCCTAGATGCAAGAATGGTTCAATAAATGCAAGTTAATACATATGCAAGCCAATAAAATACAGTGGTTCAATAAATGCAAGTCACAACATTATGAGAATGAAGAGGAAACTCGTATGGTTATCACAATAGAAGCAGAAAAAGCATTTGACAAAATTCAACATCTCTTATGGTCAAGATTCTTGACAAACTAGAGAGTGTTATACCTGAAAGTAATATATACTTATATTTTATAAACTCACACTTAATCATACTTATGTCAAAAGCTATAGCTTTTCTTCTAACATCAGAAACAAAATAAGGGTATTCATTCCTATCACTACTATTCACCACAGTACTGGTAGTCATAGCTAAAAAAAAAATTAGAAAGAAAAAGAAATATAAATTGAAAAGAAATAAAGAAAAAACAATTTTTTTGTTTACAGATGGTATCACTTTATATATCAAAACTATAAAGACTCCCCTCCATACTATAAGAACTTTGCTTATTGGCAAAGTCAGTAAAATTCGTGGGCAAAAAATAATATAAAATAAACTGCATTTTTTAAAATAAATTAGCCAAAAAGAAATTAAAAGAATTCCAGAGGCAGGAAAGCTAATACAGAGGTAGGGCTCTTTTCATGTATGCATCCGATCTGGGTTCTAGTCTAAACATTTCCCATCCTCAGCCTGCCAGTAATGATCCCTGACCATTGAGACCTGAGCACAGCTTGGTGTGGCTTCCCAAACAAACAAAAACCAGACAAAACGGGGCTAGAGAGAGAGCATGGAGGTAATGTGTTTGCCTTTCATGCAGAAGGATGGTAGTTTGAATCCTGGTATCCCATATGGTCCCCTGAGCCTGCCAGCCAGGAGTGATTTCTGAGTGTAGAACCAGGAGTAACCCCTGAGCACTGCTGGGTGTGACCCAAAAACCAAAACCAAAACCAAAAAAAAAAAAAAAACCCAGACAAAACTAAATACAGAAAAAAAAAAATCCTATTACAATAGGGCGGAAGAGATAGCACAGTGGTAGGGTGTTTGCCTTGCATGCATCTGAGCCAGGATGGATGGTGGTTTGAATGCTAGCATCCCAAATGGTCCTCTGAGCCTGCCAGAAACAATTTCTGAGCGCGGAGCCAGAAGTAACTGCTGAGTGCCATTGGGTGCCAAAAAACAAAACAAAAAAAGTTACACTAACAATTGTGGCATTAAAAGAAACTAAGAAAATAAATAAATAAATAAATAGGAAAATATCCTGTGCTTGTGAATTTGAAATATTAATATTCTTAGAAAATTTATTCTGCTGAAAATAATATATATATTCAATCCAACCCTTGTTAAAATAGCAATTTATTTTTCACAGAAACAAAAAAAAAATCCTGACATTTAGGGCTGGAGCGGTGGCGCAGCAGCGTTTGCCTTGAACACAGCTGACCTAGGATGGACCGCAGTTCGATCCCCCAGTGTCCCCTATTGTCTCCCAAGCCAGGAGCAATTTTTGAGTAGAGCCAGGAGTAACCTCTAAGCGCCACTGGGTGTGCCCCCCCAAAATAAACAACTGAAATTTCTTTATCATATGCTCCAGCAATCCTATTTCTGCATGTATAGTTAAGGGAAATGAAATCAATAACTCACATCATATATACTTTTCCATATCCACTGCAGCAGTATCCATAGTAGTCAAGATATGAAAAGCACCTAAGAGTCTGTTGACAGATAAATAGATAAAAGAATCTGTGGCTGAATAAGAGACAGAGAGATAGGCTATCTCTGACCACAAACCAGAGGACAGGTGACTGACTCTGGGTGAAATAAAAGCATGAACAAACGTTCAATTTTTGAGTTTTGACCACTCATTAAAAATAAAATTAAATGGGCCCGGAGAGATAGCACAGCAGCGTTTGCCTTGCAAGCAGTCGATCAAAGGTGGTTGGTTCAAATCCCGGTGTCCCATATGGTCCCCTGAGCCTGCCAGGAGCTATTTCTGAGCAGACTGCCAGGAGTGACCCCTGAGCACTGCCGGGTGTGGCCCAAAAACAAACAAACAAACAAAAAATAAATAAATGAATAAATTAAATAAAATATAAAAAAGGCAAGGAAAGGGGCCGGAGAGGTAGCATGGAGGTAAGGCATTTGCCTTACAATCAGAAGGTCGGTGGTTCAAATCAGGGCATCCCATATGGTCCCCTGAGCCTGCCGGGAATGATTTCTGAGCAAAGAGCCAGAAGTAACCCCTGAGGGCTGCCAGGTGTGACCCAAAAACCAATAAAAAAGAAAAGAAAAGAAAAAAGAAAAAGACAAGGAGATAGAAAGATATCTTAGAGATACAGATATGTTATTCAGTTATTTTTATAAAATAAAAAAAAAATACAAGGATCGAAGCAATAGCACAATGGCAGGGTGTTTGCCTTGCAGGAGGCTAACCCGAAACAGACCCAGGTTCAATCCCTGGCATTCCATATGGTCCCCCGAGCCTGACAAGCCAAGAGCAATTTCTGAGTGAGTGCAGAGCCAGGAGTAACCTCTGAGCATTGCCAGGGTGGCCCAAAAGTGAAGCAGAAGGAGGAGGAGGGGGAGGAGGAGGGGGAGGAGGAGGAGGAGAAGAAGGAAAGAAGGAGGAGGAAGAAAAAAAGGAAAAATTGAGGAGGAGGAGAAAAAGAGAAGGAGGAGATGATGAAGAAGAAAGGAGGAGGAGAAAGGGGAGAAGAAGAAGAAAAGAAAGAAAAGAATGAGAAGGAGGAGGAGAAGAGGAGATGATGAAGAAGAAAGAAAGAGGATGAGGAGGGGCCAGAGAGATAGCATGGAGGTAAGGTGTTTGCCTTTCATGCAGAAGGACGATGGTTAGAATCCCGGCATCCCATATAGTCCCCCAGCCTGGCAGGAGAGATTTCTGAGCATAGAGCCAGGAGTAATCCCTGAGCGCTGCCGGGTGTGACCGCAAAAAAACTAAAACTAAAACTAAAAACCAAACAAAATAAATAAATAAATAAATAAATAAATAAATAAATAAAGAGGAGGAGGAGAGAAGGAGGATGAGAAGAAGAAGAAGAAAAGAAGGAAAGAATGAGAAGAAGAAGAAGAAGAAGAAGAAGAAGAAGAAGAAGAAGAAGAAGAAGAAGAAGAAGAAGAAGAAGAAGAAAAGAAGAGGAAGAAGAAGAAGAAAAGGTGCTATATAGATAGTAAGATGGTAAAGTGCTTGTATTACAAGCACACCACACACACACACACACACACACACACACATCTTTGACACCATGAATGACCACACAAGCACCATCAGGAGTTACTCTTGAGCACGAAGTCAGTAATAAACCCTGAGCAAAAATAGTGTGGTCTGATCTTACACCTCCAAAGGGTTGGGGGGTGGGGAGAATGAAAAGAAGTAGAGAATACAGCAGGTGGGTGTTTGCCTTGCACACCAGTGATTCAGGTTTAATTTCCAGCACCCTATATAGAGCTCCCAGTCCTGCCAGAAGTCCCTGGCAGCAGAGCCAGAAATAAGATCTGAATACAGCCAGGTGTGCCTCCTCCATCCCATTCCCCCCCCCCAATAAAAGGAAAGAAAAAAAAGATCCTGGGGCCTCAAAATAGTTCAGAGGCTTAGAGCACCTGTCTTACAATCACAGGCTGCAGGTTCTGTTCTCAGGACGAGCTGAGGATGCTGCAGATCACTCTGTTGTCTATGCCCAGAAGTATTGCTAGAGCTACAGGTGATTTATAGCTGAGCTGTATCCAGGTGTGTGAGCACTCTGTGTGTGTGATCCCTAGCAAGCACCAGAACTGAAAGATATGCCACCATCTGGAAATGTGACCCCTTGGAAATCCTGTGTGCAAACAGCCCAACTAAGAGAATGCAGAGGGCCCGGAGAGATAGCACAGCGGTGTTTGCCTTGCAAGCAGCCGATCCAGGACCAAAGGTGGTTGGTTCGAATCCCGGTGTCCCATATGGTCCCCCGTGCCTGCCAGGAGCTATTTCTGAGCAGACAGCCAGGAGTAACCCCTGAGCACTGCCGGGTGTGACCCAAAAACGTAAAACCAAAAAAAAAAAAAAAAAAAAGAGAGAGAATGCAGAATTCTGGGAGCACTAAACACTGAGGCTAAATTTGTATGGCCCCAAACCTGATGATCATCACAACTAGAAAGAAGGTATGAAGGAGAATGAGGGAACTGGGAAAATGTAAGAGAACCCCAAACAGCTATGTGTGTTACAACATCAACTGAAGGAAGAGAGAAAAGGTGATGAGGTAAGAAAGAAATCATCCGGGACCGGAGAGATAGCATGGAGGTAAGGCGTTTGCCTCTCATGCAGGAGGTCATCGGTTCGAATCCCGGCGCCCCATATAGTCCCTCGTGCCTGCCAGGAGCAATCTCTGAGCCTGGAGCCAGGAATAACCCCTGAGCACTGCCGGGTGTGACCCAAAAACCACAACAACAACAACAAAAAAAAAAAAAAAAAAGAAGAAAAAAGAAAAAAGAAAGAAATCGGGGCCGGACGGTGGCGCTGGAGGTAAGGTGCCTGCCTTGCCTGTGCTAGCCTAGGACGGACCGCGGTTCGATCCCCCGACGTCCCATATGGTCCCCCAAGAAGCCAGGAGCAACTTCTGAGCGCATAGCCAGGAGTAACCCCTGAGCGTCACAGGGTGTGGCCCAAAAACCAAAAAATAAAAAAAAAGAAAGAAATCATCCTATTTCTGAAAGTACAGATGAGCCTGGAGGACTTGGCACTCAAAATAAGACAGATACAAAAGAGACATATTCCATGTAAAACCAGGAGCAAACCCTGGGTACCATCAGTATGGCCCCAAACTAAAAACAATACAAACTAAAAACCAAACAAAAACAGTATTTTCTTTTTTTTTTTTCTTTCTTTTTTTTTTTTTTTGTTTTTTTGTTTTTTTGGGCCACACATGTTTGATGCTCAGAAATTGCCCCTGGCTTGGGGGGACCATATGGGATGCCGGGGGATCGAACCGCGGTGGCAGTTCTTCCTTGGCTAGCGCTTGCAAGGCAGACACCTTACCTCTAGCGCCACCTCGCCGGCCCCAAAACAGTATTTTCTTCCTTAGTACAAAAATTAAGTCTGGACTTGAAATCCTTTCTCTCTAATGTCTTGTGAGTATTAATGAAAATGTGTTTCAACCTCTGTTAACTCTAGGTGTCCTCGCCTGTAGCTGTAGCACTATGATTTTTGCCTTTATCATCACATTGCCTGTGTGGATGTGTGTGTGTGTGTGTGTGTCTGTCTGTCTGTCATCTGTTCTCTTCACTAGGCATATTTATCACTGTCATTGTTGTATTGATTGTCAACCTAGACAATATTATAAAATCTCATTTCAAAGTCTTTAATTTACTTATATTGACAAGTCTGACATACCGAATAAGGTTATATTTACCCCTCTATTAACTTCACAAAGACATTATTAAACTTACTATTGTATGGATTATTTGAAAAAGCTTTAAAAAGTATGTATGGCTGATTAAATGTATGTGACAAAATATAAAAAGAGAAAACAGGGACCGGCGAGGTGGTGCTAGAGGTAAGGTGTCTGCCTTGCAAGCGCTAGCCAAGGAAGGACTGTGGTTTGATCCCCCAGCGTCCCATATGGTCCCCCAAGTCAGGGGCAATTTCTGAGTGCTTAGCCAGGAGTAACCCCTGAGCATCAAATGGGTGTGACCTGAAAAACAAAAATAAAAAAGAAGAGAGAGAGAAAAAATAAGTATTGCTATTAGATCATCTCATTCTCTTCAAAGTTACTATGTCCTGAATGATACTAGAGTCAATCGGTTCTTTATTTTAGGCCACATCTGGCACTGCTCAGGGGTTACTCCTGGCTCTGCACTCAGAAATCACTCCTGGAAGGCTCATATGGGATGCAGAGGATCAACCCAGATCAACGGCATGCAAAGCAAGCACCATATCTGCTGTGCTATTGCTCTGGACCAGTTCTTTTTTTTTTTAATGCAAAATATTCAAAGTGGATTATGTCACCAATCTTAAAGCTTGCCCTTTTCATATAAATGCCAAAGCATTTTATTATATTCTACTTCACATTCTATCAACAAGGTGCACATACAGAATTAACACACCAAATAGTTCTTTTCTGATAACCTCATTCTTCTTGACTTTTGGATGCCTGTGAAGAAAATTATCCCAAGTACCTATTTGCTGAAAACAATTTGAAGAGCTATCCCCTTGCCTTTCCAAAGCAGCCATAGAGTGTTTGGTTTTTCCATTCCAAAAATAACATAGAGAATTTGGAGAGAGTCATATGGCAGGGGACCAAAAGTTGGAATGCAAAGCCTTCCTGTCTCTTGTGTAAGGCCTCTTGAGTCCTTAAGTAGTTACATTCCAGCATCACAAGGAAGCTAAAGGGACAAGGCAGTTATGGGAGCATTACAGGCAGAACCTAGCATTCCACTTGTGGGAAACACCATATTTGGTCATGTCTTAGAGAAGTTAGGGTGCCCTGCAAGAGGTGTTGTCCCCATTATAGGGGTAACCTCTGAAAAGATCTACAGATAATTCGTGTCTTCCCTACATTCTAATCACCAGCAGTTGTCTGCAACCTCTTCAAATACCTACTTGGATACCACCTTGTTTTATTTTTCACCCTCATCACTCCATAAGTCTATAGAATTATGAATCCTTGTAATAGCTCAATGTAGCCATTTCACAAGAGGGAAAGATGCCATAGATTTCCTCCATTCTCTTCCCCACAATGGATTTCTCCCCCTTATAAATGGGAAATGCTGGGCTGCAGAGATAGTACAAAGGTCAAGGCCTGGCATGCAATTTTGGTCATGACCCTGGTTTGAATCCTGACATTGTACTACTAGGTGTGGCCCACTGGTATGGCTCAAAATCCAATAATTAATTAATTAAAAATTTAATGGAAAATGTCTAAGTCAAAATCTTGTTTCCCTGTTTTCAACAGTGGATGCCTCAGTTACTTCCTTTTTGGATAATCTTTCCCTCTCCCAAATCATAATTTTTCCCCAGATGTTGTGTACTCCCTATAGCTTAGACCCTATTATAGTGCTCTCTCTCTCTCCCTCTCCCTCTCTCTCTCCCTCCCCCCCCTCTCTCATTTTCCCTCTCTACATACATACATACAAGCATTAGTAAATCTAAAGATGTTTTCCTTTCCAAGACAATCATTTCTCTTTGACGGGTTGTGTGGGCAAAAATAAGTAAACAAACAGGGGCTGGAGTGATAGCACAGTGGTAGGGCGTTTGCCTTGCAGACGGCTGCCCAAACACTTTGCACATGGCTGCCTAGAATGGACCTAGTTTCCATCCCTGGCGTCCTATATGGTCCCACTAGCCAGGAGCGATTTCTGAGTGTATAGCCAGAAGTAACCCCTGTGTGTCATCGGGTGTGGCCAAGAAAAAAAAGTAAACGTTCACCTATATCTAATATCCTATATGACAATAAAACAGTCTAAAATTTTATGTTGGCGATATAAATTATTTAGAAAATATAGATAAATCTCTTCTACAACCCAGAACTCATTTTTCTATATGAGTTCTGATTCGGATAAGAAGGAACATAATATAAAAAAGAAATTATAAGAGAAAATATTTTGGATATAAATTAGGAAAAGAGTTGCCTATTTAATCACCAATAGCATACAATAGTCTGATTGAATAAGGAAACTTGAAAGGTGTATCTTGTTGAAATTTAAAATTCTTGCTTTGCAGAAGATCCTGAAGATCCTGGTATGAGTAGAAGACTATGAGCTGATAAAAATGCAAATGCAGATCACATCTAACTGACTAGTATCTAAATATATGATATCTAGAATATGTGACACCATTTAGAATATATAAAGAAAGCTTAACAAAAAAAAAAAAGAAAAGAAAGCGTAACAATAAAAAAGATGATTTAATTTGCTTGTTTGGGTTTTTTTTGTTTGTTTGCTTTTATTTGTTTTGTTTTGTTTTGGGGCCACATCCAGTGGCACTCAGTGGTTACTCCTGGCTCTCTGCTCAGAAATCGCTCCTGGCAGGCACAGGGGACCATATGGAATGCTGAGGGTTTGAACCACTGTTGGTCCTGGGTCACCGTTTGCAAGACAAACGCCCTGCTGTTGTCTTGTTTGTTTGCTTTTTGCTATGCCAATGATTGAACCCACAGCCTCCTGCCTGGAAGGCAAATGCTCTGCCACTAAGCCACATCTCTGAGCCCCCTGACAATCTGTTTTAAAAATGGAAAAATGGCATGAAGTGGAATTTCACTGAAGAGGATATGAACAGCTAACAGGAAAAAAAATAAAGTTCAGCATCAGACCAGAGAGATAATCCAAAGGCTGAAGACTGGAGTGTGTGTGTGTGTGTGTGTGTGTGTGTGTGTGTGTGTGTGTGTGTGTGTGTGTGTGTGTGAGCGCGCACGCATGCACACCACTGGAAGCAGCCTGTAAGCACCAACCTGGGAGTATTCCTGAATATTCATGCACCACTTAGTGTGACCCAAATCCTAAAAAAATTAAAAAAGAAAATAATCTCAGCTCAGGGTTTTCCATCAAGGAAATTTCAAACTCACAAATGTTAATGATACAATTAGTAAAATAACTTAACAAAAAGTGATAGTGGGGCTGAAGAGCTAGTTCAAAGAACTAGTGTGTATGTTTGCAAGCAAGATGTTCTGTTTTGATCTGAGTCCCAGTGCTACACAGTCTCTGTGCTTCACAAGTCCTGTGCTACCCCACCCCACACCACACTACCTGCAACTCCACAAGAAGCATTCCTTGATCACAAACTGGGAACTACAGGTTTGCCATAAAAATAAAAAGCAGGGGCCGGGTGGTGGCGCTGGAGGTAAGGTGCCTGCCTTGCCTGCGCTAGCCTAGGACGGACCTCGGTTCGATCCCCCGGCGTCCCATATGGTCCCCCAAGAAGCCAGGAGCAACTTCTGAGCGCATAGCCAGGAGTAACCCCTGAGCGTCACAGGGTGTGGCCCAAAAACCAAAAAATAAAAAATAAAAAGTAATAGCAATAGCAGCACAAACATACAAATAAGAAAAGGCAATACCAATTGTAGTAAGTACACAGTTAGCTGAACATCAATGGCAAAAAACATATATAAAATAATGCAACCACATTGGAAAGTTATGCATGCATCCCAACTATGGCATTTTCCCCACAGACATCAAACATCATAGTATCATACAAAACCTGTACATACTGTAGCAGCTTAATTTCTACTCCAAACTGAAAACTGAAAACCACCTACATTTCCTTCAAATTAAACAAACTATGGTGCATGGATCTCATGGCATACTACTCAACAATCAAAAGGACAAATTACATCCCAACTACATAGACACCCGGGTTTGGACAATTCTCCAATCCTCTCCTGTGTTTCTTGGTCATGCATGTATGCTGAGTGAAATAAATCTTTCTTGAAGGAATATATGCTATATGGATCTTTTGATATCACAGTCTTAAAATAATGAACTAATAAAATGGAGGAAATAAGGTAATCACTAGTGTTTAGAGACAGGAAATGAATAGACATAGAAAAAAAAAGACACAAGTTGGACCTCTGTACTCATGGGACTCTTTAAGATCCTGATTGTGCTGGGGCTAACCTACTCTACACTTGTGATGAACTATTAAAAAAATACCCAGGGGCCGGAGCGATGGCACAGTGGTAAGGCATTTGCCTTGCATGCTCTAACCTAAGATGGACCATGGTTTGACACACACACACCCCGCATCCTATATGGTCCCCCAAGCCAGAAGTGATTTCTGAGCACATAGTCAGGAGTAACCCCTAAGCATCACAGGGTGTGTCCCAAAACCAAAAAAAAAAAAAAGAAAAAACCCACATATACATGCATTTGAAACTGATAAAATGAGAATCAGGTGGATGTAACAGTTGCACTGATGTCAATTTTGTGGTTGTGACATGTGGCATTGATGCTCTCACTGGGAGACCCTGCCTAAAGGGTTTTTTCCTTTTTCTTATATCATTATATAAATGTCAGTGTTCTGAAAACATTAAGTATTAGAAAAGAGCAAGTCTGGGGCCTGGGAGATATCTCAGTAGCCTCAGTTGCTTGCTTAGAAAATGTAAGGTCTGGGGCCAGAGAGATAGCATGGAGGTGTCCCATATGGTCCCTCCAAGCCAGGGGCAATTTCTGAGCTCTTAGCCAGGAGTAACTCCTGAGCATCAAATGGGTGTGGCCCGAAAAACCAAAAAAAAAAAGATGGCTGGGAGGTTTAAAGCAAGTAAAAGGTCATGACCTCCAATCACAAGCCAAGGAAGCCAAGGCAATTTTGACAGCTTTGTTTTTTAGGGTCCCCAGAAATGGATTTAGTGATTTGAAAAATCCCAAGGGCAAGAGCAAGTAGATGAATGGGCTTAATCCCCCATTCATTCACAGTCTAGTTGGGGAAAATTAATGAACTAACTGAACAGGCCTAAGGAAGGCCAATAAGCATAAGATTAGAGTTATACAAAAAATCCTAGTGTCTTCCAGAAAAAACCATGAAGTTCTAAATTAAAACTGGCCTTATAGGATGGCGGCAGAATGGAAAGAAATAGCCAGAGTGATTTTTGCCTGCAGCTCAGAGCAGGGCATTATCTGTTTGAACACCCCTGGATTTTCCTTTACTAATGACTCAGCCAGTCTCTTTCCATTACTTTTCCTCCCCCATAGAAGAGGAAACAGGAACAGATGCTTGAAAGTGCTGCCCATGGGGTTTCTCACAATGTCCCTTGGCAATAGGTCTCCTGTGTGCCCAGTCTCCTGTGTGCCACCTTCTCAGTCAGCCACTCCAGCTCTTGAAGCTTCACTGCAAAAGCAAACCATGTACATAAAAGCACTGGAACAAGAGTTGCTTTGCAAACTGGCAGCTGCCATCCACCTCCTTCCCACTTCTCTTTGCCTCGTAGCTTTCTTTTATAGGGGGCTGCACCCGAAGTGCTCAACTCTTTATTCAGGAATTACTTTTGGCAGTGCTCAGGGGATATATAGGATGGCAGGGATTGGATTTGGTTCAACTCTGTGCCAGGCAAGTACCCTGCCCACTGTACTATCTCTCTAACTCTGCCTCATCACTTTCTACTCCAAACGGATCTATCCACTGATGATTTGACAGTGAAAAGTTCAACATTTCAGTAAGTAACAAAAAAAAATAAAATGGGGCTGGAGAGATAGCATGGAAGTGCGGTGTTTGCCTTGCTTACAGGTCAGTGGTTCGAATCCGGCATCCCATATGGTCCCCCGAGCCTGCTGGGAATGATTTCTGAGTGTAGAGCCAGGAATAACCCCTGAGCGCTGCTGGGTGTGACCCAAAAACCAAACATAAAAAAATAAAAATAAAAATAAATAAAGTAACAAGTAAAACAGTTGACAAGGGATTTAATTCAGACTCTGTCATCTTCCCCAAATTCAAGGAACAGGATAGAGAATGGTGGGATGTGAGATGAGACTAATAGCCCTAAACAAAGGTGTTCCCCCAACTTCCTTTTTTCCCTAACCTCTTCTTTTGATATGTAAAAGAGTTTACCTTACAGGAGCTTCCCCCATCCTGGTGGATTTGGTTCTGGAGAATACAGAGAGGGCACTTCTGGCTTTTGGCAGAGGCTGGGAGCACAAGGCAGAGAAAGGCTATGAAGCGAAAAACTGACTCCAATGAAAATCTTTTCTGATTAGCTTGGTCTTATTACTCTATCATTACCCTGTTTCTTCAGACCCGGATGCACAAGGTTAGAAATATGGCATCTGGGGTGGTCTCACCACTTGTGGAGTTTTTTATTTTACAGTGGAAAAGATTTATTGTTTGTTTGCTTATTTTGGGTCCACACCCAGTGACACTCAGTGGTTACTTCTGGCTCTGCACTCAGAAATCGCTCCTTGGCAGGTTTGGGGGAACTATGTGGGATGCTGGGGATCAAACATGGGTTGGTCCTGAATTGGCCACGTGCAAGGCAAACACCCAACTGCTGAGATATCATTCAGGCTCCAGGAAAAGATTTTTTTTATTGAGAACAACATAAATTGCTAAAAGGGGGGATGAATAGACTGCATAAAAATTTAAACATTTCTTTGAAATTTAAAGTAATAATATATCAAAGCTCATCATCAAGATGAGCTTAGCATTTGTATGCCCATAAAAAATGATTAAACTTTTTAAAATGTTATTGTGACTATTAACAACAATTATAATTACTAGATAATTTTCACAAGTCTTGGGATAACCATAAAGAAAAACTGGCCAGAATGATACTACAGCAGAGGGGGATCTTGCTTGAATGTAGTCAATCCATGTTCGATCTCTGTTTGAAGATTATATGGCTTCCTAAGCCCACCAGGAGTGATTTCTGATTGCTTAGCTAGGAGTAAGTCCTAAGCACAGTCAGATGTGGACCAAAAACAGAAACAAAAGATAAGAAAAGATTCATAATAAGCACACAAAAGAAAAAGAAAAGAAAAAAAGCAAGTAACACCAAAATGGCACTAGAAAGATAGAAAAGGGGTTAAGGCATGTGCCTTGCACATAGCTGACCCTAGTTAGACCATCTCTCTGGGACCTATTGTGAATTATGCTGCAGTGAATGTGACACTGGGATTTTCTGAGATTCTGATTTTATTTTCTTTAAATTCATATCCAGAAGTGGGATGGCTGAATTTTTTTTTGGGGGGGGGTTTTGAGTCACACCCCGCAGTGCTCAGGGGTTGCTCCTGGTTTTATGCTCAGAAATCACCCCTGGCAGGCACAGGGGACCATATGGGATGCCGGGATTTGAACCGACAACCTTCTGCATGAAAGGCAAATGCCTTACCTCCATGCTATCTCTCCGGTCCCGGGATGACTGAATTTTTATTACTTCTATTTTAAGGAGCTTCCACACTCTTTTCTATGAGTTGTACCAATTTACATTCCCAAGAATCTACAGGGTTGTTGTTTTTGTTTGTTTGTTTGTTTGTTTGGGGTTTTTTTTTGTTTTGTTTTTTGGGTCACACTCGGCAGCACTCAGGGGTTAGTCCTGGTTCTGTGCTCAGAAATTGCTCCTGGCAGGCTCGGGGACCATATGGGATGCTGGGATTCAAACCACGATCCTTCTGCATGCAAGGCAAACACACTACTCCATGCTATCTCTCCGGCCCCTACAGGGTTCTTTTTTCTCCACACATTCACTGCTACATATATCTTTTGCTTTTTTATAATAACCATTATATTAGATATAACATAATATTGAATTGTAGTTTTGATTTGTACTTCCCCTAATAACTAGTGATAATGGGGCCAGGCTGTGGCGCTAGAGGTAAGGTGTCTGTCTTGCCTGCGCTAGCCTTGGACAGACCTCGGCGTCCCATATGGTTCCATAAGCCAGGAGCAACTTCTGAGCGCATAGCCAGGAGTAACCCCTGAGTGTCACCGGGTGTGGCCCAAAAAGCAAAGAAAAAACAAAACTAGTGATACTGACCACTTTTCATATACCTAATGGGTGGAATATTATTCAGTTTGTACAAGAAGGAAATACTGACACCTTGAAACAAAGTACTTGAACCTAGAAGATATTATGAGAAGGAAATAAGTGAGATTATAGAGAAAGACAATTACTGAAGTATCTGAATTACAATTGGAATCTAAAATAGCCCAATTCATAAAGGCAAAGAACAGAATACCATTTCCAAGGGCTATTGTGAGGGAAAAATGGGAAAATGTTGGTTGGTAAAGGGGTATAAAGTTTCAATTACATAAATTGATTAAGTTCTAGAGATCTACCACTCGGCTATGTGACTTTAGTTTAATTCATAATGCTGTACTGTATACTTAACTTTTGCTAGGAACAGTTGATCTTAAGTGTGGTCACTGAAAGAAAAGAAAATGACTTCTATGGGGTGACAAAAATGTTTCTTAATTTGTGATGGCTATTTCATATGTTTTTGTTTATCCATACATTAAGTTTTATCTCTAACTATGTAGTTTTATTTTATACCACAATACAAATGGAAAAATGTTAATGAGATACTTATCAAAGGCAAACATTTTTGTCAAAGAAGTTCACTTAAGTTCAATCAGCTTTAGTATATTAAAGGTTGTTTAAGTTAAATGTATCAGCATTTGCATGTATTCAGATCTTTGCGTGGAAGGACTGGAAAGTTAATACACTGGTGAACACTGGTGAAGGGATAGGTGTTAGAACATTGTATAAATGAAATTCAAACTATCAATAACTTTTAAACTGTTTCATTTTTAAAAATTAATTTTTTTTGGTTTTTGGTTTTTGGGTCACACCCAGCAGTGCTCAGGGGTTACTCCTGGCTCTACATTCAGAAATTGCTCCTGGCAGGCTTGGGGGACCATATGGGACGCCGGGATTCAAACCAGTGACCTTCTACATGAAAGGCAAACGCCTTACCTCCATGCTATCTCTCAGGCCCCAAAATTAATTTTTAATTGAATTGAGTTTTAAAATATTTTAAACATATTTCCTGGAAAGAAAATTAAATTCTATGTGTCCATAGCCAATATTCAATGACTATCAATAGAAAAATACTATCTCTTTTTAAATTACTTAAATTATTCTTATTTCTAAAGAGAAAAGAATAGTGACTAGATGAAGAGGGGAACATTCATTACTGAAAGTGTACATATTTAAAGTATTGGATTTGTGCTAAATCTATTCATAAATATCTGAGCTCTCAGCAAATGTGACTCGTGGTTTCTCTGAGGTCACTTTTCTTTCCTTCTTGGCCTATGTGGGTGACTTTCAGGTTTCAAATCCTAGATGGCTATTTACAGAAAGTATAAGCTGATATTTAAATAAATGCAAGTTAAATAAATGCAAAGAAGTTATTTTTTCTTTTATCATAAATACAGAAAACGAGCAGCCAGGAACTGATGCTGTACAGATGTCTTTGTATTTAACAAAGAAATTGTATAATTTTAGAAACAGATGATTTTCCTGGATAAATTGTTATTGCTAAACTTTTGTTGCATTAACACTCCTCTCAAATAAGGCAAAAATATAATTACAATCAAGATGGAAAGAACTTTCCCTCTTGGCTACCTTCACTGATTCTATGACATACTTTATTATCCTTGAACTTAGCAAACTTGTCAAATTTTTCTTCCCCAGACTTAAAGACAGGTTATTTCTTGTTGCCTTTACAAAATTGAACTTGGCAAGACCTTTCATAGTTTGTTTCTTTAGCTGAGTAGTTTTATTCATTGTTGTCTGGATGTGTTTAATTAATCTATTGTCAAAAATATTACATTGTAATTCAGCATGGAAATGAAAAGATATTGTGTATCCAGAAAGTTTGACCCAGAGAAGTTAGGCAGAAACTTATATTACCTCTAAACACAGAGCTCTGATTGGATCACCCTGGACAGAGCAGTAGTCTTCCACACACCAAAAAAACACCACCGGGAGAATAAATGATCCTGAGCAAAGTCTAGAGCTGATCCCATGACAGTATACTCCAAGGACGGAGAAACCCCATATTTCTTAGGCCAAGTGAATTCCTTTTCGAATGACCCCAATATTTACTGTGCCAGGGCAGGAGGGGAAAAAACAAAAATACAAAAAGCACAAAACCTTGGTTATTTTATATATATATATATATATATATATATATATATATATATATATATATATACATATATACATATATATTTTACCTTCATTTATTATTGTTATTATTATTTTTATTTACCTATCTATTTTGATCGATTTCTCTGTTTGGGTGTGATTATTGAAATCGTTGTCCCCAATTATACTTATTTTTTTTCTCTTCTTTTCTCTTTTTTCGTTATGTGCTATGCCATGTTTCTTATTTCAAGACCATGGCGTGTTTTTGGTTTGTTTGTTTGTTTTTGTTTGTTTCTTTTGTTTTGTTTTGTTTTTCGTCTATTTTTTGTGGTGCTTATCGATATAGCTGGAGTCCTCACTGGATAATTGACACTTTTTTTTTTTTGGTACTGGTGGAGTGTTTCACCTTCTTTTTCTCCTTCATCTCCCAAATCGATGATGAGAGCCTCTAAAAGGATTCCACCCATTTTTGGAGTATTAGACTCTTACCCCAGTTTATATATCTTCTCTTTTTCCGGCAAAACCATGCAACTTGAACTAGCTAGTCCTGCCTACAGTTAGAGGGGGAGATAAGGGAGGCATCAAGACCAAACAGGTGCAAGACCACA
Source organism: Suncus etruscus (assembly GCF_024139225.1). Classification (NCBI taxonomy): domain Eukaryota; kingdom Metazoa; phylum Chordata; class Mammalia; order Eulipotyphla; family Soricidae; genus Suncus; species Suncus etruscus. The sequence continues at coordinate 85,352,072 of NC_064850.1, forward strand.
TATTCTAGCCGCCCTGGGGGTGAGGGAAGAGGAAATGGGAGGTAGGACAAAAACGGAGGTGTAGGGAGGACAATTTGGTGATGGGAATCCCCCCTGATTTTATGTAAATATGTACCTAAAATGTTATTGTCAACAATATGTAAGACACTATGATCAAAATAAAAATTATATTAAAAAAAAAGAAACTTATATTACTGATATGACTGTCCATTCTTTGAGAAATGCTCTAGTCTAGATTATATATTTCTTTGCAGAGCTGTGTTTTACTAGACTTAAGGAAGGGGTAGGTGATATCATGCTAAATTTTATAACTGAGGTGTATGCAAAAGTCACTCATCACATCCTAAATGCTGGAAGTTTAATTAAAAATATTGGAATCAAGAGAATACTGCTCATGAGACCTTTCTCAGGAATTTTGTCACTCTCTTTACCCTTTTCTTTACCCTTTCTTAAACAAAATCTCTCTAAATTAAATAAATAAATAAATAAATAAACTGGGGCCTGGGGGAGCTGGAGAGATAGCATGGAGGTAAGGCGTTTGCCTTTCATGCAGGAGGTCATCAGTTCAAATCCCAGTATCCCATATGTCCCTCGTGCCTGCCAGGAGCAATTTCTGAGCATGGAGCCAGAAGTAACCCCTGAGCACTGCCGGGTGTGACCCAAAAACCACAATAAATAAATAAATAAATAATAAATGAATAAACTGGGGCCGGAGTGATAGCACAGTGGTAGGGTGTTTGCCTTGCACACGGCTGACACAGGACAGACCTGGGTTTGATCCCTGGCGTCCCATATGGTCCCCCAACCCCAAGACAGGAGTGATTTCTGAGTGCATAGCCATGAGTAACCCCTGAGCAACACTGGGTGTGGCCCCAAAACCAAAACAAAACAAAACAAAACAAAAACAAAACAAAAAAAAAAAAACTAAGGGGAACAATAGCATAGCAGTAGGGGTTTGCTTGCACACAGCCAACCCCAGATGAACCAAGTTAGATTCTCAATCCCCAGAGTCTGCCAGGAGTCACTCTGAGCACAGGGCCAGGAATAACCCCTGAGCACCACAGGGTGTGACCCAAAAAAACAAAAAAAATAAATAAAAATAAAAATAAAATAAAATAAAAACTATAATTAACTGGTACTCCTTTAAGAAATCTTGTAATATTTTAATACTTTTAATGAAAAATACAAAATTCTGGAATATGTACTGGAACATTGAACCCATCATGAACAATTTTATAACTTTATATTCACAAGTGTTTAAATAAAAAATATTAAAAAATAATTTAGTACAAGGACTACATGTTTTACAGACAGGAGCCCTAGGTTCCCCCTCCCTCAAACACTATCAAAAAGTAATCCCCAAATATCTGGCCACGTGTGCCTCTCAACACTACAGAGTTTATGTGACTAGATAAACCAAATATTGTAACATAAGCACACTGCTGAGATGAAAGAAAAGGAAAAAAAAAAAAAACAGAGAAAAGCAGATAAATAACTTTGAAAGTGGTTGATTTCTCAGGAAGGAAACTGATAAGGACAACCAACAGGATGACATCTTCATTTTGTTTATTTGTTTGTTTTTCCCATGAGATACAAAATTTTCTGATTCTTTTCACATCTAAGTCAGTAACATACCACATTTATCCTGGCTATTCTCTTATTTCACTATCATCCTTTATTGCAAATTATATTCTTTTAAATTTTTCCTCTCCCCCCTTTTTAATATTTTTTTAATTTTAAATTATATTCCAGAGGCAAGATGAATGCCTTGCATGCAACTGACTTTGATTCAATCCCCAACACCACCTTGTGGTCTAATGAGTATCACTGGGAGTGATCCCCACCAGGAGGGATCGAAATGATAGATTCAGAGATAATCACTGAGCACCACTTGATGTGGCTCCAAATCAGAAAAAGAAACAAGCAAACCTCAAATTAATTTCAGAAGCTTTGTTAACCCTTTCAGGGTCTTAGCCAGAAATATGGCGGATTGTATTTTTCAAAATAGTCACAGCAAAATTTCCAGTTCCACATTCATCCAAAGCCTGCCTTTTTCCCTCATGAGGCAATTTCTCTCTAGTCTTCCATTGAATCTGAATGGAACCTGTGACTACTTCAATAAGTCAAACATATTATAAATAATGATTTATCCCAGTGACTTGGGAGCCAGGTCAAAGAAGGAGTCCTAAATCTCTTCTGACTTCTGGAATACTTGCCTCCAAACTCAGACACTAAGCGGTTAGGAAGCTCAAACAAACCTCATAGAGAAACCACATAGCAAAGCCCACAAGATATAAGAGCTAAGTTTCCTGCCAAAACTGGCATTGACCACCAGACACATGAACAAGCCCTCAGATGGTTCTAACTTTCATCTTTGCTCCTCCAGTGAGTTCTCAGTAATCATGGAATGATAACAGGTTGTCTCAGGTGCCTGTGGCTGTTTCCACTGCTCAGTTGGGGGGTAATTTGCAATATAGTCATCGTAATTAGACCAGCAAACCAAGTGTAAAATGTGAAGCCTTACAATGTCCCCTCTTTATCCTGGTATCTGCAAGACTCCTACTGAAACTAGAAGACAGCCATTAGAGGATTCTGCTGTCAAGATAGTCAATTCAGCACCGAGGTAAGCAAAACAATAGAGATTCAGAAGAGACTTGCAGAAGCATAAGAATTATTGTGCCGGGGCTAGAGAGATAGCATGGAGGTAAGGCATTTGCCTTGCATGCAGAAGGATGGTGGTTCAAATTCCAGCATCCCATATGGTCCCCCAGCCTGCCAGGAGCGATTTCTGAGCATAAAGCCAGGAGCAACCCCTGAGCAAAAGCTGGATTTAACCTAGAAACAAATAAAGAAAGAAAAAAAAAGAATTATTGTGCCAGGAGCATGCCCTGAGCACAATTGGGCCAAACCCCACCATGCCTCCAAAAGCAAAACAAAGAATGAGAGTCCTAGAGATAAGTGCTCAAGATTTGGGGCTAGAGAGAAAATAAAGGGATCAAGTCATTTGCTCTTGAGTCCCTAATTTGAGTCCCTTTATACCTGGTTTAACCCTGGTTTAATCCCTGGAGCCACATGTGATTTTCCAAGAACCACCACGTATTGATATTTAAGTGTCGTGAGCATAGATCCAAGAAAGAATAAGCCCTGAGCACCAGCAGGTGTGTCCTTGACCAAGAAAATAAAACAAAAACAAAAAGAGTAATTGGGAATCAATTGTTCAGTGTATAGGAGGATGTAATTTGCCCAACTCTTTAACCCTCTTGTTGTATCTACTTGAACTCTATTTTTAGCATTTTACTTTTTAGTATCCTTTCTATTTCTTTTTAAGAAATAAGAAAAGAGGGGTAGGAGAGGTGACACAAGTGGTAAGCCATTTGCCTTGCATCAGACTGCTGTTTGATCCCCCGTGTCCCTTATGGTCCCCAAGCCAGGAGCAATTTCTGGGAGCATAGGAGTAAACCCTGAGTATCATCGGGTGTGGCCGAAAAAGACAAAAAGAGAAAGAAAGGAAAGAAAAGAAGGAAAGAAAAAGAAAGGAAGGAAGGAAGGAAGGAAGGAAGGAAGGAAGGAAGGAAGGAAGGAAGGAAGGAAGGAAAGAAAGAAAGAAAGAAAGAAAGAAAGAAAGAAAGAAAGAAAGAAAGAAAGAAAGAAAGAAAGAAAGAAAGAAAGAAAGAAAGAAAGAAAGAAAGAAAAAAGAGAGAGAAAGAAAAGCTGTTTGAGGGAGGGGGCCAGAGTGATAGCACAGAAGGTGGGGCATTTGATTTGATCTCTGGCAGAGGTACGGCCCGAAATCAAGAGAGAGGAGAGAGAGAGAGAGAGAGAGAGAGAGAGAGAGAGAGAGAGAGAGAGAGAGAGAGAGAGAGAGAGAGGGAGGGAGGGAGGGAGGGAGGGAGGGAGGGAGAGGGAGAGGGAGAGGGAGAGGGAGAGGGAGAGGGAGAGGGAGAGGGAGAGAGGGAGAGGGAGAGGGAGAGGGAGAGAGGGAGAGGGAGAGGGAGAGGGAGAGAGAGAGAGGGAGAGGGAGAGGGAGAGGGAGAGGGAGAGAGGGAGAGGGAGAGGGAGAGAGAGAGAGGGAGAGGGAGAGGGAGAGGGAGAGGGAGAGGGAGAGGGAGAGGGAGAGGGAGAGGGAGAGAGGGAGAGGGAGAGGGAGAGGGAGAGAGGGAGAGGGAGAGAGAGAGGGAGGGAGAGGGAGAGAGAGAGAGAGAGAAAGAGAGAGAGAGAGTGAGAGAGAGAGAGAGCAGGCCAACTCATAAACTCACTCTTTTCTCCAACAAGATGTAAACTGAGCCATGAAAGATCATGGGGCCACACAGCAGAAAACCAGCCATTTTGAGAGGCGAGTTCAGACCAAGTCCCCACCCTGCGAAAGCCACACCTTCTGCGTCCATCACCATCAGCCAGGATCACCATTTCCTCTTACTACCTTGCCTCATAAACGACCTTCTGCGATTTTCTTCAGTGATACCAATCTGATCACACAGCAGGTACAACATTTTTTAGACTGATATCGCCAGGGCTTTTTGAATGAGTATGGGCACCCTCCTCCCATACCTTCCTTCTTTCAGGAGGCCTGGAAGATAGGTACACACCCCTAAGATTTGCTATCAAAAATAGTGTTGTGAATCTATGGACAACTTTATTTGTTTGATGCTGTCATCCCTATCAGAACATCCCAATTTAACAGAATGGACAACTAACAAGAGTTTATGAAACCTTCTGCCATTGTCTTAATGACGTCATTAGAGACAATAATTTTCACAAATGCGCTTGCTACTTTATTTTTTCTTTTATCTTTTTTTTTAAACTTTCTCCTCTTCCTTTTTGTCTTTTCTTTATTATTTTTTTTTGATAACTTTGCTTTCACTTATCTGGAAACAAATGTACTATGATCAACTATGTCAACTATATGATGCATTTTCTTTGAATAATATTTTTGTTTTTCAGCCACACCCAGAGATGATCAGGGGTTACTCCTGGCTGTGCGTTCAGAAATCGCTCCTGGCTTGGGGGAACCATATGAGACGCTGGGGGACCACTTGCGCCACTGTTCCAGCTACTCTTTAAATAATTTTTTAGTGTCAAAAAGAAAGAAAAAGAGAAAGATATGTAAGAAGTGAGGGTTTAAATTGCTATATTTCTCTGGCCTCTTCCCAGTTTATAATCTTCTATTTCTTATTCTTTCTTTTGTTTAAAAATAATTTGTGAATTACTTTACATCAAATACTAAAAAGCAGTGTATCATCAGCAACTCTTTTCCCAAACAAACCCAAAACACTACAACCATGATCAGTATTGTTGTCTTCATAACCTTTGATATGACCAAATGAGGCTTCATCTTAAAAAAGTGACCCAAGGGCCCGGAGAGATAGCACAGCAGCGTTTGCCTGGCAAGCAGCTGATCCAGGACCGAAGGTGGTTGGTTCGAATCCCGGTGTCCCATATGGTCCCCCATGCCTGCCAGGAGCTATTTCTGAGCAGACAGCCAGGAGTAACCCCTGAGCATCGCTGGGTGTGGCCCAAAAAAACAAAAAAAGTGACCCAAATTGGACCTAGTAGAGTAGCCCAAAAGATGATCCCAGAGATTTTATATTTTATAAAGAATGGAAGGGATAAGAGAAAATGAGCCTCAGAAAGAGGAAAACCCCAATTTAAAGGAGCTTTATTTTTCAAGGTGGCTGATTTGTATCATGTACAGTCCATGGAATTTCCTGAAAAGTATATGACATTTCTCTACTGTAAGATAACATTCACTAATATTGGGCACTTAGTGTGCTTGCTTCTTCCACTTTTATAATCATGACAATAGCATTATTAGGTGGATTTTTAGGTCCCCTGTGTTATTGATGACAAAGCTGAGCTTTGTTTTGCTTTGTTTTGTTTTGAGGCCATACCTGGTAGAGCTCATATTTTACTCCTGACTCTATGCTCTTAGTGTGACAAATATTAAACCCAAGTAAGTAAGCCTCATACAGTGCAACTGCCCTAACCACTTTATTATTGATCCAGCCCCAATTAAGCTAAGTTTTAAACTGTATAGTATCACACTGAATAAAGTTAGTCAAAGGGAGTAAAACAGAATTATCCCTTTCATATGTGGAATACAAAAAAAAAAGATGAAATAATGAGTACCCAAAGACAATAGAAACAAAAAACATGTGAAATGATATACAGTAGTAAACAAACATCTTGAGTGTCCTGGAGGATAGGAAAATAGGGAGAAAGGGGTAATGCCTATGGTGGAGAAAAGCATTTAATCAAGAGGAGGAAATGGTACTAAAAGGTGGCAAAGTGTTATGTATAAATATTGTTCCTATCAGCAAAAGTACTGTAAAAAGCAGAAAAAAAGTTTTTTAAAGTTTACACTGAGGCCCAGAGCTGCCTGAGTAGCAAGAAGTACCTGCCTTGTAAGTATCAGGCTGCAAGTTGGATCCTCAGTATCACCCTATGCCCCCCACAAGCCAAATGTGATTTAGGCAGTTCTGTAGGTCAGGCACCCTTTCCCCAGTGCCACAACAGCACAGCCAGCTGTGTACAAGTAGTGCAACTTAAGTGAATGACTCCCCTGCCCCCACTGAAAGTCCGACAACTGGAAAGTGTGCAAGCACCACAATTGAAAGAGAGAACATACATCCCTGCGCCCCTCATGTCCAGTCACTACTGAGGCAAAAAATAGCCAAAAGGAATGAATGGAGGGAAGGGGTTAAAACATAAAAATCTTAAACTTTCCCAGGCTGCAGAACTAGACAGGTAACTCTTCCAATTCACAAAGCACCTAGTGTCCAAAGAAGACCAAGGGTTCCAGTGGTTTCTCTCAGATGTAGCTCTCAGAAACTGCACAAGTGACCTCTGACTTCAACTCGGAATGTCTAAGAATTCCCAAAAGTACAATGGAGAATTGTCCAGTAACTTCAGTTCCCAGGAAGGCCTGGCTGAGAAGAGAGGCATTCTCTGGGACACCCTGGTCAAGGTTCTCGGGGCCCAGATCATTTGTGTATATGAAGCTAACCAGCTCTTAACATTAATAGAAGAAAAAGGCAAAGCACGGCCCAGTAGCAAACCTACGCGTCATGAGCAAAACTATATTTGAGGTCTTGTGGAAATGCTCTGACAGAGCCAAGATCCTCCTGGTCCCCCTGCTGTTGCCTTCCTTCATCAGTCAAAATCCTATTCTTAGTTTGATGTATCTCAGCTGTCACTGAACAGAATGCTCAACGGCTGAATAATTACAGAAGCTCAGAATAGCACATGGGAGGGGGGCAGTTCGCAGTTGCTTCTAAATTGTTAAGTGAAATAGAGAGTGCAGGAGGGAGATTCTGTGAATACCAAGGATCCCCTAGAGCCTGCCTGAAACAGAACCTTTTTTTTTTTTACTTAGAGAGAAAAGGTCAGAATAGCAGGTTTTGTTACAAGAATAATGCTGAAGGGAGAAGCAATTCAAAGAATAAAGAAAGCTATTATATACAGGGCTAAAAAAAGGTCTTTACCCATTTATTGATTCATTTATTGTATTCATTTCTATTCAATTTGCCAATTTAAAATATAAAACGTCTTATAGTTTAAAATCAATCTATTTTCCTTTAAAAATTAGATATATAAAAAATAAAAAGTCACCACCAAGTTACTATATATATACATACATATATATACGTATTGGTTTTGGGGCCACACCCTGTGATGCTCAGGGTTTACTCCTGGCTATGCACTCAGAAATTGTTCCTGGCTCGGGGACCATATGGGATGCTAGGAATTGAACCCAGGCCCGTCCTGGGTCAGCCACATGCAAGGCAAACGCCCTATCGCTGTGCTATCACTCCAGCCTCCCAAGTTACTCTATTATCTAAAGCTCAGAGATACAAAGACTGGTTACTTTGTGGTGGTTTTTTTTTCTTCATTTTTTTTTTTGGGTCACGCCCGGCAGTGCTCAGGGGTTAATCCTGGCTCCATGCTCAGAAATCGCTCCTGGCAGGCTCAGGCGACCATATGGGGTGCCGGTATTTGAACCAATGACCTCCTGCATGAAAGGCAAATGCCTTACTTCCATGCTATCTCTCCAGCCCCTTCTTTTTTCTTTTCTTTTCTTTTTAATTTAATTAAATCACAGTGAGATACAGTTAAAAAGTTGATGGCAGTTGCGTTTTAGTTGTACAACATTCAAACATCCAAACTTCATTAGTGTTTATTTTCAGTCACCAATTTCCCCAGTTACCCTCCCTTTGTGGTGTTTTTCTATACTGAAACAATACTTGCTACCCAGAACTTTCTCCTCTTCTTCTAGAAAAGGTTTTGCCAACCTCCTTTGAGCAGATTATCTCTCAAAGATTATTTCTCAGCCCAGTAGTCAAGGATTGCTTCACTCTTCTCTATTGTTAGTTACACTTCTCTTTATACCAACCATTAGAGCCCATTGCCCTGATCAAGCAATTTGGTCTAGGAGAAGAAATGTGACTCAAGCTATCAATCAGAGTATAGTTAGAGTCATTTATTGGAAAGTTGTGAAATGAAGTTTCTGTCTACTTTTTATCTGATATTAAGGAGGAAGTAAGTAGCCCCAGGGACTGCTGGCTTCCTTGTTGAAATTGTGGGAACAAAGCAACTCCATCAGTTGTAGAAGGGAGGGAGAGAGTGAAGCCAGCAGAGCCAGTGGGGGTAGAGGCATGTTCCCCCACCCCCTGGGACTTATTGTCTCTGGTAACTACTTTTTCTGGTTTTTCATTTGTTTATTTGGTTGGTTGATTGGTTTTCTTAAGGCTTACTCATGGCTCTTTACTCAGAAATTATTCCTGGTTGTGGTCAGGGGATCATATAGGTGGAAAACATGGGTCAGCCATTGTGCAAATCAAGTGCCATAACCACTATACTATCTCTCCAGCTCCAACTCTGCCTTTTCAGTTATGTAAATCAATAACTTACTTTTTTAGTGCTTTAGCATTGAGACAGATGTTCATTTACTAACAACCGAGAAAGTATTGTAATCAATACTTTATAGGTAATCTCGTGCAGGCTGTGGCCTTCTCAGAAAGAGGAAGTCAGATTCCCCTTTATGCATGAACTATAGCAGCCCAATGCCTTCCTGACATCCTCCTACAAAAAGGGCCCAGCTCCATGACTGAAATCATACAATATGAGCATCTAAATTCTCTCAGTAGGATTTGTTATGAGATTAAAATCTCTGGGCATTTCTTTCTAAAATGGTGGACAACTGAGCCCTCCTGCACTCACCCCACCATTGGAAGCCCTGGCAGATCCTGCCCAACATTTCTTTCTTTTCAGCAGAAAAAAGGCCCAGCTCAGCCACCATTTTTTTCAGAAGAGAATAATGGCTGCCAATACTTCCCCAGGTAGTCTGGTCAGGGCTGATAACTCTATGGTCTTCTCAGAAAGGAATGGAAAGATCCTCCTTTCTGCTTTAACTACAGCAGTCCAACACCATCTCTGATACCAGCTCCACAACTTGGCTTTGTCAAACTTCCAAGCCACCTAATTTGTTTTAGATGTATAAATCTTGGACTATATAGACACCTTTATATCCTGCACTGTCAGCCCAGTAGTGCTGCAAGAAATCTGGTTAGAGTTACATAGTTCTCTACCTGCTTCTGTGAATCTAACTAGTAGTACAGAGGCTCAACTAGCACCAACCACAACCAAATAAATCTTTAGACATTGATTTTTAGTAATACCATGGAGAGATATAAATTGACCTGTATTTATCTAAGATATGATACTTCTAGTTACATTTGTATTATAACAAACAATCTGAGGAGCCAAAGAGATAGCACAGTGGTAGGGCGTTTGCCTTGCTTGCAGCTGATCCAGGACTGGTGGTGGTTCAAATCCCAGCATTTCATACAGTCACCCCTCCCCCATGCATGCCAGAAGTGATATCTGAGCAGAGAGCTAGGAATAACCCCTGAACACCACCGGGTGTAACCTCCCAAGAAAATAAAAATAAAAAAAAAAATTAACAAGAAATCTAAAATAAATGTGTTTGTGCTGGTATAAAGGCAGGCTATGGTGGTGGGTGGGTGATTGGGATATGAGTGAAGGAATTAGTGGGATTGGTGATGGGATTGGTGTTTGAACATTTAATGCCTGAACTAACTATTGTGAACAACTTAGCAAATCACGGTGTTATAAAAAAATTTAAAAAAAGGATTGCCACTGAATGCCTAGCAAGCACTGCTTCCTGACACTCAGCTGTGGCTCTTGGGACCATCCCTGTTCAAGAGCATCTGTGGAAGCTACATGATCGAAGGTAAGCTGGCAGCATATAAGAAGGGTAGAGTCAGAAGAGCCTGGCTTCTCCACAATTTTGTACATCTCCTAGTCAATGAACCCTAGCACAACAGGCAGAAAACGTCAGTCACCAAGATCTCTAGATACAGAGGACTGATTTTACCATCCAACGTGAAGCAGAAGTCTTCCATACACCATGAAAGCACCGAGGGGAGAGTAAATGATCATGCAAGGAGTCTATAGTTAATCCCATGACAGTATATTTCAGGGGTGGAGAAACCCTGTATCTCCTAGGCCAAGGGAATTCCCTCTATAATATCCCCAATAGTTACTGTGTCTATGCAGGGAGAAAAAGAAAAAAAGGCACAAAATAATCATGTTTCCACATATAAATTTATTGATTGATCAATTTTTATAGACGTCTTTATTTTGTGTAGATATTGAAGTTGATGTCTCCAGTTTTATTTTATTTTATTTTATCTTTATCTTTCTTCTTGTACTCCGGCATGGTTTGATTTCAGAACCTAGACTATTATGTGGTGCTTGTCTTTATTGCTGTAGAGCTCACTGGATATTTAATTTGATATTTCTTTCTGTATTGATGTGGTGTTTTACTTACCTTTTTCATGTCCTCGCTCAAACTGAGGTTGAAGCCTGAAGGACTCTGCCATTTTTAGCTTATTTGATTTATTTTTTCATTTATTTTTTAAATTTTTTCTTATTTTTTTATTTTTTCTTATTTTCTACCCCAAACTATTGCTTTTCTTTCCTTCAAACAGAACCACATAACTCGATTTATCTAGCTCTGCCTCTTAAATAGAGAGAGAAACAAGGGAGGGTACCAGGGCCAAACAGATACATGATCACTAATAGTAAGCTAGACAAAGAGGGAACCACCTACTCTAGAGCCCGGGGGGGGGGGGGGGGTGATGGTGGGGGATATGGCTGCAGGAAGGGAATGGGGATTGGGGGAGGACAAATTTGGTGATGGATATTCTCCTGATTCAGTGTTAATATGTACCTAAAATACTACTGTGAAAGATACGTAACCCATTATGATCAAAATAAAAAAAAAAATACAAGCCTGGGCCAGTGCAATAGCACAGAGGGTAGGGTATTTGCCTTGCACACTGCCAACTCAGGTTCAATTCCTGGCATCTCATATGATACCATGAGCCTGCCAGTAGTAATTTTTGAGTGCAGAGCCAGGTGTTACCCAAAAACAGAAACAAAAATAACAGCTTACATCAAGGGTCTCAAACTGGCGGCCCGCGGGCCATTTGCGGCCCTCCATACAACATTTTGTGGACCACGGCCAGCCTTCAAATATTGCAGTATTCGCAATTATTCGCTTACCGAATAATCGCAATAAAAATCACATTAGTAAGAAAAAATCGCATTAAACATGTAAATGTTTAATGCGATGTTTTGCTATTTTTTTCCTTACTAATGGATTTTTATTGCAATTTTTCGGTAAGTGAATAATCACGAGTACTTTGCACCTAGTGCAGACATCATTTCCGCTGCTCCTGCCCGCTGTCCCTTGCATTATTGGAGGCCTAAGGGAGAGAAGGGAGAGAAGTTTATTACAGAATTAGATTTTGTCAAATCTTCATCATGACTTCATCAAAGCCTGCAGTGAAGAGAAAGATTGATGAGGAGCACAGACAATTTCAGGAAAAGTGGGAGATACAGTATTTCTTTGTTGAGCACAGGGGCATCCCCAGATGTCTTATTTGCTCAAAGAAAGTTGCAGTGTACAAAGAATACAACTTGAAACGCCATTATTCAACTAAACATGCTGAGGAATGTGCAAAATATCAAGGAAATGAGAGAGCCAAGTGGGTTGCCAGTCTTAAAGCATGTCTAATGAGGCAACAAGATTTCTTCAAGAAAGCAACCAAAGAGAATGTTGCATCAGTCGAAGCTAGTTACATGGTTAGTGAGATGATTGCTAAAGCAGGGAAACCATTCACAGAAGGAGAGTTTGTTAAAAAAAAATGCATGTTACAGGCTGCAAGTATTATCTGTCTGGAAAAGAAAGGTCAGTTTAGCAAAATCAGCCTTTCTGCCAACACTGTGGCAGAGTGCATTTCTGACATGTCAAGTGACATTTATCATCAACTGTGTGAGAAAGCCAAATGTTTTGATGCATAGTTGCTCTTGGGCCTGGAGAGATAGCACAGCGGTGTTTGCCTTGCAAGCAGCCAATCCAGGACCTAAGGTGGTTGGTTCAGATCCCGGTGTCCCATATGGTCCCCCGTGCCTGCCAGGAGCTATTTCTGAGCAGATATCCAGGAGTAACCCCTGAGTGGCGCCGGGTGTGGCCCAAAAAACAAAAAACAAACAAACTCAGTTGCTCTTGACGAGGGCACAGATATAACAGACACTGTGCAGCTCACAATTTATGTCCGTGGTGTTGACTGCAATTTTGAATCGACAGAGGAGCTGCTCACAATAATTCCAATGCATGGCCAGATCACCGCTAATGAGATATTTCGGCATCTGTGTAATGCCATTGAGAATGCAGGTTTGCCATGGAAGAGGTTTGTTGGAATAATAACTGATGGAGCGCCATCGATGACAGGGAGGAAAAATGGACTGGTGGCACTTGTTCAAAAAAAAACTTGAAGAGGAGGGTGTAGAGAAGGCCATTGCTCTTCACTGCATTATCCATCAGCAGGCCCTTTGCAGTAAATGCCTGCCGTGTGACAATGTGATGTCTGTTGTTGTGAAATGCATCAAATCAGATCCAGGGGCTTAAAGCACAGGAGGTTCCGTACTTTTTTTTTTTTTTTTTTTTTTGAGGAAATGGAGTCAGAATATCGAGATGTGCTCTATTTCACTGAGGTATGTTGGCTCAGCAGGGGAAATGTCCTGAAAAGATTTTTTGAGTTGAGAGAAGTAAAAGCCTTCATGGAGAAGGATGGGAATGCTGTTTCTGAGTTGAGTGATCACAAATGGCTCATGGACTTAGCTTTTCTTGTTGACATCACACATAAGCTGAATGTACTAAACAAGATGTTACAAGGCCCGGGGCAGTTTATCAGTGCTGCCTCTGACAATGTGAGAGCATTCTCCACAAAACTTGTGTTATGGAAATCCCAGCTCTCTCAGACAAACCTTTGCCATTTCCCAACATGCAAGGAACTTGTGGATGCAGGCATACTATTCAGTGGTGAGAAATATGTTGATGCTATGTTTAAGCTAGAGAAGGAATTTGATCACAGATTTGCAGACTTCAAAAAGCACAGAGCCACTTTCCAAATTTTTGTGGACCCCTTTTCCTTTGATGTGCAAGATGCCCCTCCTGTGCTTCATATGGAGCTCATTGTTCTGCAATGCAACTCTGATCTCAAAGCCAAGTTCAGGGAGATTAGTGGAAAAGCAGACATGACATGCATGGGCAATTTTTGAGAGAATTGCCCCCCAGCTTCACTGAGCTTTCCCGAATGTTCAAGCGTACCATGTGCCTTTTTGGGAGCACATATTTGTGTGAAAAGTAATTCTCCACATTGAACTTCAATAAGTCAAAGTACAGGTCTAGACTTAATGATGATCGTCTTCAAGCCATACTGAGGGTCTCAACTGCTTCCTCTCTAAAGTCAAATGTGGTTCAGATTTGTGAGAAGAAGTGCTGTTAAGTCTCTGGCAGCAAGGAATAGGCAAAAGATGCCATGTTCAGAAGAACTGTTCATGATCTTCACTCAATGTTCTATTCATGTTCAGAAGAAATAATTAAAATTGTTTTTTTTTTTTTGTTTTTTTTTGTGGTTTTTGGGTCACACCCATCAGTGCTCAGGGGTTATTCCTGGTTCCATGCTCAGAAATTGCTCCTGGCAGGCACGAGGGACCATATGGGACGCCGGGATTCGAACTGATGACCTTCTGCATGAAAGGCAAACAAACGCCTTACCTCCATGCTATCTCTCCGGACCCCTAAAAAAATTTTTTTTTTAAATTAAAATTGTTAATAATGACGTTTGAGGACTTTTTTTTTTTTTTGTGAAATCCCTTATGCGGCCCTGCCTCACCCCGACTTTGCCTCCTTCGGTCCCCAGATAAGTTGAGTTTGAGACCCCTGGCCTACATTCTTGTTATTTTATAGGGTCTGCTCCTCTCTCTGGAGATGCCTACATTCTCCCCAGAGCATATTTATTTTCCCCCTCCCTTTTAATAACGTTTCTTGGCTTCACATTGATCTCTTCTTAAAATTCTTTTCTGCCAGACAAGGCAAGAAACCTGGGAGTTTCACTTTGAGGACAAAATTTCCTATTTATGCAAAGAGCAGGACCTCACAGTAGTGTGAGAAGTATCGTTTTCAAATACCAGGGTGGAGATGGGAGAGAACTAATTCCCAGGCTTTGAAACATCAAGTGGGTCTCATTGAAATTGGGCGAAAGTTTAGCATCAGACAAGGACAACCATGCTTGGGCCAAAGTTTAAAGATAAGGACAACATGTCCTCAATTTTCCTTTACCCAATTAAAAATAAAAGATGGACAGTTTTTCTTATTCTGTCCAACTCCCACACCTCTTCAGACCCATTCACCTAGATTTGGAAACATGGTGCCTGGGGTGATTCTACATCCCTGACTTTAAGTGTAGGTTTGCAGCTAAAAATAGCCAGTGCCCCATTACCATGTTACCTAGTTCCAGGTGATACACCAGAAGAGGATTTTTGTTTTTTGTTTTTGTTCTTTTTGGTTTTTGGGCCACACCCGGCGGTGCTCAGGGGTTACTCCTGGCTGTCTGCTCAGAAATAGCTCCTGGCAGGCACAGGGGACCATATGGGACACCGGGATTCGAACCAACCACCTTTGGTCCTGGATCGGCTGCTTGCAAGGCAAAAGCTGCTGTGCTATCTCTCCGGGCCCAAGAAGAGGATTTTAATGTTTATTCTGACACTCAGGTCTGAGATCCACTACTCCTAATAATGTACCTCTGTTCCTGTGCCCAAGCTAATAAGATGGCTTCTGAGAAATAAATTTTTCCTCGTTCGAGCTGCCAGGATGCTGTAAATAAAACTTTTCAACCTGTCTCCAGTTGAAATGTGTTTGCTTGGCCCTGAAGTTCCAGTGAAAGATTCTTGACCCTCTTGACCCTGGCTAGTGGTTTCCTCTTCCACAAGAACTCTGGGCTTTCATACTTTGTCCTTCTCTAGGTCTGGCAGGTGACTATTTGACCCCACGTGCATATTATTGTGTCAGGTAACCCACCTGAGAGGCTTTATATGGAAGCAGTTCTTCAAACAGCTCTGAGTCCTAGTTTTGTTTGTTTGTTTGTTTGTTTGTTTTTGGGTCACACCCGGCAGCGCTCAGGGGTTACTCCTGGCTCTATGTTCAGAAATTCACTCCTGGCAGGCTCAGGGGACCATATGAGATGCCGGGATTTGAACCACTGTCCTTCTGCATGCAAGGCAAACACCCTACCTTCATGCTATCTCTCCAGCCCCAGAGTCCTAGTTCTTTTTTTTTTTTTTTTTTTTTTTTTGGTTTTTGGGTCACACCTAGCGGTGCTCAGGGGTTACTCCTGGCTGTCTGCTCAGAAATAGCTCCTGGCAGGCATGGGGGACCATATGGGACACCGGGATTCGAACCAACCACCTTTGGTCCTGGATCAGCTGCTTGCAAGGCAAACGCTGCTGTGCTATCTCTTCGGGCCCAGAGTCCTAGTTCTTAATGTTGGTATTTGCTCCCAGCAAATATGCAATCTACTGCCACTATGTGAATGGAGAGTATTATGCTAAGTGAAGTTAGTCAGAAAGAAAGGGAGCACAAAGTGTGAATCAAAGCAACAAAATTAAGAACTGGTCTTCTGTAGGAAGCTGAATAGAAAGGGGTGGGTGTAAGAGATAACACTGGGATAATGGTGGAAAGAAGCAGGTACTCTGGTGGGATGTTTAAGCATGAAATCCCGTCATTTACCATTTCATAAACCACATAATGTCTTCCCCAAAATGGCCATGTATTCCTCACTATCAGCTTTCTGAAATAGGTGTAACTTTTATGTTTCACTTTCAAAGAGCACACTGAATCTAAGGACATTATATATTAGCCCAAAACAACAATCAGTAGCTTCTAGAGAGGAACTCAAGCATAGATAGTTTGCTCAGTATGCAATTTTACAAACACTGAGGTTTTTGTTTTTTTTTTTTAAGTCACCACCTTTGAGAATCTCTGCTCCCTAAGCCTTATATCAAAGAAAGTAAGCCAATGTCTCTTGGTAGTAGGGATAGGCTAGTGTTTCAAATAGTACATATTCAGGGTCAAATACTAGATCTATATATTTCTCATTTTCTTCTTACTTCACAGAAAGAACTACTGCTATAGACATTTTGCAGATAAATATTTGATAAATAATTTCAGGTTACAGAATAGGGTGTAACCACAGAGAGAGGTGCTGATGCTTACTCTAAGCCAAAGATGGAGGTGACTGTCTCTGTATTTGACTCCAAAAAGCTTTTTTGCTGGTACTCTTCCTTCTCTTTTAGTGAAGTCTCAAATACAACCTATTTTGAGCCTATCAAGGCTGATCAGGGAGCAGTCTGAGTACCAGTTCTGCATGCAGGAGACTGATTTCCATCCATGCACTGAATAGTCCCCAACTGGGAGTAGCCCTGAGCACTATAGGGTGTGACCCTTAAGGACCCACAAATTAAAAATTAAATCTTTGCTGTGTTCATTTTATATTTGCATAAATATAGTTTTATTCTCTTGAAAATGATACCTTAAGAGTTTGCTCTTTTTCCTAGCCAAACTAAGTTCCTAGCAGTTTGTCTAAATTATCTTACAACTCGTTCTTTAGCTTATTTCAGTGGTATCTGTGTTGAAGTTTAAACTGGGCACAATGTCAGAAAATTGGGGTCAGAACGATAGTACTACAAGTAGGGTGCTTGCCTTGCAAAAGGTCAGCCTGGGTTCAATACCCAGCACCCCAGTTGGCCCCTGAGCCCAGCAGGTATGATCCATGAGTGTAGAGACAAGAGTAAGCCCTGAGTACAGTAGGGTGTGGTTCCAAAACAAAAACAACATAAATTAAAACTATATATATTAGAAAAATCATTACATCATTGACATTCTTTTCTGATTAAAGGCTAGCATTGTATTTTTTTCACTTATTCATTCATATGTATGTGACATGGAGGATAATATGAAAATGAATAGCATTCATTCAAATACACACACCCCTTTTAAGAAAGTTTGGAAATGAGAAAGGAACAGTTCTATACACTGATTACCATAATTCCAGGGTTCTGTTCATTATTGGAAGGGTCAGTGATAAATTGAGGGATATTAGAGAAAGCCAGACAAAGGATGGGATATATTTACAGAATCTTGAAGGATGAGTAGGTCTTTAGAGATAACAAAGAGGGAATCAGAGGTATAATACAAAGGATAAGGTGCTTGGCCTTGCATAAGGCACTCTGAATTTGATCCTCAGCACCCCAGATAGTCTCCTGAGCACAGGGCCAGAGTAAGCCTTCAGCACCACCTGCCATGACCCAATTATTCCACCACAAAAACAAAAACAAACAAATATCACACACACACACACACATGCACGCACGCGCGCACGCGCACACACACACACACACACACACACACACACACGGAAATAGCAGAAATTTTAAAGAATAGAAGGTTGGGATGGGTGGAAGATATATAAAAGAACTGGATCCATGCCAACCATGATAAGACCTGGAGTTTGAAGCTTGTTCCACATGACACCTTAGCAGGCTTGGAGGTCCCTAACACACCCAATGAACAGCTCCCTGGCTGTGGAGCACTACTGAGTAGGCCCCTCTGAAAATAAGACACCTTCTATAAGATTAGAATATAGATAAGCTGGGCAAAAGAAAGTGACTTGAAAAAGAATTCTTCGGGGGTCAATTGTTTAGCAAACTATCCTCAAACCAAATACCCACAACCACTCATTATTTCTCATACATCCAGGGGTCAGCTGATTTAGGATGGGTTGTTAGTTTTTGTTCTTATCTTTCTCTCACCATGCTTCAGAAACACCTGATAGTCTGAGCAGTTTCCTCTCACAGATGAACTGGTACAAAAGAGCAAGTCACTGGACAGTCAAAAGTCAAGTGGTGAAGAAATAGATTCTGACCTTTTAGTGTAAGAGACTGTAATGTCATATGGCAAGGGATATCATACAGAATGGGCAAAAGAACTAGAACCAAGAGTTCAAGGACAGAAGAGAAAATCTTAAAAGCCACAAAAATATGAAATTTGATTGCTAGAAGACAAGTTCTATCTAATTTGTTCTCACCACAAATAGGAAATTACAATTATAAGATGTGGTAGGTATATGAGCTTAGTTCCAATCTGGTAATCATACTGCTACCTATAAACACATGAAATCAACAGGTCATATATATCTTAAATTACACAATGTTATGTGTTGTTTATGAAAAAAAAAGTAAAAGAAAAAAGGAAGGCAGAGAAAGAAAGAAAGAAAGAAAGAAAGAAAGAAAGAAAGAAAGAAAGAAAGAAAGAAAGAAAGAAAGAAAGAAAGAAAGAAAGAAAGAAAGAAAGAAAGAAAGAAAGAGAAAGGAGGAAGAAAGGAAGGAAAGAAGGAAGGAAGGAAGGAAGGAAGGAAGGAAGGAAGGAAGGAAGGAAGGAAGGAAGGAAGAAGAAATTGCAGCAAGGGAAACTTGTCATTGATTTTAAGGTACAAACCACACATTCTCAGTACTATGTTAGAAAGATGATTCAGCCTACTGGCTGGATGGGCAATTAGTGTGTTTACTACCAACTAGAGTAATGGTTGTAGGGAAAGGGTAAAGGGAAGTTAAAAATAGATGTTAAGTAGAATAAAGTAGGTCAACATTTGAAAGAAGAGTAAGAACATCAACACCACTCAGATTTCTAAATGGGCATGTTCATGAAATCATTGACAGTGATAATAATATAAGCTCCTTGGATTGAGCTTTTATTTTGTTTGAGATATAAATGCAAAAGTGTTGTGCTTATCATATTAGTTCCTCCACTGAAATTCATAGAGCTGGTTTCCTTGTTATCATTTTCCTGCTAAGCCAACAAAAAATCGTTGTGGAATCACATTCTAGAATCAATGTGATTTACATCCAAACATCAATTCTGTGTATTGAGGCTAGAATTTTAGGAAAGTAATTTAACTGCTTTAAGTTTAATACTTTTCATTCGTAAAATAGGGATAAACCAGTAGCTTAACACTGCCACTGATTTTTCACAGCACTCTAATAGTCACAGATTTTTATCCTTAATCTAAGTAGGACCTTTTATTTCAAATCATATTTGTTTATGGCTTCCCAAAAATTATTGCGGAGCCCTCCACCAGCCCCCCCCCCCAAACCTGGCTGACAGCCTCAGAATGTCTGTAGAGGTTTTATAGGTTAAAATATATGTTTTTCAAGTGGCTGATCCTGGCTCAATCCCTCTTGACACACAAGAAATGATCCCTCAGCACAGTCAGCACTAAATCCAGAGCACTGCCCAACCTTCTCCATCCCACCCCTTCAAAACCTTTCTAGTTTCTTGCTATCATTTCAATTTCATTTGTTTTTAGACCACACAATGTTCAAGGCTGACTTTTGGCTCTGTATTTAGGGATCACGCCCAGCAGGACTCAGGGAACTAGGGATCAAACCTAGGTCAGCTGTGTGCATGGCAAGTGCCATACCATACAGTGGTCCTCAAACTATGGCCCGCGGGCCACATATTGTATTTGTATCTGTTTTTTCATTGCAAAATAAGATATATGCAGTGTGCATAAGAATTCGTTCATAAGTTTTGTTTTTACTATAGTCAGACCCTCCAATGGTCTGAGGGACAGTGAACTGGCCCCTGTTTAAAAAGTTTGAGGATCTTTGACTGTCGCTCCAGTCTCAATTGCTCTTTCCTGGACATCTAACAAAGTGTGTGGTCAATCCATCATTTATTTCCTACAGGTCTTTTGAATCCTTTAGAACTGCCTGTCATCCTTAATGATTTAGAATGATTTAGAATGGCAGATGGTGTATAAAAGAAAAAACTCATGGCTCATAAGGGCATAAAGGAGTGGGGCTTTGGCTTTAGTCCCTGGGTCAAGCCTTTCTTCCTCTCATTACTCCTCATTTTCATTTTTGCTTTTGTTGCCTTTGTTGTCACTCTGATGTCCAAGATGTTGATTAAAGTTGCACACTAATGGTAAACAGAACAAGGTGCTAGGGATAAATATGTGGCCTCACTCAAGGCAAGTGCTGTCACTAAGTCACATCACTGCACTCTCGTTTTCTTTTTGTTAATGTTGTTTATGGGGGGGGTGTTACACCCAGCAGCGCTAAGAGGCTACTCCTGGCTCTGCACTCAGAAACTACTCCTGGCAGACTCTGAGGACAATAGGGGATGTCGAGTCCGTCCCAGGTTGGTCGCATGCAAGGCAAACACCCTACCATTGTGCTCTCCGGCCCCTGCACCTCCTTGTTTTCTTCTCTTATCTCCATTGCCTTTTCTAGAGTGGCTCAAACTTCAAACAGAGGAAGCTAGCACTAGCTAAAGTATGAGCTAGAAAAGGATGAGGACAGTTCAAAAGCTGTGAAACCACTTCTTCCTTTTAATAGCATAAAATCAAATACTACAATACTTCTGCTACTGTGGCCACTGTTTGGGGAAATTTAAATTGTGTTGGTTTTATATATGTGTACTTGTGAGATTTAATTGAGAGGATGACTTTGAAATTAGCTCTATTTTGGCTTTTGGCCTACACCTGGGCATGCTCAGGGAGAACATAAGATGACAGAACTCAAAGCTTGGTCAGCCTGTGCCCCTGATGTACCCTGTCCACTGTACTATCTCTCTAGCCCAAGAGATCAACACCGTCAATGATCACTTAACAGCTGTGGGTTTTTAGGAACAATATATATAAAAAAAAAGCAGAATCTTTAGTGATATCTTTTTGTTTAACACAGGTCAGGCCTTTTTAACTGATGTATTATAGTTAATGGTGTTTTCAAACTAAAAGAGCATTTTAAAAATTATTTTAGGCACTGATTTACAAAGTTATTCATGGTTTTGTTCCAGGCATACAATTTCACATCTGTCTCATCATCAAGTATCCACTTCCTCCATCAATGTTTCCGTTTATTTTCCCACCCTGCATCCTTGCCAGGAACATTTTTCTAGTTGGTTATTGTAGTTTGAATCTCATTTTTAGTTTTGTTGATTCTATGGTTAAGATAATAAAGTATTAATGACGCTAAATACTACTGCGCCTGACCAAACACCAGAGTCAATATCTTTCTACCCCTGTTCCCAAATCCCTCACCCACCTCTCCATCTTGGCAGCTTCAGTTGTTTGTGTGTGTCTATTTAGAACTGGGCCAGGGGACCACATCATGTGGTATTCAGGGCTTATCCCTAGCTTTCAGGGATAAGACCTCAGGATTTATTTCCTTCAAGCATTGTCTGGTCTCTTGGCTTTGTTTCTTTATATTTCACACATAAGCAGAACATTTGATATTTCTCATCTTCTGACTTGCTTCACTTTACATATCACTCTCCAGATCCAACCAAGCTGAAGTGAAATGCAAGATTTCATCTTTTCTCACAGATGATTAGTATTCTATTACATATGCATACTCGCTTCTTTTTGAACTCATTTGTAGTTGGGCACTTGGGTTGTCTTCAGATTTTGGCTACTGCAAATAAGGCTACAATAAACATAGCAAGGCACATGTACTTTTTTATTCTTGGGTAGATATAAGGAAGTATAAGCAATAGGTCATATACAAGTTTTACACTGAGGGGTTGGAGTGATATGATAGCTCAGTGGGTAGGATGTTTGCCTTGCGCACTGCCTACCCGGGTTTGATCCCCGGCATCCAATTATGATCCCCTGAGCCCTCCAGGAGTGATTTTTGAGTGCAGAGGCAGAATTAAACCCTGAACACTAATGGGTGTGGCCACAAAACAAAAAACAAACAAAAAATGTTTTACACTGAATTTTTTGAGAAGTCTCCATACCATTTTCCATAGAGATTGAACTAAAAAAGTAAAAAATAAAAGGAAAAATAAGAAGGGACCAGGGAGAAAGCTCAAAGGGCTAAAATATAATTATCTATCTGGGAGGCCTGGGTTCAATCCCTTGTACTACATGCTGTCCCCTCCTCAGGATTGACCTCAGAGCACTGTGCCAGGAGTCACCCATGTTTTACCCATTGCTATGGTCCCAAAATATTTGAATAGGAGATGGAACTGTTAAACACAGACTATAGCTCCCTGAGTAGTGCACATATCTGGAAATACATAAATGGAGAAAATATACCAAAATTATCTGCTAGGTAGGATTATGGGGACCCATATATTTTTATGTTTATGAATGATGCCTTTATGTCTTTTTTGTCTTATATTCAGCAATTAGCACTTTCCAACCTTATGATCTGTAATCAAAATAAAAATTCCTTTTAAAAATAGTATAGGGCCAGAAAGATAGCATGAAGGTAGGGCATTTGCCTTGCATGCAGAAGGATGGTGGTTCGAATCCCGGCATCCCATGTGGTCCCCCGAGCCTGCCAGGAGCAATTTCTGAACATAGAGCCAGGAGTGGCCCCTGAGCACTGCCGGGTGTGACCCAAAAACCCCCCCAAAAAAAAAAAAAGGTAGTATAGAAATCAACAAAACAAATAGTCGATTGCAATATTGTCTTTATTAAATTACAAAACTGTGATCAATACATACACTTTCAGAAATAAGATGTGTAGGTTTTTTGGGGAGGCATAATTGCTTTTGTGGAATACATGGTTTTAAACAAATTCCTATACCCAACTTCTTGATCTCCAAGCTATTTAGCACTGGATAAAACTATATGAAACTACATATATAGTTATATATACATATATGTATATGTATATATATATGTAGTTAGAATTTATGGGAAGATATGACAAAGACAAATGTCTTGAAAAGACAACACAGTGCAAAGAAAACAGTAGCTATTAAACTGGTATAAAAATTTAGTCAAAATAGTTTAGTCCATCATGGCTCTGCATAAAGCTTTGAGGGAAAATACTTAAGACACTTATTGTGAAAGGCACTTAGTATTGTAATAAAATACTTTCTGGAATTTAGTTGAGTCCAACAGGTATTTTTATTCCTTTTTCACATTGTGCTTGAAGGCAGCTATTAATGGTGAAAAAATAGTTATCACTTCTTGATAGACAAGTTAAAAATCCACAAAAAGAATGAACAAAGATTTTGGTCCACTGAAGCAGGTAACAGTTACCAGATTGCAGAGTTTCTCTCCATTCTCAGCACAGAGCCATTCCCTCCCACACCTAGGACCCCTCCCCACAACTCAGTCCTTCATTCACACGGGCTGGCTTTCAACTTTGCAAGAGAGGGCAAGAGGTCCATCCCTCTGCAGTGCAAAAGAACCAGGCCGTGGCTCAACAACAGCAGCAGTGCAGCTCCGAGGTGGCAGCAGCAGGATACTAGAAGTCACTCCCAAGATGGCTATAATTCAGTATCCCGGTATCGAGATGCCTGGCCATAGTAGCCACGCTTCGAGTGCTCCGACAGCTGTTGGCGGTACTCCTCCTCCTCAGCATCACTGCCGTAACTTCCCCAGGGCTCCTGGTAGAATCTGGAAGGGACTTTCTGTGGCTCAGGGGCTCTGGAACTAACAAAGGGAAAGCAGTAAGGGTGCTGCTTGGCACATCCTGACCTCTGACCACAAGGGCAGACACATTTAAGCCAGACCCTTTGGGGACCATGCCCCTCCATATACTTCTAAACCAGACCAGAGCTTCTCTAAATGCAGCCCAGCTTCTGAGTCCCAGAGATGGGGATGTAAGTAACTGATCTGCCACTTAGGCTGAGAGTGATGTAGCTGGCCCAGTACTCCATGAAGCTAAGAATTTCCCATCTGGGATGGAGAGAGATCTAGGAACTCAGAGTATGTATTGCATGTAGCAGGCCCTGAATCTATCCTTGACTCCTGGGCACAGAACAGGGTCACACAGATATACCAGCAGGTGTGGACCCCAAGCAAAATCAAAAAGTCTCCCAAGTCCCGCTAGTTCAGGGGGTGTCTTCCCCTGGTCCACCCACTCCCAAAGCTTCCCTAGTCATGTCTCACCCAGCAGAGAATATTCTATCAGCCTTTGTTAATTACACCAAATCTTCCTCGATACCTTAGAAGACTGGGTTGGCTGTGCCATCATTCAATTGATGAAGCATATATTTGCTTCTAATTTTCCATGGCTATAGTTCTAAAGCTTCTAGTTAGAATGGCTATCACAGAAGACGAGTTTTATTTTGTTTTGGTGTGTATTCTGGAAGCAAGAAATGTTCCCTTACAAAACCTCAACAAGAAGACACTGTACTTAGGTACTATTTTAAATCTAGAGCATCTTTTATATAGATCAATCAACTGTCAACTTTCCTTCAGACCATACTTCAGTGTTAGTGGCCTGATTTGGTTATGTGATACAAAAGAATTAGTAAATTATGGGGGCCAGAGCAATAGCACAGTGGTAGGGTGATTGCCTTGCATGCGGTCAACGCTGATGGACCTCAATTTGATTCCTGGCAACCCATATGGTCCCCCGAGCCTGTCAGGGATGATTTCTGAGTGCAGAACCATGAGTAACCCCTGAGTGCTGTTGGGTGTGACCCAAAAACAAAAGAAAAAGAATTAGCAAGTTAGGTTAAAAGTCAAAAATAGTAATAACTAGGTGTCAGGAATAGCACTGTGCTCTGTTCTCAAGGTAGCTAACCTAATGGTCTCCAATACATGTAAGAGCTGAATTGAAATATTATTTTATTTCCATGTACACAATTAAGATGAGTTTTAATTCTGTAATATTTGATTAAATTTAAATGACTAAGACAGTAAGTCACTGTGGAAAGGGGAAAAATCTTTGTTACTGTGAAACGCAAAGGAAGATGATCCTTCCTGAGGAGTCCAAATCTTAGATAACCCCCTTTTAATGCTCTGACTGTGCCAAACAGCCCTTACCTTGTGTACTTTGGAGAGCCAGGGTCTGGTCTGTGGGTTTTGATTGGAACTGCATAGATATCAGGATGCTTCTGAGCAATTTCCACCTACATGACAAAAAGAACAAGAAGGAAAAAATAAACTATTACTGGACTATCAGCCTTGGGCTCCTCCTGACCATGCTCTTTCCCTATTCCAGAATGAAAGAGGCTGGAAAGAGATCAGAGGGTTGGTGTCTATGTTTATAATGCAGGAGAAGCTTATTCCAATAATGACTTAAATTCTGACTTTTGAAAGCTTCATTACACATGGTACAAAAATTCAAACAATAGACAAAAGCAATAGAAAAGCAAATAAAGAACATTAGCGTGGCGTATGGCCAAATTAGGTGAGATCCCTGCCATCCTAAATAATTTCTGATCCCTATCAGGAATCACTTCTGAGCACAAAGGTATAAATAAATGGCCTCTGAGCACCACTGGGTGAGGCTCCAAATTCCTCCACAAAAAATAAATAAAATAAAATAAAGTAATAAAATAAATTTACCATTGCACTCTGTGCTTCTTGGAGTTCTTGCATTCTCTGAAGTCGCGCCTTGTGGTCCATCTTCTCAAAGATTTTTACTTTGCCCAGGACAGATTTGGGAGTGTTGTCTTGCTCCTCACTGCTCTCCCCCACCTCATCACTCTCCAGGGGTGGCACATGAGTTGAGGGTTTCAAAATAGACCATCCGAAGTTAGGTTTTGCTGCGACAGGAGGAGGGCAACCTTTGGTGGGTGCCCCAGGGATTTCACTGCCAGCTGAGACAGAGGGATTTGACTTGTACTCATGGGATCTGGAGCGATCAAAGGAGTCATCTCTGGTTTGTATTTTGGCCTGAAGAGAACAAGGACATATTTTTTCTTAACTTGGGCTTACAGCTTCTTTTCATGTCTTGGTTAGTGATTTAATACACTTGATTTCCTGATCAGTTTCCAAAGATGCTCAATGAACTCCAAATTGGTGGATAAGGAATGGGGTAGATGAACCAAGTGTAGGTATCTGGAGCCCTATTCTGGTTTCCTACTTTAGAGGAGTAAGAGATCCAGGAAAAAGAGTGGGTCCTGGGCCAGTGCAGGAGTCATGGGAAAGTTTAGCTGTTATTTCCTATTATACGGGTCTGAACCTGGGAAAACACCTCAGAACAAGGCAAGTTTTGGGATAAAGAAACAGACTCTTGTCTTTCTGCCACAGAGGGTGTAGGCCCTGGGTGAGAGCTGTGTCCAGCTAGAAGCAGTACATGTAGGCCAGGGGCAGATAGTCAGTGAACCTGACATGCTCCTAGTGGACACTCCTCCTCCCTGCATGGATCCAATGGTCACTGAAATAGTTCTCAGGCTTCTGACTGCTTGTAACAGTTCACTCAAGTGCCTACAAGCTCCTTGTTATTTTCTTGTCAGAAAATAATGAGTCACAAAAATAGGGTGGGCTAGGGAACAGCTCTTAAGGAAAAATCTGTAATAAAAGCTGTTATATGGAAAGCAGGGAAAGGAATCATAATAATTGGGCCAGGTGTTGCTATGATAATTCAGTTCTGGATAATACTTTAGTTTAAAAATCTCACAATGAGGGGCCGGAGCGATGGCGCAAGTAGTAAGGCACCTGCCTTGCATGCACTAGCCTAGGGTGGACCACGGATCAACCCCCTGGTGTCCCATATGGTCCCCCAAGCCAGGAGCAATTTTTGAGTGCATAGCCAGTAGTGACCCCTGAGCATCACCAGGTGTGGCCCAGAAACAAAACAAAAAAAAATCTCACAATGATGGGGCCAGAGCAACAAGCACATTGGGTGTTGCATGAGACCAACTCAGGTTCAATCCCCGGCATTCCATTTGAATCCTCAAGCCTACCATGAGTAATTTCTGAGCACAGAGCCCTGAGCACTGCCAGGTATGGTCCCCAAAATTTTTTCTTATAGTGAGTATGGTAAACAATGTAGTGATTTCCCTTAGTGAATCACTAGTAAAGATTTTCTGATACACTTAAGTCAGAAAGTGGATGAACAAGATTCACTGGACAAAAACGGAAAAATAGATTTTAAGACTGGTGACGCTGTATATGCCGAGTACATAAAATGGGTTCAATTTTATTCATTTTAACCTCCTCCCCACTAAAGGCCAATTAGCAGACATTACCAGTCCTGAAATTGTACACTTTCTTTTTGCCTTCTGTCCTGTCTTTTCACTCTTCCCTAATTTGAAGATTTAATAACAAGCCAAAAGACAGGCTCCAATAAAGAGTATAGTAAGTCAAAAACATAATTCAAAAAAAAAAAAAAAAAAAAAGCAAAGGAACAAAAAACAAACAAAAATAAATTAAAATCAACCAAATAAAACCAACACGTAATCCAACCTAGTAATTCTTAGGGATCTCCTCTGGCCTGCAAGGAGCTCCAGAAAGTTCTATGTCCTCTGCCTTCCCATCTTGATCTTCCCAGCCACGTACCTTGGGCGGCTCTGGCTTGAATGCGGGAGGTGGACTAGTGTCCCTAAGTTGATCTCTGCTTGCAGCCCTCCTCATCTGAGCTCGTGGCTCTGGGCTACATTTCCTTATGCTCTAAAAGACATAAAGGTTCATTCACAAAAAGAACATGCCAGCAGGAAGAAGAGAACCCTCGTCGGTTTTACTGGAGTTCTACCAACTCCGAAGTTAAGGTTCTGATCCAATGCTTCTTTACAGAAAAGGTAAATGCTAGGCATATTCCCATTGAACAGAAATATATAATAGATACTGAAAACCAACCAAACATAAAAAGAAACAGAAAACAACCCCCACCAACCTGCCCAAACAGGCTGCATCCATTATAGTTGTCTTTTCCTTAAAATACAACAAAATTTAAAAAGGCCCTTCTGATTATGACTGAAATCCAACTACAAACATGCTTGTAATTATGGTGCTTAAATTAAGATTTATTAAAAAAGAAAAAGGCCCTTCTGAAATTTCATCTCTTTTTACTTAAATGTTCTTCACTTAAAACATTCATTAGAATGTTTTAAGCATTAGTTCACCTCTATCTATAGTTATTCTGGAGTTAACTGTTCTTTACATGTTTGGCAGTGTATATGTATCTTCTGTCATGGTGACATTTTCTTGGTACTTATCACCTTGTATTCTTGGTACTTCCATTTCATAAAGAACAGTAGCAGTTGCTGAAATGAGCTAAATTGCTACAGGAAAGTTTACAGCAATCAATAAAGATGTAGGAAGAGAACAATTTTGCCTATCCAGGCCATTAGTGCAATATTTTCCAAGGTGCAACTTTAATTGTTTTGATGCTAGCTAGCTTCATGGCTACTAATGTAAATTCTAGTGAATCAGATTTCTATTTAGGGCAGCACTGGGATAGATCCCAGGGTCTAATACATGCCAATGTACTCTACCAGGAAGATATTCTCCTACCCCACTAAGTGTAATCGCATCCCAAGTGGTCCACAGTGGGATATATGGTGCATGTGAGTGGATGCAAAATAAATCATAATAATTTACCCAACTTTTTTTTTTTCTCAAATAAGACACACAAGAGGAGGAAACTGATGGGGAAATACTCAGGAGCTTCAGCAAAATTAGAAAGATTAGAGGTAGAGAAGGACAAGCAAGGAGACCTAGAATCCAGAGACCTAATCAAAGGTTACAAGTGAACACAGCAGGAATGCATCAAACAGTGATGTCTCTTGTGGAATTTGGACAGCCGGCACACACAGCCATCTAGCAAATTGGCACACGGGCATGAGGGTGCCTGATGCTGTTCACTCAGTGTCCCCCAGCGCTTCGTCCCTGACCCACTCCCCAGGGAATTCAACTACCAGTAGACAGCACTGACTTGAACCGGAGACTTCCTATAAGTCATGGGCTCTAACAGCCATTTTCAAATTTAAGTGACGATGGAACCTCCTTTTTTCCTGCTGGAGGTGCCTGGCAGCCCTCGGCCTGGCCTCGCCTCACCTCCTCATGCTGCACCGGCTCCGAGGAGCGGGTGATGGAAGACACTGTGGGTTCCTCGGCTGGCTCATCCAGCTCATTGTCAGTGTAGGCACCTCCTTCACCGTCGGTGTCCTCAAAGTCACTGATGAGGCGGCTGTCGCAACTCAGATAGTCCGCACCCATGGCGGTTAAGTAGGACATTCGGTCTTCAGGATCATCATCCATCCCTTCCATCTAGAGGAATTTGTTTGAAGGGTCAGTGGAGTCAGCCGGGGGCCCCAGGGAATGGGGACTTAAGAAATCTCCCAAGGGCAAAGCCAAGGTTCCAGGGACCTTGACATATTCTACAAAGGGGTTGCACTTTTAATTTTTTGCAAGCACTTGGCTTTAAGTGACTGTTCCTTTTGGCACAGGGACTTAAATGAAGACCCACTGTGCCCTTGCAACTATTCTCCAATGTGCTACATGGGAGCCATGCCTGCTCATAATGTTGTAGTTCTCTTCCAGAATTTAAATCCTCTCCACCTTTTATCTCCTCCTATGTGGCCCTTAGGAATAAATGCACACTGCTCCTGGACTGTTAACTACCATAGGATTCTTTCTTGCAGGCAGAAGCAGCATCCTGTCCAATTTGTTCTCACCAAGAGGTGAGCAGAGTCTGAGTCACTCAAATGGGAGCTGACCTCATCACCACCCTAACAAGCAAAACTAGGATGGAACCAACTAAGTATCTCTTCCACACCAAAATTGGAGGGCCAGTGACTCATGAACCATCAGTTTAGCTGGCAAACAGAAGACTGGCACCCAAGGCTCCTAAAACCTAAAACAGGCAGCACTATTCTCTGCTCTAGAAGGAGGAAGCGCAGATGGAGCTGTGTGTACACGGCTGGGGGAGATGAGGCCTCTGCAGAAGGGTTTCTCAGTGCCCTCTGGTTACTGACTCAAATGCCTACAACCCATGGTGTGCAATTGTCTTTTGAACTCTTGGCTCTTTTTCTTTCTATTCGTATTTACCCTGCTTTCAATGCTCTTCCGACTCGTTTCTCCCCTCTAGCCTGAGTTGGCCACATCTTAGTAAGCTGTGGAGCTCAGCATGAGATCTTGTAAGCTCTGATTAGTGTGGTTGGAATATAACACTAGATACTACATCAAAAGTAAAAGGGGAGTGAATGTAGAGGTGCAGACAACACACTGTTTTTCTTCTGGAAAGGTTCGTAAATTGTCAGAAAATTGGTAATATTTCACACTTGACAAGCACATAGGTTGGAATCTTGTCAAATGAGACTTGTTTTACTACATTCACTACCCTCTTGAGAGAAGATTCAGGACACGGGACTCTCTCACCTCTAGCAGAGTAGCTGGGACACATACCTTTCCCTCCGAGACCCATACTGCTTCTCCTTGCTGCTGCTGGATCGTGTCCTTCAAGCTGCCAAACCAGCCGTCATTGGCTGAATTCAGGTTGATTACAGCTATGGAAATGCAGATTACAAGGTCTGAGCAATGCTTGTAGGAAAATGAATCATTTGTACTAATTGCTGGCAGAGCTCAAGGAAAACTTGGGCAAACACAAGACCAAGTTTGTACCTATTTGAATACCTTTACTGGAGAGTAACTAAAAGCTAGTATTACCCAGCTAGTGGCTGGAATTTATAGATGGGTGTTTCAATGCAAGGAAATGACTCCATTTGACTCTCTAAATCTGCAGTTTTACAGTCTTGGATTCAACCAACTACAGAAAGCTTTGTGCTAGATAACTAGGTCTTTGATGATTGGGTGAACTTGATGTATACAAAAGGGATTTTTCTTGCCATTATTTCCTATAACATATAGTGTAATAACTACATAGCATTAGCATGGTATTAGGTATTATAAGTAATCTTATGATGACCTAAACAGGAGAATGTACATGGATTATATACAAATACAAAGACATTATATAGAACAGTCTTGGACATCCTTGAATTTTGATAAGGTGAGAGAAGGTCTTGGAATAAGTCCTCATACCACCACAGAGATGGCAACTGTAATTTCTATTAAGAATGTATCTTTTGGAAAAATTAATTTGATAGTATATTTTCAGCCCCCATATTAAATAAATCTAAAACAATATATTGCGCCGGAGTGACAGTACAGTGGGTAGGGCACTTGCCTTGCATACGACCAACCAGGTTCAATGTCTGGCATCCACCAAATGTGAATTCTGAGCTCAAAACCCAGAAAAAACCCTGACTATTGCTGCTGGTGCGGCCCAAAAAAACAAAAACCAATTTTTAAAAAAAAAAAAAAAAAAGTACGATATATTAAAGTACCTTTAATATAATCTAATTTATATATATATATCTTAATTTAATATTAGCATTTAACTATAAGTTAAATATAACAGTACTATATTTTAAAGAGCTTTGCATTGCAGTACATGTATATTGTGCAGTGCTCAGGATTTAATCCTGGCTCTGTGCTCTGGGCTCACTACTGATGGATCTCAGAGGATTATATATGATGATGGAAATGAACCTAGGTGGGCCACATAAAAGATAAGCATCCTACTCATTGTACAATCTATCAAGTTCTAATAATACATTTCTAAAGGTCAAGTAAGAAACATTATAGTTTGTTTTTGTTTTACTTCTTAAGTCTCCCAGGCAGATAGATCTCAGAGGGCCCAAGAGTTCCTGCTGGCAATTCTCAACCCATTTGGCTAATGGTTCAGTGCCCAAGCCTGAGGATGCTAGGTTTTATGGTGCTGGGATTATCCAAACTACCTAGGCAGAGCTTGTAGGCCCAAAGGCCAAGAGAACAATTCCAGACACAACCCCACATATGTATCCCAGTGGCTCTTTTGTTTGTGATCCCCTGCAAAACAGTTGAAGCACCACAACTAAGAGTGTGCAGCTAGGGCCAAAGAGGTGGCACAAGTGGTAAGGTGTCTGCCTTGCCTGCACTAGCCAGGAAGGACTGTGGTTCAATCCCCCAAACCAGGAACGATTTCTGAGCACATAGCCAGGAGTAACCCCTGAGCGTCACCTGGTGTGGCCCAAAAACAAACAAAAAAAGAGTGTGCAGCCAGGCATGTCAGTGCAGAAACAATAACCAAAGGAAAGGGAAGATTAAAAAACCTAACCTGAGTGAGGCCAGAGAGAGTGTACAAGGGATGAGGCACTTATCTTGCTTGTGGCCAAACCTGGTTTAGTTCTCATCATCACCAGGAATGATTCCCTGAGCATAGAGCCAGGAGTGGCCTCAAAATGAACAGGCATTATGGTAATAATATCCAGAGCAATAGAGACGAGAACAAGGTAGGAAGCTGACACAAAGAGTTGTGAGTGCAGGTAGAAGTAGAGAAGGGTCCACTATGACAATGATAGATGGAACTGATTGCTCTGGACAAGAACTGAGTGCTGCAAGGGGATAATGTGGCATGCATGGCACCCTTCATTAACAACAGTGCAAACCACTGTGTCAAAAAGCAGAGAGAGAAAGAGAGAGAAGCAAAATACCTGCCTCAAAGACAGGCAGGGGTAGAGGGATGGGAGGGAAATGTAGGATATTGGTGGTGAAAAGGTAACCGAAACCCAACTATGAAGAATTCTGTAACCAAGGTGCTTAAATAAAGCAACCGTATTTTTTAAAACAAATAAAACAATTAAACAAACAAACAAACAAACAGATCAACTGAGGAGAGTCCTGGATGTCAATAAAGCCTGAGAATGAAGTAGTGAGAGATTGAACTTCAATTAAATCACATAGGTCTCACTCACATAAACTATTAAAAGAAAGAAAAGCATCTAATTCTTCAGCAACAGAAACCATGTCTGTGCTGGAGTGTCAAGAAATGTCTGACACACATCATAGATAATCATAGTTTCAGACTGGACTCAACTGTAAACTGGGTGTATGGCCTTGCAAAAGTCACCTGGCCTCTAATGACTTAATACAATTGTGGGCATGAAAGCTATACCACTGTTAGTTATTACTACAGAGTAACAAGTATTACACATACAACTATAGAATCATATATTATGAAATTATATAATTATACATTATGATAAATATAATTACATATTGTAACAGAATAGTATTATACAGTATAGCTATAATAGCTAGGCCACTCCCTATAATAATAGTAGCAGAAATAAAAGACATAGGAAAGACACATGTCTATGCCATAGCTCCCAAAGAGCCCATAATACTCACAAAAATCCTATTTATGATGGATTACTCTTATCTTTGCATTTGGCTACAATAACCTCTCAGTTACAACCCTTCTTACTAGTAGGAAGTACTGCACCTCATTTACAAGAAAACCAATTACAGTGATGGGAAAGTGGCTCAAAGGCTAGAGCACACATGATTTACAGCCTGGAGACCTGAGTTCCCCAGAACTGCATATATTGTTACCAAAACACACTCATTCTTTTTTTTAACTTTATTGATTGATTGATTGATTGGTTTGAGGGGCCATACCCAGCAATGCTCAGAGGTTACTCCTGGTTCTGTACTCAGAAATCACCACTGGCAGGTTGGGGGACTATATGGGATACTGGGAACTGAACCGGGTCCCTCCTGGGTTGGCCACATGCAAGACAAACACCCTACCGCTATCTCTTCAGCCCTGACACACCCCATTCTTAAATTGCTTACTTTCATGAGTAACATAAGCAGTGGTTTTTTATTACTTAGGGATGTCAGAGATTGAACCTAGGTCTGCAGCATGCAAGGCAAATGTCCTACCCATTGTACTACTCCTCCAACCCCAAATAACAACACTTAAGTCTTTGATACACTAAAAATTTCTTTTTCTGAAAATCATTTAAGCTAATCCAAACACAGTAGTTAATAAAAATGTATATATATATTTTTTGGGGGGCTACACCCATTTGATGCTCAGGAATTACTCCTGGCTAAGTGCTCAGAAATTGTCCCTGGCTTGGGGGGACCATATGTGATGCTGGGGGATCGAACTGCAGTCCTTCCTTGGCTAGCGCTTGCAAGGCAGATACCTTACCTCTAGCGCCACCTCACCTGCCCAATAAAAATGTATATTAATCTGACCGGGATTGGACAAACTAGTTTGCCTGGAGCCTAGAAATGGTCTTATGTCGGGAAACTTCAGGGGTACTTAGGCCAAAGTTTTTCCTTTCCATGACCCCCATACTTTGGTGGGCCCATGCAAATGATAACTGCCACTCTAACATTGTTCTTTTTTTTTTCTTGGTTTTTGGGCCACACCCGGCGGTGCTCAGGGGTTACTCCTGGCTGTCTGCTCAGAAATAGCTCCTGGCAGGCACGGGGGACCATATGGGACACCGGGATTTGAACCAATCACCTTTGGTCCTGGATTAGCTGCTTGCAAGGCAAACGCCGCTGTGCTATCTCTCCGGGCCCTCTAACATTGTTCTTACAGTGCTCCTTTGACTCTAAACCTTTAAGAAACCACTAGTAAAAATATCTGGAACTGCAAAAAAAAAATGGTTTACATTAGTGTTAACATATATGCTTTTAGTTACACTAGCATTCTGGGGGATAAAGGAGGGAGATAAAGGATATATGCTTGGGAACAGGGATGAAGGGAGGACAATACTGGTGGTGGAAAGGCCCTCATTTATTGTCACTGTGTACCTTAAATATCACTGTGTAAGATTTGTAATTCGCTTTGGCCACAATAAAAATAAAAAAAAAAAAAAAAAAAAAGGAGAAAGAGAACAAAACAATGTCCAAAAAAAAAAGCTCAGAAGCAGAGCACTTGCATGTTTAAGATCCTGGGTGAGATATATATTGGGCATCCCCCACTTAAAATGTTTATTTAATAAAAGACAAATGTAATAAAAATGTATATTAATCCATCATAAATATCCTATTCTGTATAAAGAATAAGGATTCCTTAAAAGATAAGGAGTCCTGGGACCAGAGCAATAGCACAACAAGTAGAGCATTTGCAGCAATGCATGTTTATCCTGCAGCCGACTTAGATTCAACCCCAGATATCCCCTATGGTCCCTTGAGCACTGCCAGGAATGACACAGAGCCAGGTGTAGAATTTGAGTATCACTTGGTGTGGCCGAAAAAAACAAACAACCAAAATAAAAGGAAGTAAAAAATGACCCCCAGGTGTGCCCCCCAAAGAAAGTAAGAACTCTTATTTGATAAGCATAAGAAATTTAGTATAGTAAATCCTTAACATAATCTAATATCCAAAGTAACAAATGGTTAACTCAGAGACATTTAAACAACATAATCACCAGAAGTTTTTTATGCTTACAAATCTGGGGGAAGGGGAAATCACTGAGTAAGTACATCACACAGATTATGTTAAGTAGAGAATGATGCACAATTCATAGAGTTGAGGGTGCCAGTAGTAAGTAAGGCCTTCTAGCCTCCTAGTCATACACACAAAACTGTGCACTTCCTCAATGGTCAGTTATTGAATGTCATGGATCGTTGCATGTCTAAATAGTGATTTTCAAGCAGCTAAAATACACTGTCAGTGGCCCAACATACCCACCATTTTTTAGGATTAACTACTTTTCAATGACTCATGATTAGGATTTCAGATTACTGTTTTCCATTCAGATTACCTTTGTGTTGCTTCTATTCTCCATTGACCAATTTTTGAGCACTCTTAAATTGCACTTACCTGTGAAAAGATGTGCACAAGTTTTCTTAAGTTTATTGGCTTGGTCATATAACTTTCGAGAACTTTTGTTGGATGTTGGATTCAACCTCTGTCGCATGGTCTTGACACCCTGTCTAGAGTCTGGGTTGAAAAAAATCACAATCGGGAACCACTGAGTATAATTCAATAGGTCCACAGCTTTAGGAGTCACATCCAGCAATGCATGTTTATCCTGCAGAAATGGAAAAGTGACATTAGTATGTGCCTTAAGTCATACAGCATCAAAAAAAGCTACCTTACACACAGCTGACTTTGGCTTGATCCTGGTACCACATATAAATCTCTTAAGATTATTAAGAGTGATCCCTGAGTATACAGCCATGAGTTATGTTCTGAACACTGCTCTACCACAATTAAATTAGGGAAATTATTCACAACCTGGGATCAATCCCTGAGTACCAAATGATGTATCCCTGTGGGCCACCTGCACCACTGGGATAGCATAGATAACTCCAGCACTGCAGGGCCTGAGTAACACCCACAATCTTGGGTCCTCACATTAAACCACTCTAGCAGTCCCCAAGGCCTCCTGAGTAATGCCTGAAAATCCTTCCCTCAAAGATATAGGAATAAAAACTGAATGGGGGTAAGGGGAAAATCATGGCTATGCTATGTCATATAAAACCTGCCAATTTAAATGAAAAAAACAAAAACAAAAACAAAAAAAAAACAGGAGGCCAGAGAGACGGTACAGCAGGTAAGGTACTTCAATCCCTGAGTTCAATACCCGGCACTCCATATTGTCCCCAGGCAACACCATGAGTGATTTCTGAGGAATAACAACCCCTGAGTATTGAAAGGTGTGAGCCAAAACAAATAAACAAACAAAACCCCACAAATGTTTCTCTCCGTATTATGTCTGCTTTAATACTACCAATCTTTTAGAAATTCTGCAGAAATGATTTAACAAGTTTTATGGTACAACACTGACAACAAGTAGCCAAAAGCATCTAAATTTGTTATCATTAACATTTAGTACCTATTAAAATAAAGATTCTATTCTAAAAAAAAGGAGGGCAGCAAACTGCCTGAATGTTTCTGACATTGTCTGAGGGTCTCACTTGGGGACTAGACAGCTGACTCAGTGGACACACACTTTGTACGTGAGATGCCCAGATTCATTCTTTAGCACCACCACTTGGCCCTCTGAATCTCAGTGGGACGGACGTCTGGGTCACAGAGTTGGGCTCTCAAGCACCAACACCTGGGATCCAAAAGCTCAAAAGCAATTTTTTCCTCACCTGTTCAATAATTTGCCTCACAGTATTTAACCGCACCACGCCACTGGATTTCTCTGATCCTGCATCTTTTGGTTCTGTTTCTGCATGTCAAAGAACAAACAAGAACTAATGAATTTTTTGAATATCAGAAACAACTCAGCCTTGCATCATCCAAGAAGAAATGGACAGAGGCCACAAGGCAGGTCTAATCAGTATCTGGGGGTCATGGATAAACAGGAAATATGCCAGAAGACTTTGTCTTGTACAAAAGAAATGTAATAGGGACGGAGTAATGGTTCAAATCACTTATCATATATTTGCATTCAGGAACCCAGTGCTTTGCATACAGTATTACATGGCCCCCTGAATACCACCAAGAGAAAACTCAGAGCCAGGAGTAGCCTTAGCGCATCACCAGCTGTTGACCCAATACCCCTCAGCCCAAAGTATATACTACTATGTGTGTGCAATAGCAAAATATTTAAAAATTATGACAGGCAGGTGAAGTTCATGTGACTTGTTTTTTTCTGTTTGTTTGTTTTTTGGGTCATACTCAGCAGTGCTTAAGGGTTACTCTTGGCTCTGTGCTCAGAAATCACTCCTGGCAGGCTCGGGGGACCATATGGGATGCTGGAAATAGACCACTGTCCATCCTGGATTGGCTTCATGCAAGACAAATGCCCTACCACTGGTTGTGCTATCTCTCCGGCCCCAGACTGCTGACTTTTTTCAACTCTTCTGTATGAGATATTTTCCAAAATAAAAACTGGGAAAGGAAAAGTATTACATACTAGCAGTTTGGAACAGGTCCGGTAACTCAGTTGCCAACTTTTCCAGTGCTATGTCTGCTATGGGTCCAAATAATACAACAGGTCTCTTGAAACCAGCTGAAAAGAGAAAGGACATGAAAACAACATTCAAGTACCTGAGTTGGAAAACAAAAGCATCCTTTTTGTGGGGAGGGCATACCCAGCAGTGCTCTGGGGTTATTCCTGGCTCTGCGCTCAGAAATCCCTCCTGGCAGGCTCGGGGGACCATATAGGATGCTGAACCCAAGAGTGTTTCTGGTCGTCTGCGTGCAAGGCAAACACCCTACCACTGTGCTATTGCTCCGGCCCTGAACAAAAGCATCTTATAGATCACAAGACTAAATGTGAAACTGTGTGCTTAGTCACCAACTTTATACTCCAGTTCTTTAATGAATAATATACCTTTACTTCCCTACCCATTACAAAAGCTAAATTTTATAACAGGTCATATAGAAGACACTATTAAAAAGATAAGTGATGGAATTGGAAATGATAGTACATTGGGCAGGGTGCTTGTCTTGCACACAGCTTACCTGGATTCAATCTCCCGCACCATCGATGGTCACCTGAGACCCAGTAAAAGTGATACCTGAGCACAGAGTCAAGAGTGAGCCCTGAGGACCACTGGGTATAGTCCAAATACTAAATAAAAAGTGAGCTCAGAAAAAAAATAATCATACTTTAACTGAGAAATGTTCACTTTGCTCAAGTTTCATTTCTTGTTTGATTTAATGTCCCATTCTAATACCTGACCTTTCTCTAAGAGATATATACACTTTTGCATTTAACTGTTCAGGGTCTGAACATACAGAAAAATAGGTACAGAGCTCTGTTGGGTCCCTGTCTGTAACATGTGTTCCTGGCTTCCTCACCTTCTCGCAGCAACACTCTCTCATAGGCAGGGAACTTGGTGCTAACTGACACCACCGCTGTGAGGTCTTCCCGACTCTTGCGTAAGTTCTTCTTCAAGCCTGACCGCTGGCCACGCATTCTCCAGAAGTCAGCCCGGTCCCCAGCATTGTCCCTCTGGGCATTCTGAACACTGGCCATCTGTTCAGCTCTGACAGAAGCAACCAAGGGAAGGGACTGTGACTCTTTTGGTAAGAAAGGGGGCACAGGGACTATCCCTCACCAAATCTGGTCCCTTCGTTAATGAGCTGCGGGGGAGGATGCAAGGAGCAGTAGCACAGCAGGTAAGATTCTTGCATTGCACGTGGCTGATCTGGGTACCAATATAGCCTCCCGAGCACCTCCAGCAGTGAATCCTTGGCACAGTTAGGAGTAAGTCCTAAAAATCTCTGGATACTTCTCTGCCAAAATCACTCCACCTTGTTTGTGGTGGAGTGGCGGTAGAGATGTGCCAGCATCTCTTATGGATGAGGGCTGGGCACCAGCCTGTTCCTTGTTAAAAGCCAGGAGGAGAGGGAGGAAGGGAGAAGAATGTGATAAGGAGCATGAAGTGGGCTGCATGGCTTAGTCTGTTTGTGAGGAAGAGCCGATGGGATGCGGGAGGGGGCGTAGAACCTCTGATACCTGCTTCTGTTGGGGATTAAACCTTTCTCCAGTTCGTTTCCAATCCTCACAGCCAGCCAGTGACCCAGCTTGCCGTCATACAGCGTGTCCACCACACGGAAGACCTCCCCTCGTGTGAAAGCCAGGCTCTGTGGGGTCTCCTTCTCACATTCAAAGTGACTCCTGATGAAGAACGAGTCCCCCCGGTCGCAAGCCAGGATGTCTCTGTACACTGGAAGATAAAAGCGTCAGTCCACAACACCTTCAGTGCCACGAGCCATACACCTTTAAAGGGCTACCAGCTTCTGTCCTGTTCATCACCCCTTTCCCTTCCCTTTACTCTTGCTGGGAATCATAGCTCACAGGCTAAAGAATACCCAGCTAAGTGCTAGGATGGTATAATTTACGCTATCAACTTG
Source organism: Suncus etruscus (assembly GCF_024139225.1). Lineage (NCBI taxonomy): Eukaryota > Metazoa > Chordata > Mammalia > Eulipotyphla > Soricidae > Suncus > Suncus etruscus. The sequence goes on from NC_064850.1 coordinate 85,391,867, forward strand.
ACTGGGAAAAGGGAAACCAGATATTAGGATGACCAACCTAATGAGAGAGAAAAGGGAGAAGAGAAAAGAGAGGAGGGAGAGGGAGAGGGAGAGGGAGAGGGAGAGGGAGAGGGAGAGGGAGAGGGAGAGTGAGAGTGAGAGGGAGAGGGAGAGTGAGAGTGAGAGTGAGAGGGAGAGGGAGAGGGAGAGGGAGAGGGAGAGGGAGAGGGAGAGGGAGAGAGAGGGAGAGAGAGAGAGAGAGAGAGAGAGAGAGAGAGAGAGAGAGAGAGAGAGAGAGAGAGAGAGATGGGGCCGGCGAGGTGGCACTAGAAGTAAGGTGTTTGCCTTGCAAGCGCTAGCCAAGGAAAGATCGTGACTGCGGTTTGATCCCCCGGCGTCCCATATGGTCCCCGCAAGCCAGGGGCAATTTCTGAGTTCTACGCCCCCTCCCGCTCAGTAACCCCTGAGCATCAAATGGGTGGGGCCCAAAAAAACAAAGAGAAAGAGAGAGACTGTGTGTAACACTGTTAACTGGGAGGCTGAGAAAAGTGGGTCATGGTCCCATGTAGGGGGGGCCTTGTCAATCAGTTGAAGACATGAAAGAAAATGAGGGTGATCCCGTCCCTTGAGCCAAAGTGACAAAGCCTGTTCTGCCTGAGTCTGCCAGATTACAGACTGCACAGGGCTTCAGACTCATGCTGAAGTGAGTCATCAGCTCTCTAGTTTGCTGACACATCCTGCAGACTCTGGGCCTGTCAGCCTCCATCATGACAGGAGCCAGGTCCTTTCTTTCTTCTCTTCCTCTGTGTTTATATGTGCACAGGCATGTATACAGAAATAGCCTATTGGATTTGTTTGTTTGGTTTTTTTTTCCTTCTATGCAGAAGCCTAAAACAGTTAACAAACCAGGGAAGGACTTAGCTTTGAAGGAGGCAGCCAGGCCTAGAACAGTGAGGGGAGTGATCAGTGTGGTACAGACTGTTCAGTCCTCTGATCTGTCATGTGGAAAACTCAGGCACTTGGGACACACTCCCACAGATCACAAAAGCAATCTTACTTTGCATAGAAAGAACTCCTGGAATTTGAATTCTTTGAGTGAGTGCACACAAGACATTTCTTTAGAAAGTTCAATGAAAGCTCCAAACTTTTTTATGTAACTGTGAGCCAGACCCATCTTACCCAGTGGTAAAGTTTTGGTTTGCCTCCTCTGGTCCCCAAAGACCTCTCTCCACCTCCCTTCCCGTCCAACCTCTTTTTAACTCGACTCTCCCCCACCCCCATATAAAACTAATGGCCAAACCACTCACCATCAGCTCGGCTCTGAGCCAAGATGGTCACAGTTTCCCCTTTGGGAATCTCTAACAGGTAGAGAACGGCATCCTCTCGAACCAGCCCTCGGAAATCTTGTGTGTTCACCTGAGAGGAAGAGCAAAGGTGATACAGATGGCTCTGAGTATCTTTGTTCTAGTTTTGGGGTTATAGCTGGCAGTGCTCAGGGCTCACTCCTGTCTCTGTGCTCAGGGATCACTTCTAGAGGAGCTCAAAGATACACAGTGCCAAAAAAAACAAACTGGGGTCAACTGTGTTTAAGGTCTTCCCCACTATACTGTCTGAGTTTTTTGTTTGGGTTTTTATCTTTGTCTTTGTGCAACACTCTACAATACTCAGGGGTTTCTCTGTGCACTTTCTGGCTGGCATGGAGGACCATATGGGGTGAACCTAAGTCCACTGCATGAAAGGCAAAACATCCTACCTACTCATACCATCACTCTGAACCCTGTCTTTCTGGCCCCTTCTCAGTTTGTTTTCATTTGGGTTTGCCTAAAGAAGCATATAGATGACAGACAAGGAGCAGTGGTGTCTCATGCTATTCTAAAAGGGGGCTAAGGCAGCAAGGAAGATACTACCTGACCTGCCTCCCCACCAATCAGTCACCAGCTAGGGCCAGACAGTAAGTACTCAAGGTTCTAGTACTTGGAAAAAACAACAATAATGGTGCTCGCTTCGGCAGCACATATACTAAAATTGGAACGATACAGAGAAGATTAGCATGGCCCCTGCGCAAGGATGACACGCAAATTCATGAAGCGTTCCATATTTTTACTGAAAACTATCATAACAATGTGAATGAATGAGGGAAGTAGAAAGCCTGTCTCGAGTACAGGTGTAGGGGTGTGGGGAAGAGGGAGATCTGGGAAATTGGTGGTGGGAATGTTGCACCGGTGAAGGGGGGTGTTCTTTACATGACTGTAATCATACAACTATAATCATGTTTGTAATCACGGTGTTTAAATAAAGATAAAAAACAACAGGGCCCGGAGAGATAGCACAGCGGCGTTTGCCTTGCAAGCAGCTGATCCAGGACCAAAGGTGGTTGGTTCGAATCCCTGTGTCCCATATGGTCCCCCGTGCCTGCCAGGAGCTATTTCTGAGCAGACAGCCAGGAGTAACCCCTGAGCATTGCGGGGTGTGGCCCAAAAACCAAACAACAACAACAACAACAACAACAACAACAACAATGAAAAGAACGTTTTTGCGGTTATGTCTTCCCTCTCCTTTGAATCTCCCACAAAGGGGGCCAGAGTAGCAATGGGTGATTCTGAAATTGGCCAACTATGAGACAAAAAGAATGGAGAACTATAATAAACGGATGCCAATCCAGTTTCAGACACTGGCTGAACTGACTCTTTCTTTTTTTGTTTTTTTGGGTCACATCCAGCAGTGCTCAGGGGTTACTCTTGGCTCTATGCTCAGAAATCGCCCCTGGCAGGCTCGGGGGTCCATATGGGATGCCGGGATTTGAACCACCATCCTTCTGCATGAAAGGCACACGCCTTACCTCCATGCTATCTCTCCGGCCCCTTGAACTGACTCTAATATTCATCCTCTCACCAAAAATGGAGGACAATGGTTCTTACAGAAAGTCCTCTGTAAATTCACACTTTTCTTCATAAATATGCAGAAAATATTTTTCTTCCCTATGATACAAAACCATTTGAGTCTCCAAGAGCAAAAGCCTGGAGTCTTCAAAATGTCTACATTTCTAGCTGGTGATCGACCTATGGCTCTTCACCTGGTAAAAAAAAATATGTTCTTTTCTGTCCTTGGATAGTAGCCCAAGAGTAAACTGGTAGAAGCTGGAACTGAGAGAGGACTGCTATCAGTGACATTTGGCAAATGGTATACTTCCTAGGAGCAGATGATCCCAGGAGGTACTCTCAGGCACAGCGAGCGAGTTTTCCAGTATCCCAAGCAGAGCTCAAGAGATTCTAGAATATCACTGAAAAACTTCAGCAAAACGCATGAGCAAGTATTTGCCCTTCTGCTCCAAAAAGAAAATGGGAGCTTCTGCAGAGGAGACAAACCCAGTGAGAAGATCTTTCTGTGCTCTACTCCATGGGAATTCTGCCACTTTTCACTCTCCTCTGCTTGCCACTCAGTGTGCTATTTTTCTATCAGTAAAAAGAACATTAGATCTAACAAGTAATGTCAAAGCTTAGCTAGGTATCTTTTATTAACTTTTATATCAATGGTTGATTAAAAAGGGGGGGAGGGACATATAGATATATAGGGCCAGAGAGAGAGTTCAGTATGTAAGGTGCTCACCTTACATATGGCCAAAATCTGTTCAAATGCCCAGAATCTCTATGATCCTATGATCATATGCTCCTATGAGAGCAGTCTGGGGTAAGCCCTGAGCACTGCTGGGTTTTGCCCGACCTCCTCCCACTAATAAACTGAAAAAATATTTTAGGTTGTATAACATTAAAATATTTCAATTTCTAAATTATTTTAAATTTTGTTGTTTGGGGTTGTGGTTTGTTTTTGGGTTTTGGTTTTTATTTTTGGGATGACACCCGATGGCATTCAGGGGTTACTCCTGGCTCTGCACTCAGCGACCACTCTTGGCAGGCTCAGGGAACCATATGGGCTGCTGGGGATCAAACCTGGGTCCGCCTTGGGTCTCACTGTGTACAAGGCAAATGCGCTACTACTGTGCTGTATTTCCAGCTCTGGGTTTTTGTTGTGTGTGGGTGTTTGTTTGTTTCTTTGGCCACAACTGGCAATGCTTGTGGCTTACTATTGACTCTGCCCTGAAGGATCATTCTTGGCTCAAGGGACCATATGGTGTGGTAGGAATTGAACCTGGCTAGGCCACATGCAAGACAAAATGTTCTACTTGCTGTACTATCATTCTGAATCCCCAAAATTATAAAAAATAAAATTTTAGTTCATTATGAAAATTAATTTTGTGTGTTGGGGGTCAGAGATATAGCACAGCATAGGGCATTTGCTTTGCACACAGCCAATCCAGGACTGATGATGCTTTATTGTTTTGTTCTGTTTTTGTTTTTGTTTTTGGGTCACACCCGGCAGTGCTCAGGGGTTACTCCTGGCTCTGTGCTCAGAAATTGCTCCTGGCAGGCTTGGGGGACTATATGGGACACCGGGATTCAAACTAATGACCTTCTGCATGAAAGGCAACCGCCTTACCTCCATGCTATCTCTCCAGCCCCACCAATGGTGGTTTGAATCTTGAGATCCCCATATGGTCCCCTAAGCCTGCCAGGAGCAATTTCTGAGCACAGAGCCAGGAGTAACCCCTGAGCACTGCCGGGTATGAACCAAAAGTCAAAAAAAGAAAAAATTATGTAAATTTTTATATATCCCAACCCATACCAGGAGTAGACCCTCAATAGAGTTAGGAAGAAGCCTTGAATACCACTAGTATTGTCCAAAAACAAAATAATTTTTCTTAATTTTAAAATTACTATGTTTTACAATATTCTATTCTTTTAAGGAACTGTCCTATTAATGCTGACTGTTGGATTAATCTCATGGAACACTTATAAAACTATCTAATGCCAGGCCAGAAACTTAGTTTAGCAAGTATGTCATTTGATGGCTGACCAGAAGTTGATCCATAGAAATAACAGGTCTGGCCTAGTGGCCCCAGATCAGTGTGAGACCTAAGCATCACCAAGTCCCCAAGCCCACACAGTCTGTTCAAGTAATACGTAGGCCACTAAGCCCTGTTGGAGCCCCAAGAGACCCCCCAACCCCAACCCCCACACATAATATTTGGTTAACCAGGAATTCTCTCTATCCTTTTTTTATTTTTGGTGTGTGTGTGTTTGGGCCACACCCAATGACGCTCAGGGGTTACTCCTGGCTCTGTGCTCAGAAATCGCTCCTGGCTTGGGAGACTATATGGGACATTGGGGATAGAACTGTGGTCCATCCTAGATCAGCGGCAGCGTGCAAGGTAAACGCCATACTGCTGGCCCCTATCCCAGATGATTTTAGATGCAAATAATAGACAGGAAAGTTGCGAGATGGTGTCTTCCAACATGAAAGCCAGAACTCATGTAGACCTTCCTGTTCCTTGCCAGGAATTTGCAGGGTGCCTTGTGAGCGTGATCTAGGTTTTAATCTTCCCTGGGCAGGTACTATTACCCCTCACTGAATGGATATAGAAACCTGAGCTAGAGATGAAGCTAGACTCACAGATCTGCTCAAAGGCTGTGAGAGGACTCAGAGCAACCAATGCCAGAAGCTGCCTTTTCTCAGTTACCACTGCCTTGGGACCTGCAGGTACCAAGAACCATTCCACTGCTCTTCTGTCTGAGACCTACAGCATTAAGACAGTACGGGTGACCTCCAAAGCAAGCTAGGCAAGCACCTAAAATCAGGTAAGCACCGGAGGCCAGGAGAAAGACCCCCCAGGGACATATGATCTCCATAGCCATGCCCACAAGCGCTCTAGCAGAAAGTATGTGAGCAAACAAGTGTGCAAGTATCACACTGAAATGTGCCCATACTCCCCAGCAGCAAGTACCAAGGCCACATGTACGGGCATAACCAACAGTGCCAACCTAGTGTAGGCAACCCAAAAAAAGAGAAGGGAAAAGAGGAAAGGAACAACCTGCAGGAGGAATGAATAAAAAGCAAAGATTAGCAGGACTTCTGAAAAATACTTCTTCTGAACACCTCTCTAAGTTAAGATAAATTAATAACACCCTTTGCCTAGGTTTTAATTAAGTACTATATACACCGAAAACACAGGGATGGGTTTGGGGCACAAGTGGTACTTTTAGGAAAGCTTTTGCAGGACTGAGGATTTCAGAACTCTTACTACTACTGACCACCAAGAAACCTATGACCAGCCAATTTTTACAAGCTGAACTCCCAGCTCCTACATAAGATCATCTACCACCTCCCACAATTTCCTACTAACTTCTTGAAGCAGGGCTGGGCTTTCATTACCTTCAAAATCTGGTCCCCTTCTTGAAGACCTTCTTGTTCCGCAGAGGTGCCCTCCTGGATACCAGCCACAAAGATCCCCACATCATTGCCACCAGCCAGCCGGAGGCCCACGCTATCGCCCTTTTTGAATCTCACCATTTTGGTATTGGGGCTGCAATAGTTTCCATTCCAGAAAAGAGAGAACACAGATTAGGATTTTTACTAAGGGGGAACCAAAATGAGCCATTTAAGATTAAACTCTCTAGGAAGTACTTTAAAAAGCTCTTTCACTTTTCATTGAATCTAGAGGTTTTACCTTTCTCGAAATTGTGAGAGGTAAATATTCCTGGACACTTTACAGGAGAAGAGGGAGAAAGAGATAGTATTTTCTTTTCTAAGTCCACTTGAGATTAGAAAGCAAATTTTGGCTTAGATCACCAATGTTTTGGGGATTTTTTTCTGTTTTTTTTTTTCTTTTTTTGGGGGGGGGCAATACCAGCCTGTGCTCAGGGGGACTCCCAACTCTGCACTTAGAAATCACTCCCCAGCAGGGCTCAAGAGACCCTATGGGATGCCAGAAACTGAAGCCGGGTCAACTGAATTCAAGGTTAAGTATCCAACCAATTATACTATGCTTCTAGCCCCTTAGGTCTCAAGCAGAAGCCATCTGATTCACATTCAGAATTATTCCAAGAGAAAACTGGCTTCTAAACCAGGGGCTAGGGTTCCCGAACACCAAGCCAGAGATTCCACCAAGTGCAGAGCACTGGGGATATGACCCCTATCAGCACATGCTGGGATCTAAAGCCACCACAGCATCTGAAAGCATATAGTTAAAAAAAAAAAAAATTCCAGGCCTGGAGAGATAGCACAGCGGCGTTTGCCTTGCAAGCAGCCAATCCAGGACCAAAGGTGGTTGGTTCGAATCCCGGTGTCCCATATGGTCCCCCATGCCTGCCAGGAGCTATTTCTGAGCAGACAGCCAGGAGTAACTCCTGAGCACTGCCAGATGTGGCCCAAAAACCAAGAAAAAAAATTCCACTGATCTGGCAGCTGGCTACTGACTGAGCAAACTCAAATATTTCAGGACATTCTGGATAAATCATCAGAGGAGACATACATTGCTAATATCATAAAATTCACTCACTTTCACATCCGACTTTTCCCACTTGTTATTTCTCTTTTTCAAAAATTCTAACAATAGGGGTTGCTTTAAAGGTGGCTGACTGTGCTAAATCGCCAGCGGTAGTTTAAAAAATTCTTCCAGATATTGGGTAAGGAGAGAAAATTCTTTGGATGAAGGAAGGGGTGGGAAAGAGAATGACATACACACCCATATATAGCTTCATCTTCAGGACTAGGCCGAAGAAAACTTCTTGGGAGTGCTTTTGGCTGAGGAGCTAAGGATTCAAGGGGAAAAAAATAAAGCTATAACCATCATAGGAGTTTCTATCCAAACACTAAGATCGAGAACATTCACAGAAGTCAAGCATAAACCTTACATCACATGTGTCATCAAGAAACAAAAATGAGGGGCCGGAGAGATAGCATGGAGTTAGGGCATTTGCCTTGCATGCAGAAGGACAGCAGTTCAAATCCCGGCATCCCATATGATCCCCCGAGCCTGCCAGGAGCAATTTCTGAGCATAGAGCCAGGAGTAACCCCTGAGCACTGCCGGGTATGACCCCCAAAAATAACCAAAAAACAAACAAACAAACAAAAAGAAACAAAAATGAGTCTTTTTTGAAAACTTAGAAACCTCATTATATTTGTTCCAAAGGTAAATATGCAATTGAAAGTCTGATTGGCACACCAAGGAAAGGTCAGGGTTAAGAGGAAGGGGTTCATAGGACACTTGCTTTGCATGCAGCAGGCCCAGATTTGATCCCTGGCACCACATCATGTCCCCCCCCAAGGTGTGATCCCTGATCAGAGCCAGGACTAAGTCTTGAGCAGTGCTGGGTGTAAGCCAAAATATAAAAGTTAAAAAAGAGAAAAAGAGAGAGAGAGAGAGAGAAGAGAGAGATAGAGAAGAGAGAGATAGAGAGAAGAGAGAGAGAAGAGAGAGAGAAGAGAGATAAGAGAGAGATAAGAGAGAGAGAGAGAGAGAGAGAGAGAGAGAGAGAAGTGGGATGCCAGCTGCACATTAATAGCACGTGCCACTGTATCACTTCCTGTAAAGTGGTAGTGGGACTCCTGAAAAGCTTCAAGATGGTGTGGAAGGGGAGAGAGCTACCAGACACCAACAGAGAATTAGAGGGTTATAATTTTCAGCTCCCAGATCTGTGTGGAATGCTTGCCTGCCAAATGACAGACTGCGTTCAGTCACCAGCACCCCAGTGTTCTCGTGACCAGTATCAAGAGAAATTCCTTACTGCCAAGCCAGGAGTAACCTCGGAGCATTGCAGGGTATGGCTTACAAACAAAAACAAACCCAACTTTCACCCATACCCAATTCTGGGAGTGAAGAGGGGACAGGGACTGACTTCAATCACCAATGGACAATGACTAATCAACATGGTTCCAGGGTGAAGCCTCTATTAAAACCATTTAAACAACAGATTTAAGTAAATTCTTAGTTGTTAGACAAAGGGGGAGGAAGGGAGAAGTGGGGGGAGGAAGGGAGAAGCGGGGAGAGGAAGGCTCTGTACCTTTTCTCCAAGTGCTTTCCAATCTTTTGGAACATTGTTCCTATATTGTACCCTCTTTAAAAACAGGCACTTGTAAGTAAGCAAAAAGCTCCTTCTCTTACTACAGTTCTTCCAATTGTTTCAGCACTGTCACATTAGAGAGGGAGGGAAGTCAAGAACACTCCCAAGACACCTGGGATTTAAAGCTGCTATCTTAAGTGAAGGTCCCTGAACCCACTGGGACGCCAGGTCAGTGCCAGACTTGCAGTGAAGCACAGGACACCAAACTAGTGTCTGGAGAATTTGAGAAGAGGCTCAAAGGTAGAAGGGAGGCAAAAATCTCACACATTTATGTGAGAACTGTCATGAGCGAGAACAGTCCAGCTAGATCAGGGGGAAAAGGACAAAAGGACCAAATGCAACAAAAAAAAAAATAACAAAATGGGGGGGGGGGTGATAGCACAGCAGTAGGGCGTTTGCCTTGCATGGAGCCAATCCAGGATGGACCTTGGTTCGATCCCCGGCATCTCATATGGTCCCCCTAGCCAGAGTGATTTCTGAGCACATAGCCAGCAGTAACCCCTGAATGTCAAAGGATATGCCCTGCTCCCTCAAAAGGTAACAAAATGGGGTCAATCTGGTATATTTATTGGGGGTTTTTCTTTGCTTGGTTGTTGGGAGTGGGGGAAACACATGGGTCAGGAGCTATATCCAGTGATGCTCGGGGGCTATTCCTGGCTCTATGCCCCAGAGTGGCCCCTAGTGGTGCTTGGAGGTTATATGTGGTGGCAGGACTCAACCAGGGTCAGCCACAAACAAGGCAAGTGCCCTACCTCTGTACTATCTCTCTGGCCTCTGCTCTTTTGTTGTTTTTTGTTTGTTTGTTTGTTTGCCTTGTTTGGTTTGGTTTTTGTTTTTTTGGGTTAAACCTGGCTGTGCTCAGAGGTCACTCCTGGCAGGCTCTGGGGACCATATGGGATGCTGGGATTTGAACTGCCCTCCTTCTGCATGCAAGGCAAATGCCCTACCTCCATCCTATCTCTCTGGCCCCCTCTTTTAATTTTCTAATTTTTTTTCAATGTTTAAAAAAAAGAAGAAGTCTGGCATGGGTATACCCCAGGTTCAATCCCAGATATTGGGGGTGATGTGGGATGGGGAAGGAGTGAGGTTCACCCAAACACATGATGGAAAGGAGACAAGACTTCCACTTTTCTCTATGAGAATGGCTTGAAAATAACTTCTCTCCTTCCCTCTAGCAGGCCTCTGGAGCACACAAAGCACATGTTTTTTTATGTGGGTTCACACCCAATGACATTCAGAGGTTACTCCTGGTTCTGTGTCAGAAGTTACATCTGGCATGCTTAGGGGACCATATGGGATATCAGGAATTGAACCTAAGTTGGCCATGTACAAGGCAAATGCCCTACCTGCCAAAGCACATGCTCTGAACGTAGCTGTGCATACTGCACCTCACCTGTGCCTTCTTCATGGTGTCTGGGTTTCTCAGATTCCACTGCAGTTGCAATATCACCAGTAGACTTGAACGGAGTGGGGGTGGCGCCCATTCTGGACCATCTGCTAGGCGTGCCCTCTCCTGAACTTAAGCACATAGTGTGTTAATGCCTCAGCAGAGCACAGAAGAACAAATGTGGGCAGGTATACACACTTAGGTGCGTGCAAGGTAAAAGAACATCATCTTACTTTGGCCTTTCCTTCAGCTTCTCATTTGAAGAATGATAGTCATGATCAGAATAGTGCTGCCGTCTCTCCTCTGGAGAAAATGATCGGTTGGACTCTATTTCTGAGATATCTGGGTGGAAACGTAAGAAAAGACTTCTCCATAAAATATTTAAGACACCAGAAACGATACTCTTCTCTGAGGAAGAAAGGTGGGAAACAGCAGAGAAGCTAGAGGATAATGGGCTATCTGTCTAATTGTCTTCCCAAGGGGGGGGGGGGCGTAGGGAAGAGAAGTCAGTTTAAAGGAAAATTTATGAATAAATAAAGAGGAAGCCAACTTCAGAATTGGATGTTCTCTTTTATTACATTTTCCATCAAAATTGCTATTGCAAAGTCAAAAAATGATTTACTGAATACTCTTTCACCACACAGTCTAATGCATGTCACACTGGAAGCTACACATAAACTGCCCTCACACTTATTAGAATTCAGATAAGATGGATGGGGACCGAGATTCTGTAATTCTATAAAGCTTCCAGGTACCACCAGTGATGCTGAGGATACTGAGAGCAAACCTTTAAAGTAAGAAAGTCAGGGCCAGAGTGGTAGCACAATGGTAGGGTGTTTGCCTTGCACACAGCTGACCCAAGATAGATGAGGGTTTGATCCCCATCATCTCATATGGTCTCCCTAGGCAGGTGTGATTTCTGTGTGCAGATGTGTGCAGAGCCAGAAATAACCCTTAAGTACTGCCGGGTGTGCCCACCCCCCCCCCACAAAAAAAAAAAAAAAAGGAAAAGAAAAGTAAGAAAGTTGACTTTGGGTGAGAGAAAGAGTATGACAGGGAGGGGACTTGCTTAACATGTGCCAATGAGAGTTTGATCCCCGGCACCACTTAGCTGTGGTACCCCTGAGCCCACCAGGAGTGATCCTTAAGCACAGACAGGTGTGGACCCCAAAAAGAAGCAATGAAAAAAGACTTAATTAAACAAGTAAGAATTTATAGAGGGAGTTGACAATAGCACCAAAATTTCATGTTAGAAAACTGACTTTCAACTTGGCGCAGTGGCAGTATCGTAGCCAATGAGGCTTATCCGAGGTGCAATTATTGCTAATTAAAAAAATTAAAATTCAAAAGAAGAGCATTTGTTGGAAACAACTTTCAGTGGCATGGCTACACTCAACAGAGAGGAGAGGGAACACAGTAATAGTAGAGCAAGTAGGGCTTTGCTTTGCTGTAGCAACCAGGGTCTGATCACCAGAATCCCATATGGTCCCGAGCCCACCAGGAATGATTCTTGAGCTGCAGATTCAGGAATAACTCCTGAGCATCACCAGGTATGATCCAAAATTCAAAAAAAAAAAAATTGAAAAATGTCAATAGAACAAACACAAAACTGGCCTTCCTCCAGCTGAGTTCACAATTTCTCTTTCTCCTTACCTTCTATTTCAGAGTCACTGTCATTTAAAGATGGGATATTGATGAGGGTCTGCCTGCTGTCTCTCAGCACCACAAGTTGAAGTTTCCCTCTGGATTTTTCTATTAGTTTTCGAGCATCCGTTAAAGACATGTTCTCAGTTACAGTTCCATTGATCTGTGTTTATGGAATAGCAATAATATATGCAAGCAACTATTAAATTCACAGCAAATTAAAATTATATCTATTGACCTAAAATTTAAGCTTTTGTTTCACTATTCATACAGACAAAGGCTTTAGAAATGAATAAAAATGAATTATCCTTTAAATTAAATATAGCCTGCTTAAGTTAGATCCGAAGTACAAGTGAGACCTATAGTCTAAAGTTACTCTGATGGTTTATTTAACATCCAGCCTCAAGACGAGGTTTAACTAATTAACTTAGCTAAAGTTTAGATTTAATATCAAGCCATATAAAATTAAAGAAATTCAGGGTCAGAGTGATAGCACAGCAGTAAGGGTGTTTACTTGCATGTGGCCAACCCAGGTTTGATCACCAGTATCCCTGTTGGCCCCTCAAGCCTGCCAGGAGTAATTTCTGAATACAAAGCCAGGAGTAACCATGAGTGATGCTGTGTGACTCAAAAACAAAAATCAGAGAAAGTGAAAAAAGATGTAGACAGTTGGCAAGATATCAAAAAAATTTCCAAAAGAGGAGCCAGAACGGTGGTGCAAGCAGTAAGATGTTTGCCTTGCATGTGATAACCTAGGATGGACTGCAGTTTGATCCCCTGGAATCTCCCAAGCCAGGAATGATTTCTGAGTGCATACCCAGGAGTAACCCCTGAGCGTCACGGGCTGTGGCCCCCCAAAAAGGGCAAAAAACAAAAACAAAAACAAAAAAAAAAACCAAAGGACTTGGTATAGGGAAAGAAGAGGGGAGAAAATGACAAATGATCATTGTTCCAAACACCAGAGATATTTAGAAAATCTTTAAATATTTAGGGCCAGAGTGATAGCACAGCAGTAGGGCATTTGCCTTGCACGTGGCTAATCCAGAACGGACCTTGGTTTGATTCCTAGTGTCCCATATGGTCCCCCAAGCCAGAAGCGATTTCCGAGCACATAGCCAGGAGTAACCCCTGAGCATCACCAGGTGTGGCCCAAAACCCAAAACTCAAATAAAAAAAAATTTAAATATTTAATATCTGTGTGCTATCAATGCTTTCATTTTTTCCATAACTTAAATAATTTAACCAACAAGAACAAAAAAATATTCATTGAAATTTTTTAAACAATAAAATTATTTTAAATCTCAAGTCTAATTTTCATTCGAAATTATCTTATTCAAATGTTTACCCACTCCAGCAGTTTGCACTGGGTCCCAATTAACAAAAGCTTTGACCCTGCCACAGGACATAAAATGGACCACTATGACAATGGTAGTTGGAAATGATTGTTCTGGACAAGGACTGAGTGCTAAGAGGAGGTAAAGTGATATGCATGTGCCCTTTCAGTATTGCAAAGAAAGGAGAAGGAAGAAATAAAGGAGGAGGAGAGAAGATAAAGAGTAAGGGGAGAAAAAGGAGGAGGAGGAAGAGACAAAGAAGTAGTAGTAATGGTGGTAGTGATGGTAGTAGTAGTGGTAGTATCTGCAGAGAGGAAGGCTAAGGAAAACTAAAGACATTGGTGGTGGGCCAGAGAGACAGCACAGCAGCAGGGCATTTGCCTTGCACGTGGCCGACCCATGATGGACGTGGGTTAGATTCCCGGCATCTCATATGGTCCCCAGAGCCTACATATCGAGCAATTTCTGAGCTCAGAGCCAGGAGTAACCTCTGAGCGCCAAAGGGTGTGGCCCCAAAACAAAACAAAATAAAATAAAATAAAGACATTGGTGGTGGTAAATGTGTACTGGTGAAGAAATATGTATTGGTGCTAGAACATTGTATGACTCAATCTCAACCATAAATAACTTTGTATCTGTGTATCTCAGTGATTCAATTTAAAAAAAAAGTTTCTAGCCTTTGTCTGATTGGCAAAAAGTTTCACTGTGTTGGTACTTAAAGAAATAAATGCAGACTACAACCCCAACATATTTGTTGTTTTCTTCTTTTTGTTTTTCTTCATTTTGTACAACACCCAGCAGTACTTTAAGGTTTACTCCTGGATCTATGTTCAGGGATCCCTCCTAGCAGTGCTCAGGAGACCATCTAGCATGCCATGGTGTAAAACTGGGTTGGCCAAGTGCAAGACAATGTTCTATCCACTGTACTATTTTTGTGGCCTTATAAAGCACAACATGAGGCCCATAGGCTGGTTGCTGTCCACTTACCTTGAGAATGATGTCTCCTTCATGAAGGTTGCCATCTTTAGTTGCAAGACCTGTTCTTGTCATTTCTTTTATGAAGATCTGACTCCCGAGCCGGAGCCCATATTCTAGTGAACAAACACAAAACAAAATGTTTAAAAACATGTAGTCTGGGAACTGGAGCAATAGCACAGCAACAGGGTGTTTGCCTTGTACAGGGCTAACACAGGACAAATGGTGGTTTGAATCCCGGCATCTCATATGGTTCCCCGAGCCTGCAAAGGACAGTTTCTGAGCGCAGAACCAGGAGTAACCCCTGAGTGCCACTGAGTGCGGCCCCCCAAAATGGTTTTGAACCATTTGAAAAATATCTGCGAAAATTAATTTTGCATATAGGATATTCTGTGACAACTGGCTTTGACGCATCAAATATATCAATTCAGCAACTTAGTCCTACACCATGTTCCTTGCCAATTGGGAAGTATCTTTTTCTTTCCCTTTCACCTTTCAATAAACTTTTCTATTAAAAAAAAAAAAATCAGGGACCAAAGAGATAGAACAGTGGTAGGGTGTTTACCTTGCATGCAGCAGAACCAAGAGGGACCTGGTTTGAGTCCCAGCATCCCATATGGTCCACAAGTTTGCCAGGGGCAATTTCTGAGTACTGAAGCCAGGAGTGGCCCCTAAGCACTGTTGGGTATGGCCCCCAAACCAACCAATTACTCAATCAGTAAATAAAGTTTTAAAATTTAAAAAAAAATCAAATCAGGAGCCAAAGAGAACACAGCAGTAGGCATTTGCTTTGCATGCAAACGAATGGTGGTTCGAATCCCAGTATCCCATATAAGTCCTCCAACCCTGCCAGGGGCGATTTCTGAGCACAGAGCCAGGAGTAACCCCTGAGCATGGGTCTACTCTCATCTTTGTATTCAGGGTCAGAGTTAGCAGTGCTAAGTGAACTTTGCTGTGTCCAGGTTTAAACCCAGATCTCCTTCAGGCAAAGTATGCTTCATTCTCTTTGTTTTGTTTTGGGGCCATAATGACAGTGTGCACAGGGTCTTCCTTCCTCTACACTCAGGAATTATTCCTGGCATGCTTAGGGGACAATATGAGATGCTGAGGTTAAACCTAGGTTGGCTGCATGCAAGGCAAATGCCCTCCCTGCTATATTATTACTCCATATTTTATTTTATTTTTCCCCCAAAAGGGAGAAGGCTGGGACACGCCTAGTGATACTCAGGGCTTACTCCTGGCTCTGCACTCAATAATCTACCTTGATGTGGGATACCATATGTGATGTCAGGGATTGAACCTGATTTGCCACATGGCAAGACTAGAATTCTATCTGTTATACAACTGCTTTAGCACTACAAAGCACGTTCCTTCTATTGAACTACAGCTCAATTTCAGTTCCCAAAGTATCTTTTATAGGTCTGTAATTCTGGAATAATAGTAAACGCAGGATGTCATTATCATCAGTTGTAACAGAATCCTGTAGCCACCTGAGATGCACAAAGACAGTGCCATGCCAGTCATCCCTTTTCTGGGGCCAGATGCCACATATCCTAGGCACCCTGGAACAATCCTTCAGCTATTTCAACAAGCACCTCATTCTACAACAACTCTTCATGAATCTTTAGAAGTTCTTTAGGGGGAAAAATATATCAGATATCATTCTGAGGGGGGATGGAGCAATATTACAGCAACAGAACATTTGCCTTGATGTGGCTAACCCAGGACAGAACAGGGTTCGAATCCCTGGCATCCCATATGGTCCCCCGAACCTGCCAGGAGCAATTTCTGAGCACAGAGTCATAAGTAACCCCTGAGCAGAGCCAAGCATGACCCCAAAACACAAAACCCACCCCCACTCCTCAAAAAAAAATATCGTTCTAAGGGCAAGAGAGATAGTACAACAGGTAGGGCACTTGTCTTGCAAGAAGATGACCCCGGTTTGATCCCCAGGCATCTAGATGGTTTCCTGCACATCACCAGGATAATTCCTGAGAACACAGCCAAGATCCCTACATCATCATTTATGGCCCCAAATCTGGTCCCCAAATTAAGTCTAGAGATAGCAGCATAGGGGTTAAGATACATGCCTTGCATGCATATGGCTGATACCACTTCTACCTCTAATACCACAATTGGTCCCCCAGGCACCTCCAGAAGTGATCCCTGAGCATAGAGCCAGGAGTAAGACTTGAGCACTACTGGTAGTGGCCCAGGCACAAGGGCAACAAAGGGGAAGTACAGAGAGGAGCGAGAGACTATGATTTCTCCCAGTAGGCCTTCACTACCTTCATTCGCTTTGTTCTTCGTCAGAAGGACCCCGATGGGCCTGTCCCCATCCTGCTGGTCCAGCCGCCCCCGCCCCTCGGGGCTCGGGCTCCGTGAGCGCAAATGCTCGCGGCTTCGGCTGCGGGACGCCTCGTAGCGGGCTTCGGGCCTGGCCCTGCGGCCGTACTCCACGTCGGGGCTGTAGGCGCGCTCCCAGGGCTCATCGATGCCGCGGCCCCGGCTGCTCTCGCGGGCTCGATCATAGTCCTGGTCCAGGCCACGCTCCAGGCTGCGGCCACGGCTGCGCTCCCGGTGCCGATCCCCGCTCCGCGCCCGGCTGTGCGGGCGCCCCCTCTCCGGGCTGTCCTCCCAGCTGTGGCTGCGCCGCCCGCGACTGCTGCGGGGGCTCTGCTCGCTGTAGCCGCTGCGCAGGCTCCGGCCATCGAACTCATCCATCACCTCGAAACCCCGGTCGTCATCGTTTCCTGGAGGGGTGCCCTGCAGGGGGGCTACCTGCACCTTCCGAGGCCTCTTGACCACCTGTCGCCAACAAACGGGGGACACAAGCCAATGGCAATCCAACGTAGGAACAGCAGGAGGAAGCCCATATTTTTATCCCAATAAAACTGCAAGTCCTTCCCTGTGCACTAAGCCTCGGGTTTCTCGATTAGAAAGAGACCAGAGGCAAGAAATAGCTCCTAAGGAGCGAAAATGGAAGGAGACAATGGGCATGATAGTCCAGCACTGTGTCTCTACAGATAAACCAGCGGGAATGTGACCTCCCCAATCTGCGTCCCTTGTGAAAAGGATCTGGTAACTTTAAATTACTAACGTAGGGCCCGAGAAATAGCACAGCAGTAGAGCATTCGTCTTATATACAGCAAACCCAGGATAGACCCGGGTTTAATATCCGTCATCCCAGATGGTCTCCCAAGCCTGCCAGGAGCGATTTCTGAGCGAAGAGTCAGGAGTACCCCTTGAGAGACTCTGGGTGTGGCCCCAAAATCAAAACAAACAAACAAATAAATAAGGTAGGGGCCAGGGAGATAGCATAAGGTTACAGGCTTATAAAAGCAAATTCTCATTTTTATCTGGGCACATAAGTGACAAAAGCTGAGCCGTTAGGTACTTACAATTGCAGCTATCTTCCCACTCTTTCTCAGCTGCTGGACAGCGAAGGAATGGAGCACGTCCTCCATGGGGGTGCCATTAACCATGACCACCCTGTCATTTTCTCTGCAAATAAAGAATGAAAGAAGGGATATGTGAAGCACCATATCTCCACTAAAATTCATTTCTTGAGGAATGACTAACAGCAGAAAAGCAAACTGCAATGCTAAAAAAAAAAGGCTCCGACATTGGATGCCTCCAAGCCAAGTTGGCCTGAGCTCTACCAAGGGACACAGGAGTCCCTGGGTTGACTTCTGACTATGTTTACAAGAAACCAATGGGGAAATGGGCCAGAGTACAGGGTTCCCAGGTAGCCTGCCTTAGTCAAGGGCTGGATACAAAGTAACTTCCACCTTAGACCCTCTTTATATAAGGCATGTGAAGGGGAAGCACACTATCTCCCCCACAATGATCTATTCTCTCGTATGTTTAGAGATCACAGGTTTGCCTCAGGTTTTAAAGGCACTTCATTTTATGCTGTTTTGTACTGCCTGTAGTGCCAGCAACTGTACAGAATTATAATTTTTACTTCATCACAGTTGGGAACAATTGCCTTGAAATTCTACATTGTTCTCTGTCAGAAAGACCAGAGGCTCTGATAACAGAGAGAGATCATTTAAACTCTGACCAAGGCAGTTCATAGTTATTAATGTTTGATTCTGCTGAGAAAATAACTTGAAGTGAGGCAGACATGAATATTTTTTACTCCCTTTTGGGGTAGAGGTATACATGCAACAGTGCTCAGGACTTACTCCCGGCTCTGCACTCAGGGATCACTCCTGATGGGATTCAGGAAATCATATGGAGTACTGGGGATCAAACCTGGGTCAAGCACCCTACCCAACCATACCTTCTCTCTGGCCTGCATCTTTTAAAATCAGATCTTTGGGCCAGAAAATATCTCAAGGGCATCTATATGTGGGGGGTCTAGGTGTGACTCCAACAGTACATGGTTCCCTGAAGATAGAGCTGGGTGTACCCAAAAATCAAACTCCCCAAATATTTTAAATAAACAAGTTAATAAAATGGCACGATCTCTTCATTCTGGAAGGCTGGCAACTGAAAAACCTGGGCTCCTGTGAACATTTTAGGTAATTATTAAGCTAGAGCGGGGGAGGGGTTCAACTTGATTTGGCTTGCTGCCGCTATATTCAGACAAAAAAAAATATGAGGTCGATCAGTGTCTCCCTAGAAATGGGCCTTCTCTAAGTGAAGAATCCATGGCTCAACCCCCTACTCCCACTGCATCCAAGGTCACTACTACCCCTGGATTGTTCCAGCACACTCAAAGAATTGGGCAATAATGCCCACTTTGGGAAACAGTGAGGTGCATTATTAAAGTACTTCACTATGATTTTAGACATTATGAATTTAAATGAGTATTAATCATGCTCAGTCTGGTGAAAACATAACCTGCTTACAACCACGCAAGTGGATAGTCATGAGTTCAAGTTCCTGATGTCACATAGGCACCAGGCAACCCAGACAATACTATTTTGTTTAATTTTTATCAGGGGTACAGTTTATTTTTATCACCTCAGAGTCTACTCCCAGTTGTTCTCAGTGAGTTATTCCTGACAAGGCTGGAGAGTCCATGTAGAGCTGAGGAACAAACTCCTGCAAACTCCTGCTGGCCCCCACTCTGCTATTTTAAATAGGCTAGTTTGGGGTCAGGGAGAGAGCTTAAAGCATAAAGCCTAGAGCATAGGCAGGGCATGTAGGAGCCCTGGGTTTGATGTCCAGCACCACAGGGTCTGCATACTGCCAAATATAGCCTCAAGCACCTCTGGGTGTATTAACTGTATAATATGCCTTACAGGTTTGAGGCCTGGCTATCTCTAGTACCATATACATTCCTAAAATGAGTAAGTTAAGTGGGCATGGTGAGAGAGAAGCATGCCAATCTTAGACTCTTTCTAAAATGATTTCTAAGCCTAGGTACAATCATTTTTGTATTGGCTGTAATTTGCTCCCACTGGAAATCACCCTTCTCCTTAGAAAATGTGGCTAGTCTCATAGGGCTCAAGATTGTTAACAAATATTTATGAATTTCAATATAAACAAATGTTTGGTTGTTGCCTTGTTTTATTTTTGTTTAAGAAGCGCACTTCACCCGAAGTAGCCTGTTTTCGGCCAAATAAGGGTATTGGCTGGAGCTGCGGGCGGGAGGAAGGACACTCACTGCAGTAGTCCATCAGCAGGTCCGCCCGGGAGCACATCAGAAATGACAATGGATGTCTCCCCATTTTCAAAGTGGGGGTTGTCTCTGCCTCCGGATACTGCAATCCCAAATCCTCTCTTGGAATCCTATTCGTTGGAAGGAAGGGAAAAAAATACAAGTGGCTTCAGGATTTATTACTGCATTCAATAAAGGTTGAAGTACTAACCAGAGACACCTCAGAAGCAGAGAGCTTACAAAGACAAATGAGAAACAAAAGCAAGCACCGGCATGGCTGGCTGACAGGTCTATAAAGGGAAATGCCTTATCTCAAAGAAACAGCCTATGGAAGCTGAACAAGACAAAGAGCAGAGCTTAGAGTTAACGTGGGGCCTGGGAAACAGGACTTCTGTACTCACTTCCATCACCAAACTTCTTCCTTCTCATTGTCTTAGGCTATATTCTTAGACACACAAGAATCTGTGCTGTATATTTATAAAGTAGACCTTTAACATCAAGTTAACTAAGCTGTTGAGTGTGTTTAATATACTACAAAATATATCAAGTCTTTAATTAAAACATTAATTTAATTAAAAACCAAATAATTGAGGGACTGGAGTGATAGCACAGCAGTAGGGCATTTGGACTGCACACAGCTGATCCAGGGTGGACCTTGGTTTGATTCCCAGTGTCCCATATGGTCCCCCGAGTCAGGAGCGATTTCTGAGTGCATAGCCAGGAGTAACCCCTGAGCATCACCAGGTGTGGCCCCAAAACAAAACAAACAAACAAAAAACAAAAAACAAAAAAGAAAGAAAAGAAAACCAACCAAAATAATCAAACATAAACTTAATTCTGTGTCCTAAGGAAGCAAAGCATTAACCCCTTTTCTACTTGAAAAAATACAGGAGCTAGAGAGTAGTACCATGGGCAGGATGAAGGGATAAGATAAAGTCTATAAATATACAATTTAGCAAGAGTGAAGAGGGGAAAAAATAATTAAAAATTTTTAAATAAAATCTGAATAGGTTTATAAAAATATAAGTGTATTTTATCATATAAAGCTAAGATTGGTTTTACTGTAGAAAATATTATTAATAATGCACAAGCATCTGCACTGTAAGTAAAATATTGTAACAGAAGTCAGCTGGGGCTCAGGATGGGGGAGGAAAGGGGTATAGCATGCAGGGTGCTTGTCTTGTACATAGTTGAACAAGGTGTGATCCCCAGTATACCATATGGCTTCTCAAGTCCAGCCAGGAGTGATTTTTGGCACAGAAGTAGGAGTAAACTGAGCACAGTCAGGTATGGCCCAAAAAGAAAAAAAAACGAATAAGAAAGGAAATAGAGAGAGAATGCTCAATGTGCTGAGTGCATGCTTCTCATTCAGGAGACATAGGTTCCATTCCCACTGCAGAAACACAGTCCCCTAAGCACTGCAGGGATCAGCCACCACCCAGAGTGAGGTGTAGCTCCTAATGACCACAGAGTGTGACCTAAAGACAAATCATACAAAGGCCAGAGAGATAGTACATGAAGCACAACCTTGATTCAAGTCGATGGCACCATGTATGCTCCCCTGAGAAAAGCTCCCGAGCACTGCCAGTATGGCCCCCAAACAAAACAACCTTTCCAAGAGCAGGAAATAAATTAATGACATCCATTAATGTAGCTATATCTAGAAACTTGTAGAAATAAACCCATAATATATAATCCTATTTTAAGTCAGAAAGATATTATAGGATTTAGTTAGTTAGTTAGTTAGCAGGCAGCTGACTAACTTGATCCCTGACATCTCGCATGGTCCCCTAAACCCTATTATGTGTGATTCCTGAAAACAGAGCCTATAGTAAGCCCTAAACATACAAAAGATACCTACAGAATCCTACTTGATTTCTATATTTATAAAGCTAAACTCATACTGTTGTCCAGATAAGCTGGGTAGATGTGACAGTATGAAAAACCTACTCAGGGGGCCGGAGAGATAGCATAGAAGTATCATGTTTGCCTTGCATGCAGAAGGTCGGTGGTTCAAATCCTGGCATCCCATATGGTCTCCTGAGCCTGCCAGGAGTGATTTCTGAGCATAGAGCCAGGAGGAACCCCTGAGCGCTGCCAGGTGTGACCCAAAAACCAAAAGCCAAAAAAAAAGAAAGAAAAAAAGAAAAAGAAAAACCTATTCAGAACAAGAATATCTTTTCCACAAAGAAAATTTTTCTACAGGGTTCACTGTGCTAATGGATCTCAAAGAACTGCCAATAAAACCAGCAAAAGAGGGAGAGGGTTTTTCTGCATTATTATTTTGGTTCTGAGGGTATAATCCCAAGCACTGCCAGAAGAAATTTCTGAGTGTAGAGGCAGGAGTTACCCTTGAGCACTGCTGGGCCAGGAGTTACTCATGAGCAGTGCTAGGTATGACTCTAACACAGAGAAAAAAACCAAAACCTTGAAGGTGCATGGGGCTGAAAAGATAGTGCAGTGGGGTAGGGCACTTGCCTTGTATGCAGGAGTCGAAGCAGTGGCATTTATGTGGTCCCTGAACACCACCAGGAGTAATTCCTGAGTGTAAAGCCAGTAGTAAGTCCTGAGGGACACTGTTCTTTCTAGCATGGTGAACCAGAATTGTCTATCATATGCAGAGTTAAACCAGAAAACACAATAGCCCTCAAAGAAATAACTACACTAACAACTACCATGACAATGTTAATGAGTGAGAGAAGTAGAATGTCTGTCTTGAATATGAGGCAGGGGGTTAGGGAGGAGGAAGACGGGGGCATCCGTGTTGGGAATGTTGCATTGGTGAAGGTGCGTGTTCTTTTTATGACTGAAAACCAACTACAATCACATTTATAATCATGGTGTTTAAATAGAGTATTATTAAAAAAAAATTCCTCAAAATTTTGTTAGCATTCTAATGATTACCAGCACAGTACATTGTCCAAAGGAATAAAGCAACTGGGCAGGCAGAAATTAATATGATGCATGCTCTATAAGTTCTGGGACAGAGTGTAGTCTCCACAGACAGGAAGTACTACTCACCTTCTGTAAAGTCACAGTGTACTGCTCCCAGATCAATTCTTCCATGCCGGGAGCCTGTTTGAAAATAAGCAAAACTGTCTGAATAAAACTGCAAGCACTTCAAGTCTAGAGCAATGTAAGCTGCATAGATATAAAGCTGCTGGACTCACATATTCTAAATACACCCAGAATAAAAGTTGACAATTTTTTTTCAAGAAAGTCACACTACCTGTTTCAAACACTTTTATTTTTCTATTTTTTTCTTTTATTTAAACATCATAATTAAAAAGTTGTTCATGGCTAAGTTTCAGTCTTACAATGTACACCATTCTTCATCCATGAATATTTCCCACCAACAATGTCCCCGGTTTCCCTCCCATCCTCCCACATCCCTTAATCAATCTCTCCCCCCACTCGTACCCCGACACTGTGGTTTGCACTATTGTTAATGAGGGGTAATTCTACACATCTCATCCTGAGTACAACCAGATGTGGCCCAAAAACAAAACATCAAAATCCATTAAACAAAGACTGCCTTTGAGGATTAATCCTTAAAAGTTAGATAAACTGGCCAAGCAATCTAAAAGCAAGAGAGATAAACTAGCACTGATAGAAGGCTGAGGAGAGATGGTAGAAAGCTTAAAGAACTTGCTGTGCACATGACTGACCAAAGTAAATTCCAGTCACAAAAAGGATCCTCCAAGTATCATCAAGAATAAGTCCTGAGTAGAGCTAGGTATGATACCACCCCTTAAAATAAAAACAACAGAGAAACAGTTCAGCTGGTAGTGCACTTGCCTTGCATGCAGCTGACATGAATTCCTCTATTTTTCTGTAGGCTTCCAAAAATTTAGAGACAAGGAATGTACATCATAACCATGACACAGATGGGAAAGCGAGGACATCCATCTATGTCATTTTTGACTCTGAGTAGAGTAGAAATTAAAAAAAAAAGACATATCCCTAGGGACACAATCAATGAATCTCTAAACACAGTTTAGGCACTGAGATTTCTATTAAAGAGTCAACCTGTACTTCCCCAAACTCTGTCCGACCCAAAGTAATTTTGCATTCATACTAATAGCCAGGTACAGAGGAAACTGAAGAATTTCCCCCAAGCAATAGCGATATTAATAACATGATATCAATATCAAAAACATGATTTCAAAGAAACCCAGCCCCCCATCACTGAGTTCAACATGACAGTGCTTGCTTTGCATTTCAGAGGCCTGGGTTTGATCCCAAATACTGTATAGTCCATTTAACACTGCTGAGAATGAACTGGAGTTATAACTCATTCAGAGTTATCCCTGAACAACACTACTAGATATGGCACCAAAAAGACCCATTCGGGGCTGGAACAATAGCACAGTGGTAGGACTTTTGCCTTGCATGCAGAAGACCTGGGATGGACCCCAGTTCGAATCCCGGCATCCCATATGGTCCCCTGAGCCTACCAGGAGCGATTTCTGAGCACTGAGCCTTGCATGTGGCCAACCCAGGATTAGAAGGTGGTTCAAATCCCGGCATCCCAAATGCTCCTGTGCTTGCCAGGAGTTATTATTTCTGAGCGTAGAGCCAGGAGTAACCCCTGAATACCACCGGGGTGTGACCCAAAACTCCCCCAAAAGAAACCTTAAATAAGTTTTATACCTCTGAGTTATTTACGTATGCCATTAACTTTATTTTGTCCATAGAGATACTTTTTACCAAAATATTTTCTAGTTTTCTTAATTTTTTCTTTCTTTTTTGGGGGCCAGAGCAATGGCACAGCAGTAGGGCATTTGTCTTGCATGAGGTCAACCCAGGTTCAATTTCTGAGCACAGAGCCAAGAGAAAACCCTGAGCACTACCAGATGTGGCCACCCCCCCAAAAAAAAAACCCACTTTTTTTTCCTTTTAAAAGATCTCAAACAGGCAAAAATTTTACATTACTTTATATAAATACACTTTACATTAAAATATAAAAAATATGAAAGTGTGTTAAAAACAAAACCTTCTCTTTACAATCCTCTTTCTCCTAATAAGCAGCTTTTGAGGTCCACAAACTGCTCCTTCTTCTCAATGAGGGAAGACAATCAGTCTTAAAAGTAAAGTTTAATCAAAATTTGTCCGTAAGGGACATGAAGAATACATGCCAGGCTCTTCCTGCAAGCTTGTGTTTTCTCTTAAAAATGAACTTATCAAAAACAAGAAAAAGAAAAAGAAAAGAAAAAAGAACTTATCTCTTTCTCCACTACTTTTTTTGGGGGGGGGTTTGGTTTTGGTTTTTGGGTCACACCCGGCAGCGCTCAGGGGTTACTCCTGGCTCTAGGCTCAGAAATCGCTCCCAGCAGGCTCAGGGGACCACATGGGATGCC
The DNA here is from genome assembly GCF_024139225.1 of Suncus etruscus. Lineage (NCBI taxonomy): Eukaryota > Metazoa > Chordata > Mammalia > Eulipotyphla > Soricidae > Suncus > Suncus etruscus. The sequence goes on from NC_064850.1 coordinate 85,417,118, forward strand.
GGGATTCGAACCACCGTCCTTCTGCATGCAAGGCATGCATACCTCTATGCTATATCTCTCCGGCCCCTCCACTACTCTTTCCTCATTTTCCCCCCTTCCCATCTCTGTTTTCTTCAATAAAAACTAAAAAAGAGAAAACAGAAAGCCAAGCCATAAAAATAAGCACTCAGAATCAGAGCAACATTGCAAAAGATAGGGGCTTGCCCTGCACACTAGGTTTTATCCCTGACACCTTATGTGGTTGTGCCCCACCCCACCTCCACCACACACCACCAAGAGTAATCCCTGAAAAGAGCCAGTAGTATGCCCTGAACATTATCAGATGCAGCCCCCAAACAAAATAAACTTCAATTTAAAATATGCCCTCATACATGCCATAGCACTCATAGGAAGCCCAGGCTAGGAAGAAAAGAAACCACAAAAACATGTAGGTTTAGAAAGTCCTTTAAGTTAGAAGCCTGGACAGGGGGATAAAAATAGAGATTTTTGCACTATCAGGCCACTTAAACTGGTACCGCATACAAACATCTGCCTCTTGCAGGCAGCTTATTAAGCTAGACCTTATGGAGCCTGCAGGGTGCCGGTGCCTTCTCTAAGATAATGCCCATTTCACAAGTCTGCTAAAAATAAGACCCTCGTCCCTTTCCCTACAATCCGCATCCCACAATTAGTTACTATGGAAAGCTGCCAGGAGCAGTTAAATCTGAGGAGAAAAGAGTCTTGTTGCAGGGCTTTTGCTCCCTCAGTCTCTCCTGCAGAGAGATTGGGAAAGGAAAGGGGGAGAGCTAGCAGAGGGACTCACATGGTCTTTCAATATCCCCAACTTTCTCACAGCCTGAATCCATAGCCTCTGTAGGATCTGAGCAGTCTTCATGGCCTCTGGAGGTTAACCCGCAGGCCACTATCCACACCCCCACCACTCACCCACTGCCATCGGCCACGTGGTTACATAAGGCGGATACAATAGTGGCCCACATTCCTAGCAAAGTCTGTTGTCATCTCCGGCAGTGACACATCCTTGCAGCAAGCACACGGAGCCCTAAGAAAAGGAGGACTGACGGGGTTGGGGAGAAAAACAGTCTGGAGTGACACCACTCAATGGACAGTTTTTGGATCCTTCACTCCTGGAGAGTGAAGAAAACTACAAGAGAATATTCACATACAGTGATTTAATAGACAGACAATAAAGATTCAGTACTGAAGTACAAGTGACTCAGTAAGACTTTCTAGATTAATACTGAAGAAAAGAACGTTTAGAGCAATGATATTTATAAAAGGCTATTATCCAGAAAAAGGCTCTTACACATATGTGCATAAACATATATACACATACACACATATAAACACATAAACATACACACAATGTATAAATCAGGTGGAAAAGAATTGCTAGTGCTTTAGGTGAACAGAACTGCTGCTACACAGAAATGTAAAAGCATTAAGATAAACAGATCTCATAAAAAAAAAATCTTACGGCCTAGGAGATACAGATTGAAATCATGGGAGATAAGACCTAGACAACTGGTGCCACCTCCAGGAGGCAGGACGTGCCTTGCCAACCTCTCTGTAAATTTAGCAGATACAAAGAATAACAAAGAGCCCTCTGTTTCTTTTTTGACATTTTACTATTGCAGGGTTGGGAAAGAGAGTCTGAAAGCAAATGTCTGAAAATCTAGAACGATTTTAGAGGGGCCAGCAAATACTAGAGTTAAGAAGTGGGGGGGGGGTCATGGGGAGGATAGAGTGGCATCTGAGTAGCATGATCACTCCTCCATTCACATTACAATATCATGGTATCCGCAGAATAATAGTGGGCTGGCTGTGCCAGAGACCACAGAAGAAATGAGTGTCCTGAAACAGAGACCACGGGGGTGGGGGTGGGGGGGAGGGTCATAAACTGGACAGAGGGGTGTGTTAAATTGAAAGCTGTATGTTCCAGGGTTGGCACACAGCAGACTCCATAGGGTCAAACTTAATGAGCCGCCTGCAAGAGGATGTTTATGTGAGGTATAGTGCAGGAATCTCTATTCTTACCCCTGTCTAGGCTTCTCTAACTTAAAGGATTTTCCCCACATGTTCTCATTTTTTTCCTCTTGTGAAGGAATTAATGATGGGAAATCATACCAATTCAATTAAAAAATAAGAGCCCCTTGGGCCAGAGAGATAGCATGGAGGTAGGGTGTTTGCCTTGCATGCAGAAGGATAGTGTTCGAATCCCGGCATCCCATATGGTCCCCAGAGCCTGCCAGGAGTGATTTTTGAGCATAGAGCCAGGAGTAACCCCTGAGCATTGCTGGGTATGACCCAAAAACCAAAAAAAATTAAAAAAAAAAAAAAAGAAAGAAAAGAAAAGAGCCCCAATTCCACCCTGGGGGCCTGGAGAGATAATGGATGTGCTGAATACATGATTTGCATGCAAGGGGTCTGAAGTTCCTTCCCCAACACCAGCAACCTCCAAGCACAGTACTTGAGCACTGGCAGGTGTTGGCCCAAAAGCCAATAGGAATCCCTTACATGGAGCTGGAGTGCACATTTTGCATGCTGGAGTGCACATTTTGCATGCAGGAGTTCCAGGTGAGATCAGCACCTTGCAAAAGTTAACTAGAACAGCACTATAAAAGTAAGAATCCCGGGCCGGGATTCTTTCATGCCTTTCATGCAGAAGGTCATTGGTTCGAATTCTGGCATCCCATATGGTCCCCTGAGCCTGCCAGGAGCAATCTGAGCATGGAGCCAGGAGTAACCCCTGAGTGCTGCCAGGTGAGACCCAAAAACCAAAAAAAAAAGTAAGTATAAATCCCTTCTCCAACATTTTGTCTACTAACAAAAGGCAAAGTAAGATTTTTACCTTCAGAGATAAGTTTCCGTGTTATCACTAGGTCCTTCCCTTCCATTCACAGTTTAGGGAACAAAGTGCTGGCAACAGACAATTAAAACTAGTGATGGACCAGAGAGACAGTACAGGAATTAAAGCATTGGTGTTGAGTGCTTTCAATCCAAATCCAATCTCTTGTATGGCAAAGAGTTGCTCCGAGCATTTCTAGGAGTGACCCCTGTGCACAGAGACAGGAGTAAACCTTGAGTAGTAGCTCTAGGTGTGGTCCCCAAAACAAAATTTTACAATAACTAAATTAGGGCTGGAGTGATAATTAGGAGGGGATAGGCACTTGCTGTTCACAGGGCCAACCCAGCATCCCACTTGGTCTCCTGAGCACTGCCAGGAGTGATTCCTGAGTACAGAGCCAGGAGTAAGCCCTTAGCATCACCAGATGTGTCCAAAACCAAAGGAAAAGGGGGAAAAAAAAAAAAAAAAAGACAAAACTAATGATATCACCTGAGCACTGCCAAGAGCAACCCCCACACAGATCAGAGCTGGATCAAGCAGGTGTAACCTCAAAGCAAAAGAGAATGAACCAAGTGTGCCCACACACCAGAGATGGGTAAGAAAACAGATGCAACATTTGGATACTTCCAGAGGGATTTCTGAGAATTGGACTCCAGGCCCCGGGGTCCCAGAGCTTCTGAGTCTTGCAGCTGCCTCTGATTACACATCATCCTTCCTATGTGCACAGGGTGTCCTTAGAGAAAGAATCAAGATAGGATTGGTCTAACTATGTGCACCTGAAACTCAATGATAAATAACTTTGTAACACACAGTGAGTCAATAACTAAACTTTGAAAAGTACAGAAAGAAAAAAAAAAATCAAGAAGTGGGAGCAGATGCACTCTGCCCAGTGGCACAATCTATAGTTTTGAAACAGTTGGACTGAACTGCAAAAGCACTGGCACTCCAAGAACAGCCTTCCTGCCAAGGAGCTGGCCTACCAGCTCTGCCTGACCTTGGGCACCCACTCAATTCCAGCGATAGATGAAAACAAGGGGACTGCAGGCTGCTTGGCAGGCTACATGAGGCAAACTCCCAGGAGAATTTTCTGCAGAAATCAGGCGGGGGAGGAGGGAGAATGGGAGGGATATACAGACATATCTAAAATGCCCCAGAATTCTGCAAGCCATCACTCACAGTGGGTGAAGCTTAGCTCTTGACACTCTTACAGCTCTGTGATCTTGAACTGATTACCTTGACTTTCCACCTCTAAAATGAGTGGCACAGTGTTGTCCTGGGATCTCTGCTGAGGGTCAATGGAACCCTGTTGATCAGGAGCCCTGTGGTACTCAGCATTAGCACCAGAAGCCCAGGAAACATTCAGGACAGTTATGGACAACATGGATCAGGCATGTGTGCAATTAAATATCTATGTGTTTCCTCCGAGAAGACAGTAGTCAGTACATTGGCGTCCAACAGATAGAACCAGCATGGCTGCACATACCCTGGTACACTGAAGTACAGACTGAACAACAGCCATTACAAGGAACATTTAGTGATGGGGGAGATATTTTAAGAACAGCATCCTGAGGCTCAGGTAAGTCTCCTTTTGTGAAGGCCCAAAACTTCTCATTATTTTGGGACTTATGGGAAGGTACATATACACAGTGGTGCTCAGAACTTATTCTTCTGTGTTCAAGGATCACTCCTGGCAAGATTTAGATCATATGTGGTTTGATTGAACCCATAGTAGCCACATTGTACTACTATCTCCCTGGCTCATGTTATCAAATTTAGGGCCAGAAAGATAGCATAACAGTAGGGCATTTGCCTTGCATGCAGCCAACCCAAGACAGACAGTGGTTCGTGGTTCGAATCCTGGCCTCCCATATGGCCATATGGTCCCCTGAGCCTGCCAGGAGCAATTTCTGAGCGCAGAGCCAGGAGTGACCCCTGAGTGTTGCCAGGTATTACACCCCCACAAAAAAAGTGTTTTATTTGGTGGTGCTGGATGGGGATGAAGCCTATGGTCTCACATATGCAAGGCTGAGCTGTAAATACAGCTCAAGGTCACAGAATCTAATCACACACATCTATTAAATGAAAATATAATAAACCTACTAGACTACTACATGTAGACTGAAAGAAACTGGCCTCAAGGGAACTGGGACCTTCGCTGTGCATATGCTCTGGGATTCACAGAAATGTTGCCATGCAGGCAGGACTGTGTTTATAATAGCAGAAAGGGAAGAGAAAATTTAAGTGCCCATCTACTAATGAATGTGGCACATCCACAAAATAAACAACTAGTCAAAAGGAGTCAAGTTGCAATAAGGATCACCCTTCCAAACACTGTAAGTAAAGGAAGCCAGATGTGAAGGGAAATAGACACATGGCTCCAGCTCTGTGAAGTATCTAGAAGAGGATCCTGGAGACTAACTCAGAGCTTCAAGACACCTGTCTGGGAAATGTGTAGCAACGTACATTCAGTCCCTCACACTGCTCTATGCCCTGAACATGATCCTGGAAACTGCCAAGAGGTCAGAAGCTATAGAAGTGACTTTTTTTCTTTTTTGAGTGTTGGGAGGATTGGGGAAAGTGTATCTGGTGGTACTCAGCTTATTCCTGGTTCTGATACTCAGGGGCCCATATGTGGTGCTGAATACCAAACCTGGGTAAGCTGCATGGAAAGCAAGCATCCTCCCCATCGTGCTATACCACACCACAACTAAATGCATGTGAACTCTACCACAAAGCAGAGTTGGTCAAGGATGTGACTTTGAAATTGAAATCGAAGACTGAGTCACACCCTAACACTGCAAAACTGAAACCAAACAAAATCACCACAGAGGAGAGGGGGCAGAGAACATGTACTTCAGCCAACACCACAGCTGTACATTCTAGTGCATGTGTAACCTGGGTCACCATGACCATAACGTCCACCAGAAATGGCAGTGGAAGGAGATAGCAGAGGGGTTAAGGTGCTTCTCTTGCATACAACCACTTTGAGTTCAATCCCAAGTCCACATGGCACACCACAAGCATGGTTCCCCAAGCCCTGCTATGTGTGATCGCTGAGCACAGACCACCATTATGGTCCCAAAATTTTCCCATGACCATCCTTGACCTTCAAACAAAGAAGCATGGTGGTTGGTGCATCCAATAATGGATCTAATCACACCAAAAACTCAGAACCACTTGGCAAGCATGGCCATTTCCTTGATGTTGGGCTCAGTCAACTGAATCAGAAATTTTTCTATAAAGATAAAAGGGTGCAGGAACGGGATCCAATTTATTTCTGGCTTTTCCAGAGCCAATTAAGCATAGGCTCCAAAATAAACTTTATCAATGTGAACAGACCAGAAAAGGAGGGACTACAAAGTTTTCGAGGATGTGTGCATAGAATAAGACACTTGCCTTGCATGTGGTTAACTGGAGCCAGAAGATCCAGATTTGAGCCCTTAGGGGTTACTACTAAGCAGGTCCAGAATAACCCAGCTATGTGTGCTCACCACTCCCAAAAAGAGAAAGTGCATTTGCTGGAGCACTAGTACAGGGGGTTATGGTTTTTGGCTTGTAGCCCACAGATCCTATGATTTGTGGTTCAAATCCCAAGCACCATGTATGATCCCCTGAGCACCACTAGGGGTTATCCCTGAGTACAAAGCCAGAAATCATGCCTGGCTCAATTCACCCCCCAACAATAAATGAAACATATTCCCACTGATTCCCAGCACCACAGTCTCCAGAGCACCCCCAGGCTGGTTGGAATAATCCCAAACACATAAATGTTTTATAGCTGTTGCCCCTAATCCTCACCCCAAACACTTTATAATTTGTTTCTTTTTTTTATACTATGAAAAAGTAAGGCTTGATGAGCCACACAAGCTTATTAAATATTTAAATTGAGCTGGAACAATAATACATTTAGTAGGGCACTTTCCTTGTACTCACTGACCTAGGTTTGATTCTTAGCATCACATACAGTCCCATAAGGCCACCAGGAGTTGATCCCTGAGCAAAGTCAGGATTAAACCTTGAGCACTGCCAAGCATGGTTCAAAAAAAAAAAGTTTAAATTATGCTTTGTGATCAACTATGTCAAGAGAAGTAGTAAATTAAAAAATGCACACACAGGGCCAGAGAGATAGAATGGAAGTAAGGCATTTGCCTTGCATGCAGAAGGTCGGTGATTTGAATCCTGGCATCCTATATGGTCCCCCGAGCCAGCCAGGAGCGATTTCTGAGTGTAGAGCCGGGTGTGACCCCCCCCTAATTTTTTTTTTTTTTTTTGGTTTTTGGTTTTTGTGTCACACCCGGCGTTGCCCAGGGGTTACTCCTGGCTGTCTGCTCAGAAATAGCTCCTGGCAGGCACGGGGGACCATATGGGACACCGGGATTCGAACCAACCACCTTTGGTCCCAGATCGGCTGCTTGCAAGGCAAACGCTGCTGTTGCAAGGGAATTATCCAAAATAACAGAGAACATTAAAAAAGAAAGAACCAAAAGTAAACAACCTAAAAAAAAAAAAAAAAAAAAGGAGGGGTGAGGAAGAAGACCTTAACAGACTCTTCACCTGAGAAGGGATAGCAGGGCTGGGGAAGATAGCTCAAGTGGTAGAACACACGGTAAAAGCATGGTCAAGTTCAGAGTTTGCTCCCCAACATCACATGCCCTCATTTTCCACCAGCCCAGGGTGTGGCTCTGTTTAAAAACATAATACAGTGGGGAGATAATGCAGTGGTTAGGGAGCATGTTTGGAATGTGTTTGGCCTCAGGCTCAATTCCCAGCACCAATCTCCAGAGCACCCTCAGCTTGTCTGAGATAATCCCTGGCACCTGTCAGTGTCCTCAAATCGTTGCATGAAGCCACCTGCTCAGTTGGCCAAGAATCTATTAAGAGAGTGTCCCTTGGTCTTCTGAGCATTGTTTCAGAGACTTCAAATATAGAAATAAGTGATAATGAAAAAATAAGCACTATGGTATCTTAAAGATGGCTGCATGTAACTGCATAATTGTCCAGCCCACAGGATATTCAGCACTGCACACCATTGTGAAAATGAAAATGAAAATGATGGCAGTGTCGATCCACCACAGGAAACAGATGTGCTGCTCACCTAGAGGGTCTGACACTGGAGGAAACATAGGGGCGGGACCCAGTTGGAGAATTGCTGGACCTCAAATCATGAGTATTGTGAACACTGAGCCACTCAAAAAGTAGGAAGTCTTCCTGGGACTGAAGCAACAGTACAAGATACATGCCAGGTTTAATCCCTGACTCTATCAGGAATGATCCGAGAGAATAAAGCTAAGAATAAACACTGAACACCATTGAGTGTGACCCAAAACAAAAACAAAAAATCTGCAAAGTCTTGAGAGAGAGGGAGGGAAGGATGGAGAGATAATACAGGGGTTAAGACAGGGGTCTCAAACTTGTGGCCCGCGAACTATTAGTGGCCCTCTGTACAACATTTTGTGGCCTGCGGCCGGCCTTCAAATGTCGCAGTATTTGCTTACCAAATAATCACAATAAAAAATCACATTAAACATTCACATACCCCGAGCAGTTCCGTTTGGGGTATGCAAATGTTTAATGCGATTTTTTTGCTATTTTTTTCCTTACTAATGCAATTTTTTATTGCGAATGTTCGGTAAGCAAAATCCCTTATGCGGCCCTGCCTCACCCCGACTTTGCCTCCTGCGGCCCCCAGGTAAATTGAGTTTGAGACCCCTGGGTTAAGATGTTTATCCCAGGGGAGGGGGAGGTGGCGCTAGAGGTAAGGTGTCTGCCTTGCAAGCTCTAGCCAAGGAAGGACGGCGGTTCGATCCCCTGGCGTCCCATATGGTCCCCCGAAGCCAGGGGCAATTTCTGAGGGCTTAGCCAGGAGTAACCCCTGAGCATCAAATGGGTGTGGCCAAAAAATAAAAAATAAAAAATAAAAGATGTTTATCCTGCATGGAGTCATCCATGTGGCAACAATATATGGTCCCCCAAAACCTCCTGAGAACTTACAAGTGTGGCCCAAATCACATTCCATATAGGACCTGATACATGAGTGAACTTTATACAGAGCCCCACAGCTAGTCAATCTGTCTGAATCTGAATCAACATGAGTCTTCTTCATAACATATGAAGAAGAAGAAGAAGAAAAAGAGATAATTACATTTAAGACCTCTATGTTTATAGCTCAGGTGTACCAAACTATAAAGTATAATCATAATTCTGAAGCAGGTCATTCTTATTTGCAATTACAAAGATGCCATTAATAAGTCAAAAAGGAAGGTGCTAATTTGGCCACCCAGACACCTCCCTCCTTATCTGTGATTTTAAAGTGACCAAGCCCAGACCAAGATTAAAAGCAGAGCTTCGTTTGAAAAAACAAACATGCAAACAAACCACTGAGATGAGTACCAAGATAAAGGAAAATAATAAGCTGCTTTGTCAAAAAGCAAGGTGGAAAACCAATTATTAGGAGTACTCAGCTAACTCTTGCCAGTGAGACTGGTCACAGCAGGATGAAGCACAAAGGCAAAAACTGTCCCACCCAGACCCAAGGCACTATCAGCTGATGCTTCATACAGGACTTCATTGCCAGGTTGGAAAGCCAGCTCTTGATCCTTGAAGATGTACCTTTATTATGAGAATTGTGGGACAGATGAAGAAACACTAAAAAAAAAAAAACCTCTCTTTAGAGACCAGAGTGATAGCACAGCGATAGGGCATTTGCCTTGCATGCTGACGAAATGGGACAAACTAGGATTCAATCCCTGGCATCCCATATGGTCCCCAAGCCCACCAGGAGCAATTTCTGAACGCAGAGCTAGAGTAACCCCAGTGCGCTGCTGGGTGTGGCCCAACTCCCCTTAAAAAAATCCCTCTTTAGCTACAAATACCAGTTCTTGGGGCCGGAGCAGTGGCACAGGTGGTAGGGCATCTAGCTGCCTTGCAGAGTTAACCTAGGACAGATCAAATTTCAATCAAAGTTCAATCCCCTGGCATCTCATATGGTCCCTGAGCCAGGAGTGATTTCTGAGCACATAGCCAGGAGTAACCCCTGAGCATCACCGGTGTGGCCCAAAAACAAACAAACAAAAATACCAGGTCTTGTGAGTGTGAGAACAGTTGAATACCAAACTCTTCCCGGAAACTGCTGACAGACCTGGGATTTCACCTGCAAGTGGAAGAAGCACTGGCGAACAAAGATCCCCTGTGGTGAGGGTGTTATGTTGCTATGCTTCCACAGCTGTGCTGAGTACCTGAAATGTGCCATGAAGATATAGAAAGTGTAGAGGAGGGAGAGACACCTACAAATTCCCTCCAATGTAACTTTTGATTTTCAGGAAATCAGCAAAATCCACTTCATAGTAAAAGAGATCATCCACTAGGTGGCGGGATGATGCAGAAATAAAAAGAGCTGGTTTCCTTCCAAATCTAAATTTCAAAAATGTAATTTGAAGGAAATTAGAAAGGAGCCTTAACAATTCCAACAAAACCGTATCATTATAGCTTTTATAAGAAGCAAGATGACGTTTCAAACAACACAAAGAAGGATGAGAGACTGAAAGCAGAAAATTACAACTGTTCAGTAGCAGAGTGAAAACCACAACACAGTAAGTACCATCGCTCAACACCCTACAAAGTTGCAGGCCCTGCTCTGGACACTGTGGGATTTTGAAAGGAATTTAAAATACCTGGAAACCAGAAGGCAACACTATCAAGTATGAATCATTGGGCACTGGCAATCAATGTCAGGGCGAAACAACTTTTTAAGAAGTCAGAGCTACAGGGATCAAGATTCCACACAGAAGGTGGAATCTGGCATTGGTTCATTCAGTAAATATTTATGAAGCACCTCTTTCGTGCCAGGCTCTATACTGAGCGCGGTGGATTAAGGCCTGAACATAATAAATAATGACAGCAGCCTTCATGGAATTCACAGTCAGAAATGAAGGAGCCAGCCAACAAGGGCAGAAAAACTGTAATATCTACTGTGAAGAGAATGCAAAGAAGTGGAGGAGAGCAGATCTGGCCCCTGAGAGAGCGGACAAAGTTTCCCTCTGAGAGATCCATGAGAACAGACCAGAGGGTTGCACTGATAGAACAACAGATAGGAGTAACCTCTGAGCACCTCCAAAGCATTAACAACAACACCAACAAAAAAACAGACCAGAGGTGGCCCAGCTGGCACAGAGGGGGGCAGCTTTTGTAAGAAGAATCAAGATAGCATTCCAGACTATCTTGAAGAAAAGGGGGGTGTCTTCTCAGGCAGGCTCCTAAGTCTCTCTTGCGAGTGTGATGTAAACCAACAATAAAAGGGAATTCATCCTTTAGTACTGTTGTTTTTGTAATTATTATTGTGTTACAGTTTATAATAGCACAAAACTCAAGTTTTATAGTTGTAGACTTATGACAATAATCCCTCCATACGAATTATGCTAATTATCTCATGGACCCTTCCCCCTCTCTCAGCCCCTAATTCCTAGTTCTGTGGATCACATCTCAGGGTTTTTTTTGGCTATAGATGGTCTACTTCCTTTGTGGTTTTCTAGTCTGAAAGGAAGAAAATAATCCGGCATTTAGCTTTTACTTTCAGGACTCAATTCATTTAACCTAACACCCTCCAATTCCATCCAAGTTGTAGCAAACTGCAGTATTTCATTTTTTCTCATACCTGATGAGTATCTTATGGTATATATATGCAACAACTTTTTTTATTGTTTTGTTTCATTTGGGGGCCACACCCAACAGTGTTCAGTGGTTACTGACTCTGCACTCAGGAATTATTCCTGGCAGGATGAGAGGTTCATGCTGGGGATCAACCCTGGTTCAGTGGCATACAAGACACATCCTACCTACTTGCTGTACAATAGCTTTGGTTCCTACCACAATGGCTGGACCCACTCATCTTGGTTCCAGATTTCCCTTACTATAGAGTGCTATGATGAACACAGAGGTGTGCATAGTCCTTACAGATAAATGTATAAAGTGGAGTAAGGAGGAGTTAGAGAGACAGATAGTACAGCTGGTATGGTGCTTGCCCTTCATACTACCAACCCAGGTTTAATTCTTGACATCCCACATGGTCCCCAGTGCCCTCCACTATAATTCTGAGCACAAAGCCACGAGTAACCCCTAAGTATTGCTGGGTGTGGGCCCTCCAAAAATAGAAATATAGTAAGCAGAGTTACTTCAAAAAAAATAGTGCTGGGGGGGGAGCAGAGAGATAGCACGGTGGGTAGGAGGGCATTTGCCTTGCCTATTGCCTACCAGGTTCTATCCCTGGCACCTCAGATGTTTCTGAGCCCTGCCATCAGTGCAGAACCTAGAATGAACACTGAGCACTACCAAGTGCAGCCAAGTAAATAAATAAACAAATAAATAAAACTTTCTCTTAAAATAAAAAAGTGCTGCGGGTCCAGAGATACAACACAGCTGGTAGGGCATTTGCCTTGCACACAGCCGATCCAGGACAGACAGTGGTTCAAATCCCGAGATCCCATATGGTCCCAGAACCTGCCATGAGTGATTTCTGAGAGCAGAGCCAGGAGTAACCCCTGAGCATCGCAGGGTGTGACCCCAAAGCCAAAAATATAAAATAAAAAGTGGTGGGAAAAAAAGTACATCACAAGCAAAAAAAAAAAAAAAAAAACCACCTCACACTGTACATAAAGGTCAATTCAAATTGTATTGAAAACCTTGAATTCAAACCTTTCTCAGTAAAAAAAAAAAAAAAAAAATTTTGTTTTTGTTTTTAGGTCACACCCGGCAGTGCTCAGGGGTTACTCTTGGCTCTAGGCTCAGAAATTGCCCCTGGCAGGCACAGGAGGCCATATGGGATGCCGAGATTCGAAGCACCATCCTTCTGTATGAAAGGCATGAAAGGCCTTACCTCCATGCTATCTCTCCGGCCCCTCAGTAAAATATATTAAGGAAAACTCTCTAGTACCTTACATCAGAGCCATGATATGAATACTTGACAAAGAAAGCAAAGCAAAAATAAGCAAATAAGACTATATCAAACTACAAAAACTTCACTAAAAAGAAATAGTCAAAAAATAAAGATGTCCTAAGAATTGGGAGAGATTATCTGTACATATATATCAAGGAATTACTATCTAGGATACAGATAGCACTCTCAACATCAACAACAAAAAAATTCACTCAAGAAATGGAAAAAGGGGCCGGTGCAGTGGCACAGCAGTAGGGCATTTGCCTTGCACACAGCTGACCCAGGACAGAACGATTGTTCAATCCCCCGGCATCCCATATGGTTCCCCAAGTCAGGAGTGATTTCTGAGCAAATAGCCAGGAGTAACCCCTGAGTGTCACCAGGTGTCCCCCCCCCCCAAAAAAATAAAATAAATAGGAAGAAGATGAGGCAAAGAAACAGGACAGCAGCGGGTAATGAACTTAACTTACTTTGCATATGGCTGACCTGGATTTGATTCCTAACATCCCATCTCGTCCCTGAAAATATCACCAGGATACTCTGCAGCAGTTAGGACTAACCCTGAGTATCACCGTGTGTCCCAACACCACCACCTCCCTCAACAAGAAAGAAATGGAGAGAAGAAATGAGCAGACATTTCCTCAGACATAAGACATTATTCTTTTGGTATATTCTAAAGTCCAAATCTCTGATCTTCCTGAGAACTGCAGGCTGAAGTCCACTGCCTATTGGACACAGGCTGAAAAGAAGGAGATCCCTGGCTTTAGATTCTACCTTTTGGGGGAGCAGAGGAGTGCTTGAACAACACCCATAGGGATCATTCCTTTTTTTTGTTTGTTTGGTTTTTGGTTTTTGGGTCACACCTGGCAGCGCTCAGGGGTTACTCCTGGCTCTTCGCTCAGAAATCACTCCTGGCAGGCTTAGGGGACCATATGAGATGCCGGAATTTAAACCACCGAACTTCTGCATGCAAGGCAAACGCCTTACCTCCATGCTATCTCTCTGGCCCCACAGGGATCATTCTTAATGGTGCCTGAAGACCCTATGTGGTCCTGGGAATGAAACCAGGTTAGTGGCCTGCATGGAAAGTGCCACAACCACTGTACTAGCTCTCTGGCTTTTGCAATTCACTTTTTGGGGGAGGGAGCTTTCTCAGGAAAGCTGAGGTCCAAGGGCCTCCTAAGGCAGGTTCCAAAGACACCAGACAGCCTATTCCTGGGGAACAGATGAAATACTTGTGTGGGCTTTGTGGGCGCCAAGCCCACGCATGTTTACCAAACATTCTAGGAAGAAAGGGGAAGCAGGATGAGTCACAGGGCTGAGGGAAGAAGACAGGTTGTCCTATAAGGCTCATCCGAAAGTGACAACAACCAACTCCAATGAAGGAAAATGCAGGAAGTACTGGATTTGCCTTTGCCAAAATGACTCAGTCCCTGGTCCCCTGATGGGTTGGGCTGGAACCAAATAATTACCTCACATATCAAGTCCTCTCTACCTAGTCTATCCTGACACAGCCTCTCACACAAAAGTCCTCTATGAACTGGTGACAATCAAGGGAACATGTGTACATTAAAGTATTTATAAACTTGAAAGCATTACATAGGGCAGGGGTCCTCACGGTTTTTAAACAGGGGGCCAGGTCACTGTCCCTCAAACCATTGGAGGGTTGGACTACAGTTAAAAAAAAAACTATGAACAAACTTCCTATGTACACATACATATCTTATTTTGAATTGAAAAACAAAAATAAAAATATGAGAACAAACAGAATATTTTTTGTTTGTTTTTTAAAAAAACATTCCCATCACCAATGTCCCAAGTGTCCCTCCTCCCCACCCCACACCGGCCTGTACTCTAGACAGGCTCTCTACTTCCCTCATTCAGTCACATTTTGTTACGATGGTTTTCAGTGTAATTATTTCTGTGACTACACCCATCACTCTCTGTGGTGAGCTTCATGTCATGAGCTGCCCTCCGTTTGTGGCCCTCCGTACAACATTTTGTGGCCCGCAGCCGGCCTTCAAATATCGCAGTATTTGCAATTATTCGCTTATTGAATAATCACAATAAAAATTGCATTAGTAAGAAAAAAATCACGGGCCCGGAGAGATAGCACAGCAGCGTTTGCCTTGCAAGCAGCCAATCCAGGACCAAAGGTGGTTGGTTCAAATCCCGGTGTCCCATATGGTCCCCCGTGCCTGCCAGGAGCTATTTCTGAGCAGACAGCCAGGAGTGACCCCTGAGCATCGCCGGGTGTGACCCAAAAACCAAAAAAAAAAAAAAAAAGAAAAAAAAAGAAAAAAATCGCATTAAATATTCGCATACCCCGAGCAGTTCCGTTTGGGGTATGCAAATGTTTAATGCGATTTTTTTCTTACTAATGCGTTTTTTTATTGCGAACATTCGGTAAGCGAAATCCCTTATGCGGCCCTGCCTCACCCCGACTTTGCCTCCTATGGCCCCCAGGTAAATTGAGTTTGAGACCCCTGTTCTAGTTCTTCTCTATTTTGTCTCTGACAATCATTACACAAATGTCTTTTATTTTTCTCAAAATATATAGATGAGTGAGACCATTCTGTGTTTATCTCTCTCCCTCTGACTTATTTCACTCAGCATAATAGATTCCATATACATCCATGTATAGGAAAATTTCATGACTTCATCTCTTCTGACGGCTGCATAATATTCCTGTATAATACATAATAAATTTAATAATAATAAATACAATATTTAAAATGAAGAACAAATAAAGTTAAATTAACAAACTTACCAGTATTTCAAAGGGAACTATGGGCTTGCTTTTGGTAGGCCAGTTTCAGGAAAGAGATTGAGAGGACGAGTAGAGACACAGAGAGAATGAGGGAGTTGGAGAGCGTCGTACACATCCCACACATGTGCACTGCAGGCCTGGGATGAGTCAGCTGCTAAGCAGCAGAGGCAGCAGTGGCAGAAATACCTGGTAGGCTGGATAAAAGTCCTCAGCAGGCTGCAAGTGGCTCAAGGGCCATAGTTTGGGGACCCATGGGATAGGGGAATTAGGGCATTAGTACAGCAGGTAGGGTGCTTGCCTTGCATGCAGGCAGTCCCAGATTCAATTTCTAGCATCCCATATGGTCCGCCAAGCCCTGTCAATAGTGTTCCCTGAGTACAGAGCCTGAAGTCAGCTCTGAGCATGGTTGGATGTAGCCCCAAAACCAAATAAATAAAATTGCATTGAATAAATAAAGCACTGAAAAGAGAGCAAGAGACAAAGGCTCCCTTTATTAAAAATCAATCCCATTCAAAAGGGGGCTCATTTTGGTATAAAGAGAATGCAAAATGTAAAAAAAAAAAAAATGGGGGGTATTGAAGAGATAAGTTGGAATTAGGGCATTTGGCTTGCACTTGTCCAAACCCACTTTGAATCCTGGCATGGCGTAAGATCTTCTGAGCCTCAAAAGGAGATCCCTGAGCATAAGAGCATAAGAGTCCAGCGTAAGCCCTGAGCACTGCTGACTGTAGCCCAAAAACAAAACAGATACTTAAAGAAAAAAAAATATATGTAAACATAAATATATTTCATTTGGTAAATCCACATTTATGAAGATGAAGACCTATATAGATACAGGATATAGTTTCTACCCTCAAAGAGAACTAGTGTTTTGAATGTTGAAAAGCCTGGAACAATCCATAGTACAAAAGTAAATGTACATGAGCCAGGTTACCTTTCATCAACCCAAAGCCTCTCACTCTCTTTCTCTCTCTCCAGGTGTCCTGAATGAAAGGAACATAATGAGCAGGGCCTAGGAGATGGCAAACACTTTGCATGTTAGAGCCCCAGATTTTATCCCTGGTACCAGATGTCCCCTGAGCACTGCCAGGAGTGCCAGCACCAGGATATGGTCCAAAAGCAAAGCCAAACAAATACACATCACTATTCTGCTCTGTCTTTAAGACATTGAGCCCATGAGTGTGGATTATGAAAACTCAACTTTTTCCAGACAAAAAAACATCAGTTGTTTGAAATTGAACAAGTCCTCCATTGGGTCCCAGAGAAAGGGTAGCATATGCCACATTCCCAAAGAAAAGTGTTTGCTTTCTGTGGGACATTTATCTATGCCCTTGCTGCATGCTTGGAACTCTCTTCTCCACATTTGCTAAAATGCATATGAATAGTTAACTGGAAAAAACTATGCAATCTTATCTCCTCCTTTGCCCCTGTCATCAATTGAATGAAATGAGAAGCCAGTCAGTCCTGATGCAGCTCAAGCCAACCACCCCAAATGATATTCTATGGTACAAGGGACCTGGAACAGAAGCAACCATAAGAGTCCAATTCTTTCATAAGTCCCTAGCTTGGTGGCATATGGTACCCACAGAGACCAAACATCCTGCATGATTCTAAATCAAGACTGCAAACACTTTCTTTTTTTGTTTTGTTTTGTTTTTGTTTTTGTGTCACACCCAGCAGTGCTCAGGTATTACTCCTGGCTCTACACTCAGAAATCACTCCTGGCAGGCTTGGGGGACCATATGGGATGCCGGATTCGAACCGCCATCCTTCTGCATGAAGGCAAACTCCTTACCTCCATGCTATCTCTCCAGCCCCACAAACACTTTCTTGATGAACCACAATGTATTTAATTAACCTGCTGATGAACAATATATAGACTCTTTTATAGTCAGTTAAGATTTTTATTTAAATTTTGGAGCCAGTGATTCTCAGGGTTTACTCCTGGCTCTGCACTCAAGGATCACCCTGGAGGTGTTCAAGGCATCATATGAGGTGCAGGGGTCAAACCTAGGACAATTTGCAAGGCAAGCACTTTAACCTCTGTACTATGTCTCTGGTCCAATATAGCTATATTTAATGGTAAGCACTATTTTAACTAGTAAGAAATAAAGCTACCATTAAAACAACAAATAAGCATTGATTCATCATGGGTTGTACTACTTAAAGTGGAAAAATTAGGGGCTATATCTCTAAATGACCCATTCTAGGTGCTGGACTGCTGGACAAAGATGAATGGGTTGCACATCACAGACTTATGACTATAGATCTTTCAAGGGATCTTTCATCTTTCCAAGTGCCAATCTGTGTCTTGGTCAAATTCCTGAAACCTGCCACCCCAGAGTACAAACATGTGCAACGGCAGCCAATGACTGACCTCTTGCCACTGACATGTGACCTCTCCCTGAGAGTTCACAGTGGTGCAGACAGGCGCATCAAGCTTGAACTTCCAGATTCTTCTCCTTCACCTCCTCTTCACAGCTCTCCTCAAGGACCCTACGACTGACTTTAGTATCTGCTCACTGTAGAGATAATTCTACTCTATTGTGTCTTATCTTTATTCTAATCACTAAGAGACAAGTTCATAGATACATATTCTCACAGCAAGTCAATTCAAAGTGGACAGCACTTGTCTTGGGTCATCCTGGGACTCCTCTGGTTACAGTTTACCTAACTGAAGCCTGGACTTGTACATAGTTCCCTCTCATTCAAGCCCTGGGCCAATCATTAACTCCATGTATTAATCTCATCACCATGCATGCTGAGCAAGACACTGAGAAGAACTGTATCTTTTCACCAGCAAGACAAGAAAAGAACTAGTTCGTTTTCTGGGGCCGAAGCAATAGTATACTATAGCAGGTAAGGCATGTGGCCGATGCGAATTTCCTGGCATTCGTATTGTTCTCCAAGCTCTGCCAGGAGTGATTCCTGAGGCAGGGATGTGACTCAAAAACAAAATAAAACTAAGCAAAGCAAAATAAAGTCTGTGGCTTCCAACGGGATGCTCTGTTCCTCACAAAAAAAAAAAAAAAAACAGAGGATGGGCCTCCACAAGCTAAGGTCCTTGCTAGGTTAGAAGAAAATTGGGGGACAGGGGTTTTTCTTCCAACTCCCAAACAGGGCCTTTTTTTGCCTTTTCTTGGCAAATGAAGCACATGGTCTCAGCTAGATTCCAGGAATAAAAACAACTGTTGTTGAAATTCACACTGATTTGGGAGTAGGGGGTGCAAAACTAACATGGTCATGTTTAACCAAAGACTGTAGATGTTGCAGAAAACTCCTACAAGACATGCCTTTAATATTTCTAAAAGTAGACATAAAATCTACTAAGACTCAAACTGTCCCTGTTTTGTTTTTGGGCAACCCAGTGGTGCTTAGGTATTACATGCCACTAACTAGTTGTGGTCAGGGGCTATTCCTGGCTCAATGTTTGGAAGTTACTCCCAGGGAGTTTATTCTTGGGGAGGTTACCCTGAATCCTATGGTGATACCCAGGACCACGCTGGTAATAGCAATAGCTCAAGAGCAGCACAGCACTGAATGTGGCCCCCAAACCAACCAACAAACCAAAAGTAGAATTTTAAACCCACCTACAATGCATTGATATCCTCAGCATAGGCCTGCACCAAACAAAATGTAGCTTCTTTCACCAACTTTACTCAAAAATAATAATAATAATAAATAAATAAACAACACTTTAGTATTTCTCCCAGCCCAGAGCAAAACTAACCCACCATTTTGCATTATGTCTCAGGCTCATCATGATCAGGCATTTCACACAAACTTCTGGGGTCTTCCAAATAGTTGGCACTGAGCTTCCATGAGCATACGTGAGCCCAGCACCCTTGGTGTTTGCAGAGAGCCAAGGGCAACCTCAGGGTTCTCCTGCATGCACCATGAATTCATATCTAAGATAGTCACTGAGCAACGTGGGTGCTTGGGGAGAGGTAGAGAACACAGGGAAAGGGAAGTCAAAACACAGGCAGCTCACTTTTCAGCTCTCAAGGACTGGGCACTCTTCTCTTTCCTTCTCCACCTTTTTCTCACCAGCTGTGACTATTCTACTCTCACTCTGAAAATGCAAAGAAGATTTGTTCTTAAGAGCCCAGTCAGGGACCAGAGAGATAGGACAGTGGGTAAGGCCTTTTGCCTTGCAGTGTGGCCAATCCTAGTTTGATCCCTAGCATTCTGTAAGGTCATCTAGACCCCACGAATATGGAATCATGAGTGCAGAGCCAGAAATAAGCCTCAAAAACCACTGGGTGTGATTCCCAAAGAACCAACCAACAGAAAAACAACTCACAATCAACAATCACACATTAAAACTGGTTGTCCATAGGAGGAAGAGAATTCAATGCAGTAAGCACATGCTTTGTATGCAGGAGGCCCCCCAGGTTTGACCTCTAGCACTGCATGATACCCATATCATTTCTGAGTGTCTGCCACACATAAGTAGGTCCCCAATACTGTGCAAAATTCAGTCACTGAAAATAAACCGCTCTTCGGAAAGGAAAACATTGTGCCCAAGTCTCTAGACTTTTTTTTTTTTTTTATTAGTGACCTCCAGACTTTCATTTTGGTTAAGGTCACCACCACCAAAAAGCTTAGGTCCCTACACATGAAAGTAACAGTCCATCCATATGGCTGAGCTCACAAATAAAGCTAATAAATACAAGCTGGAAAAGACCAAGGAGACAGATGAGGTATGATAGCATCCCAGTTTCCAGACAACCTCACTGCATAAATCATTATCCCAGAGAGCCAAAGAACAAGACTGGTGACTGTATTCATTGAGAGGCTCCTGCTGTTTGCACAGGACAGTCCACTTGCTGGGATATCATCCAGCCAGGTCAACATTTATATTTAATCATCCAGTCCCCACCGAACACAATGCAGAGCAACGCCAACACGTCCAAGGAGCGTGCTACTGAGCCAGGGGAGCTCTAGCTTCCTGATGGCAAGAGACAAATGTTCCTCCTTTGCTCCTGTGTCTCCTAACAAGCAAAAGAAGGACAATGCATGCTGTCTACTACAGGTTGACACCCAGCTACAAACCCAAGACAAAGGTGGTCCCCCCCACTTCCTCTTTCCTTAAGCCTCCTCTTTTCAAATGAAAAGGCCCACTGGATAGGTACTTCTGTCTCCCTCTTGATTTTTCCCCTCCTGGTGGACGGGGACATAATAAAGAAAAGTATGTTTTGGCTTGGTGCAAGGATACACCGTGAGGGAAGAAGAAGCCATGAGAAGCCACTGGTTCCTTGACTTTCCTGACTGGCTTGGCATTTTATTACTGTCACTACCTTTCTTCTTCAGATACGGCTACATGGGGTTTAGAAATACAGTACCAGGGGTGATCTCACAAACTGTGAATTTTTATTTTACAATCTACAAATTTCCCTTTGTAGCAATAATAAATTGTAAAAGCATTGTTCGGACAAAACATGGCAAACAGTAAACTTAGAAATTCAGTAATGGGCCCGGAGAGATAGCACAGCGGTGCTTGCCTTGCAAGCAGCTGATCCAGGATCAAAGGTGGTTGGTTCAAATCCCGGTGTCCCATATGGTCCCCATTGCCTGCCAGGAGCTATTTCTGAGCAGACAGCCAGGAGTAACCCCTGATCACCGCCGGGTGTGGCCCAAAAACAAAAAACAAAACAAAACAAAAAAAACAGAAAAATAAAATACATTATTGCAATAATGCCCAGAGACAATAGAGATGAGGACCAGAAGGGCCGGCTCTCGATGTGAAGCTCACTACAAATAGAGGTGAGTGTAGTTAGAGAAATGACTACCCTAACTATCATGGCAATGTTAATGAGTGAGAGAAGTAGAAAACAAAAACAAACAAACAAAATTAGTAATTACTAATACGATGTCTGTAACCAACCTTTATTCTAAACTCAGTTTTACTTCCCCACATTTTATAGAGGAAAAGACCAGAGAGAAAGTTGGTTTGTTGTTGTTGTTTTTTTTTTTTTTTGATTCCCTCCCTGCTTGTTCTCAACACTATTGCTGTAGTCACTGGAAGCTGCATACCTGCTCATCTGGAATCACACTTAAATGTGAGACCCAGGGGGCTGGAGAGATAGCATGGAGCATTTGCCTTTCATGCAGAAGGTCATCAGTTTGAATCCCTGCGTCCATATGGTCCCCCATGCCTGCCAGGAGCGACTTCTGAGCTCATAGCCAGGAGTAACGCCTGAGCATTACCGGGTGTGCCCCCCCCCCCAAAAAATGTGAGACCCAGAAGTCCAGAGTTGATAGTCAAGTGGGCAGGACACTTGCCTTGCAGCAGAAAACTGTGCTTCAGACCCTACCACCACCTCTAGTTCCCTACACAAAGTGCCAGAAATAAGGCCTGAGCACTGTTGATGTGGGCCTCTGGTCCCTCAAAAATCATAGAGAGATATCAATTCACACCACAGAGACTGACAAACATCAAAAAGAACAAGAACAATTAGTGCTAGTGTGGATGCAGGGAGAAATGAACTCATTATGAATGTGCCCCAGATATACAATCAATTAATTTTTTTTTCTTTTTTGGTTTTTTCAGGCCACACCCATTTGATGCTCAGGGGTTACTCCTGGCTAAGCGCTCAGAAATTGCCCCTGGCTTGGGGGGACCATATGGGACGCCAGGGGACGGCGGTCGCGGTCCTTCCTTGGCTAGCGCTTGCAAGGCAGACACCTTACCTCTAGCGCCACCTCATCGGCCCCATATCAATTAATTTTTGATAAAGGAGCAAGAAATTCAAAGTGGAGCAAGGAAAGCCTCTTCAACAAGTGGTGTTGGCACAACTGGTTAGCCACTTGTAAAAAAGGGACCTCAGACCTCCATCTAACAACATGCACAAAGGTCAAATCAAATGGATTAAAGACCTTGATATCAGACGTGAAACCACAAGATATATAGAACAACATGTAGGTAAAACACTCCATGACATTGAGACTAAAGACATCTTCAAGGAGGAAACAGCATTCTTCAAACAAGTGGAAGCAGAAATAAACAGATGGGACTATATTAAGCTGAGAAGCTTCTACAACTCAAAGGAAATACTGTCTAAGATACAAAGGCCACCCACAGAATGGGAAAAACTATTTACTCAATACCCATCAGATAAGGAGTTAATATTGAAAATATGCAAGGTACTGACAGAATTTAAGAAAAATAATCTAGGGCCGGGTAGGTGGCGCTGGAGGTAAGGTGTCTGCCTTGCAAGCGCTAGCCAAGGAAGGACCGCGGTTCGATCCCCCGGCGTCCCATATGGTCCCCCCAAGCCAGGGGCGATTTCTGAGCACATAGCCAGGAGTAACCCCTGAGTGTCAAACGGGTGTGGCCCAAAAACCAAAAAAAAAAAAAAAAAAAAAAAAAGAAAAATAATCTAACCCCATCAAAAAATGGGGAGAAGAAATGAACAGATACTTTGTCAAAGAAGAAATACAATTGGCCAAAAGGCACATGAAAAAATACTCCACATCACTAATCATCAGGGAGATACAAATCAAAACAACTATAAGGTACCATCTCATACCACAGAGACTGGCACACATCACAAAGAACAAGAAAAACGGTGCTGGCGGAGATGTGGCAAGAAAGAAACTCTTATTCACTGCTGTGGGAATGACATCTAGTCCAGCTTTTATGGAAAACAATATGGAGATTCCTCAAAAGTCTGGACATTGAGCTCCCATATGATCCAGCTATACCACTTTTAGGAATATACCCTAGAAACAGAAAAACACAATACAAAAATCCCTTCCTCACACCTTATTCAATGCAGTGATATTTACAATAGCCAGACTCTGGAAACAACTCATATGCCCTTCAACAGATGAAACTGTGGTACATATACACGATGGAATATTATGCAGCCGTCAGGAGAGATGAAGTCATGAAATTTTCCTATACATGGATATACATGGAATCTATTATGCTGAGTGAAATAAGTCAGAGGGAGAGAGAGAAACAGAATAGTCTCATTCATCTATGGATTTTGAGAAAAATAAAAGACAGGCCCGGAGAGATAGCACAGCGGTGTTTGCCTTGCAAGCAGCCGATCTAGGACCTAAGGTAGTTGGTTCGAATCCCGGCGTCCCATATGGTCCCCCGTGCCTGCCAGGAGCTATTTCTGAGCAGATAGCCAGGAGTAACCCCTGAGCACTGCCGGGTGTGGCCCAAAAAACAAAAAACAAAACAAAACAAAACAAAAAAACAGAAAAATGAAATACATTATTGTAATAATGCCCAGAGACAATAGAGATGAGGACCAGAAGGGCTGGCTCTCGATGTGAAGCTCACTACAAATAGAGGTGAGTGTAGTTAGAGAAATGACTACCCTAACTATCATGGCAATGTTAATGAGTGAGAGAAGTAGAATGCCTGTCTTGAATATAAGCAGGGGATGGGAAAGAAGAGAGATGAGGGGCATTGGTAGTGGGAATGTTACACTGATGAAAGGGAGTGTTCTTTTTATGACCGAAACCCAACTACAATCATGGTGCTTAAATAAAGAGAAAGTTAAAAAAAAAAAAGAAAAGAAAAGAAAAGAAAAAGAAATGAACTCATTCTGCTTGTGGGAATATTGACTGGTCTAGCCTTTTTGACAAACAATATGACTATTCCTCAAAAACCTAAACTTGAGCTTCTATATGACCCAGCAACCCCAGAAATATACCTTATGGGCCCAAAAACTCAACGCAAAAAAGGCATCTACACTCCTATGTTTATTGCAGCCCTATGCACAAAAGCCAGGATCTAGAAACACAAGTGCCAGAGAACAAAGAGTGAATATAGAAACCATAGTCCATCTACATAATGGAATATGCAGTTGTTTGGATAAGATGAAGTCATAAAATTTATCTATATATGGATAAACATGGAGAGCATCAGCATCAGGCTGAGTAAAATGAGTCAGAGGGAGAAAGAATGATTGCACTCCTTTGAGGGACATTAAAGGAAAAATAAAAGACAGTATGAAAAGAATACCCAAAGACAATAGAATGAGGACCAGTGGTCCGAAGCGATAGCACAGCGATAGGGCATTTGCCTTGCACGCTTCCAACCCCGATGGACCTCAGTTCGATTCCTGGCAACCCATATGGTCCCCTGAACCTGCCAGGGGTGATTTCTAAGCACAGAGCCAGAAGTTAAGCCCTGAGCTCTGCTGGGTGTGACCAAAAACAAAAACAAAAGAAATGAGGACCAGGAGGACTGGTCCATAGTAGGAAGCTTGACATAAAGTGGGTGGAAGGTACAGTTAGAATATAACATCATTACAATAATAGTTGTAAATGATCACTCTGGACAAGAACTGGATACTGAAAGAAGGCAAAGTGATTTGTATGATGCCCTTTCAGTAACAGTATTGCAAACCATCGTGTCTAAATGGAAAAAGTAGAGGAAAGAGTGATAAAGGGTAGGAAATAGGGGCACTGCTGGTGAGAAATGTATCTTGGTGGAAGCATGCATGTTGAAACATTGTATGACTGAAACTCAAGCTATAACAACTTTGTAACTGTGTATCTCAGAGTGATTCAATTATTTTTTTAAGTCATGGCTGAGCTACTGGACAAAGTTCAATACAGTGCTCTCACTACACTTCCCTGGCCATGATGTTCTCCGTCTTTTTAGTTGTAGTGCTCACTTGTGGGTTGTCCCCCCCTTTTTACAATGCTAACATAATCTTCAGGAAAGATTGTGATATGGGTATAGGGGGGTGCAGAGAGCAGAGTTGCCAGGATTGCACTTGGTACATGTGGGACACCTGTGGTTTGCACTAGAGTCTTCAGTTTTACTAAACTTTCAATTCAGAGCCATGGAGTCATTCTATTGAGCCCCTTATCTTATAAAAGGGGATTCCTGACCATTACTGTGGCAAGGGCATTCCAGACAAGAAGAAAGGGGGTAATGCAATTTCAGCGTCTTTCTTAATATCCCTTTGTAGGCAATCAGTTGAAGCTAGAACTGCCCCTCCCCCTTATCCAAAAGATACTGTCATGGGGCCAAAGTAATAGTACAATGAGTAAGGCATATTTGCCTTGCATGCAACTGATCTTGGTTTGATCTCCCGCATCCTACATGGTCCCGAGCACTGTTGGGGGTAATCAAAGGAGTTCAAAGCCCTGAGTTCAGCTGGATGTGACCCCAAAACAAACAATAACCAA
The DNA here is from genome assembly GCF_024139225.1 of Suncus etruscus. Lineage (NCBI taxonomy): Eukaryota > Metazoa > Chordata > Mammalia > Eulipotyphla > Soricidae > Suncus > Suncus etruscus. The sequence goes on from NC_064850.1 coordinate 85,442,825, forward strand.
AAAAAAAAACAAAAACAAAAACAAAAAAAACAAAAGGAATGCTGTTAAAATAAAGAGTATATTTTACATAAACATACAAAGCAGCTCCCCCATGTCACCTTTTCAAGTTGCACCACTACAAACTGTTATTTATAGGCACCCACAGCAGAAACACATAGATGTTTCACCAATCATTTTGCCAAAGCTATGAATTAGGTCAATGCTCTTAAGAAGCTACCATTTAGCTCTGCTTTCTACTCTCCACACAGTGAAGCTCTTTATCCATTGTATTAGCCACTGTAAACTGTTTGGACACCCATTGTTTAGCTCCCGGCTGTCTGGAGAAGTCTGGGGGGGAAAAGGAAAGAGATAAAGCCAGGGATTCTGCCCATATATTTCTAGCACATTCTAATTTAAGCAGGCTTTGCAGTCAGCTCCTCTATGTACTTAAACCAGGGACCAAAATGAAGTTACTTGTCATGCTTATCTTGGCACTTGCTTTCTTTATTGCTTCAAATTTCCCTGTAAGGAAGGAGCTTTTTTTTTGTTTGTTTGTTTGTTTTGTTTTTGTTTTTTTGGGCCACACCCGGCAGTGCTCAGGGGTTACTCCTGGCTGTCTGCTCAGAAATAGCTCCTGGCAGGCACGGGGGACCATATGGGACACGGGGTATTCGAACCAACCACCTTTGGTCCTGGATCGGCTGCTTGCAAGGCAAACGCCGCTGTGCTATCTCTCCAGGCCCAGGAAGGAGCTTTTAAAAGTGGCACCAAAGATACCTCAAAAAAAAAAAAAAGGTAGGATATAAAAAAAAAGGTAGGGGCCAGAGAGATAGCTGGAGGTAAGGCGTTCGCCCTGCATGCAGAAGGATGCTGGTTCAAATCCCAGCATCCCATATGGTCCTCAGAGCTGCCAGGAGCGATTTCTGAGCATAGTGCCAGGAGTAACCCCTGAGCGCTGCTGGGTGTGACCCAAAAACCAAAAACCAAAAAAAAAAAAAAGGTGAATCAACAAATCCCTTGTTGAGACTGTTTGTAGATACTTACTTTAAACAATATTAATGTCAGTAGGAAATAAAGTTCATCAAGGTTATGGGGCAATGATTTGCATGAGATGAAATATTCTGACACCCTAAAGGAAAAATGCGCCATTCTTGCCTCATGTGTCCTCATACTAGGGAGCCAATATTAGTTCAAGATTTTCAAGTGTCTCAAGAATTATACATTCTAGGCCACATTTCATGACATAAGCTAGACATAAAAGTAATCTAACCGAATCATAGCATGAGATTTAAGGAATAGCAGTAAAAGAAAAACATTCTAATCTCTTTCCAATGTATTTGACAAAAGATATAGGAAGATGGCTAGAGTTATAGTACAGAGGGTAAGGTGCTTGTTTGCATGTGGCTGTCTCTGCTGTGACCCCTAGCATCCAGTATGGTCCCCTGAGCACCGCCAGAAGTGATCCCTGAAAACAGACCCTAGAGTAAACCCTACATATTGCTAAGCATGGCCCAACCACCACAAAAACAAACAGACTAAAGAAGGGTCAGAGTGATAGTACAGTAGAATACTTGCCTTGTACGTGGCTGACCCAGACACCCCATATCAAGAGTGAACCCTGAGCTCAGAACCTGGAGTCAGGCCTGATAATTGCTGGATGTGGCACAGAAACAAAAACAAAAAAGAAAAGAACATATTTCACCTCAGTTCTTTAGTAAGTTGAGCCTCCCCACTTGCTTCTCTTAAGGAAAGACACCTGCAAGTTATATGATTATGCATGGAAATAAACTAAATAGTTCTCCCAGACTTACTGGTTACCATCAGCTCCTCCCAGCCCCTGCAGTTGGGGGTGTCTCAGCAGTGGTACTTGAAAGTTTATTTCCAGCTCTGTACTTAGAGGATCAGTGGGGTACTGGGAATGGATCAAGGCTGGCCACATACAAGGCAAGCACCCTGCCAGCTTCGGCTTCTCTCCTAAACATTGATTCTTTTTTTTTTTTTGCCCCCCCCCCCACCTAGACCTTTGATTTTAATTCACTTTAAAGTTCTGTTGAACTCGGAGCCTCCACATTTCAATGTGTCAACATTTGCCTGTTTTGTTGTTTTTTTCTCCCCCCTGACTCTTAGCAATAAAACCAGGAAGAAAAGCAGAAGTGTTTCCAGTTCCATATCTGGAAAACTTCAACGGTGTCTAAGATACCACAAATCTCACTCCTCTCTTAAAACTCATCAGGACATGAAACAGAAGAGCCTGAGACAGGCAAAGTGGTCTGCCTGGAACTAGGGCTAAAAAACTTTGATGTGCCTGAAGAGACACTGAAACTTTGGGGGGAGGAGGAGTTTTACACAGGCACTAGCTGATGAGTGCTGGTGCCTTCCATTAGTTACCAAGCAGCTCCTCATCAGCCCCTCTGTTAAGAACCAAGCAGAAAGAGCTCCCAGCTGCAGGCCACCTTGCCTTCGAGAATCATACAGTCTCAGGGAGAAACACTCACAGAAAAGAGGTGAGAGAGGGTCCCTACTCTGCAGCTTTGGTTGCAAAAGACAGAGGGAAAGAGGAAGGAGGAAAAATAATTCTCATGCAGCTCTCCAGAGCTGTCGTAGTTGCTTACTTGGGCCAGAGACAGAGAAAGGTATCCAGTACACACAGCACTGATGCATTATTTAAACTGCACTGAATAATACATCTGTCCACTGCTTCATGAGTTAAACAATTATAAGTCATATGGGGGCTCTGTTTGCCTTTCAGACAGAACCCACTGGATCTCTTTTCAAGAAAACAAAAGTGGGCCAAAGCCAGAGTAAAGCAGGTAGAGAGCTTGCCTTGCAGACCCAGGTTTGATCCTGGTACACTGAGCTTGACAGGAGTGATTCCTGAGTGCAGAACCAGAAGTACCCCAATAAGCACTGCCAGTTGTTATCCCAAAACAATAGGAGCCAGTGTGATAGCACAGTGGTAGGGCGTTTGCCTAGCATGCAGTTGACGCAGGACAGACTAGGGTTCAATTTTTGGCATTCCATGTGGTCCCCCGAATCTGCCAGCAGCAATTTCTGAGCACAGATCCAGGAGTAACTCTTAAGAGCTGCCATCAGGGGGCCGGAGAGATAGCATGAAGATAGGGTGTTTGCCTTGCATGCAGAAGGATGGTGGTTTGAATCCCAGCATCCTACATGGTCCCCGAGCCTGCTAGGAGCAATTTCTGAGCATAGAGTCAGGAACATAGAGCCTGAGCGCTGCTGTGTGACCCAAAAACATAAACCAAAAAAATCAATTTGTATACAAAGGCTTAGCTAAAGTTCATTAGTGGTGAACTGTCAGTCACAAATGCCACAATTCTTTTCTCTTTTTGGTGATACTCAGAAACTACCATCCACTCTCTATCAGTACCAGGAATTCACACTTCTAAATTCTCATGAGTCTTACATTCTCAAGGTTTGCATAGAGAAGCTGGGTGTAGGAAAATACTAGATGGACGTGGTGTGTGTGTATGTACATGGTGTGATGTGTGTGTGTGTGTGTGTGTGTGTGTGTGTGTGTGTGTGTGTGTGTGTGTGTGTGGTACCAGGCCAGCTCCCGGGGTTGGCAGGATGACTAAGTCTGGGAGGGACGTTAGCTGCCCGGAAGTGACTGGCATAGAGCAGACGAGATAAGACTCTGGTAATCCTGGCATATGCAGCTGCCCAACCGCAGGCAAGAGAACAGCTGATTCAGCCAGAGTAATGAGGAGTAAGGGAGGAACCAGGTTTCTAAAAATGAGCTCATCAGGAAGTTCCATCTAAACAATTCATGCGCTATCTTTTCAAAAGCACTGTTTACCCCGTGAATTACTTCAAATAATTTCATTCTGCTTCATTTACAAAGTCTTCCCAATGTTGAGAATGGGCAGCTTGAATGTCACCCATGAAAGGTAGCCAACAGGTACCTTCCCATGGGAGCTTCCCCTCTCCTCTGCCTCCAAGGTCTCAGAACCACACTGCTGGAGAAGGCATGAAAATACAAACAGAAGGGCCCGGAGAGATAGCACAGCAGCCTTTGCCTTGCAAGCAGCCGATTCAAGACCAAAGGTGGTTGGTTAGAATCCCGGTGTCCCATATGGTCCCCCGTGCCTGCCAGGAGCTATTTCTGAGCAGACAGCCAGGAGTAACCCCTGAGCACCGCTGGGTGTGACCCAAAAAAAAAACAAAAAAAACCCCAACAGAAACCCCACAACCTGAAGTAGAACACAGCTCAACAGCCTGCTCACACGTGCTTTGCATGTGGAAGGCCCAGAGCCCATCCCTGTCTCCGCATATGGTCCCCAGAGAACTGCCAGGAGCAGCTCCCCAACTGAGCGTGAGGTAGTACAGAGCACACTCATGTAGCCCAAAACCGAAACAAAATCGAACAATAGCTTAGAACTTAGGCCAAGTATCAGTAAGACTCCATAATACAGGGCTCTCAATGGACAGAAACAAACCACTACATTTGAAACAATATTTCCTCTTTGTCAGAACTTTGCGCAGACTCTACAGAAAGTTTTAGTTCACTCCTCAATGACCAGAAAGCATCGTTTTCTCACCTGCTACTCCACTGGCAGTCTAGAGCACAGCATCTCTCATCCTGATCACAGCTTTTCTTTCATACATGGTAAAGCTTTAACTGGACTTTAATTATTAAGTAGAAATAACAGTTACCTACCTGCCCACTAGAAGTCAAGATTGAGAGCTGCCATTTGCCTGCGTACCTAATGTATTTATCTTTCGTTTTTTTATGTATCTTTATTTAAACACCATGATTACAAACGTGATTGTGGCTGGGTTTCAGTCATGTAAAGAACACCCCCCTTCACCAGTGCAACATTCCCATCACCAATGTCCCAAATCTCCCTCCTCCCCACCCCACCTTCACCTATACTCTAGACAGGCTTTCTACTTACTTCCCTCATTCATTCACACTTTTAGGATAGTTCCAATATAGTTATTTCTCTAACTACACTCATCACTCTTTGTGGTGAGCTTCATGAAGTGAGCTGGAACTTCCAGCCCTCCTCTCTTTTGTCTCTGAAAATTATTGCAAGAATGTCTTTCATTTTTCTTAAAACCCATAGATGAGTGAGACTATTCTGTGTCTTTCTCTCTTCCTCCGACTTATTTCACTCCGCATAATAGAATCCATGTACATCCATGTATAGGAAAATTTCATGACTTCATCTCTCCTGACTGCTGCATAACATTCCATTGTGTCTATGTACCACAGTTTCTTGTATTTATTTTTCATAGCCGATCAGAGTTTGTGAAAGAAACCTGAGTTCATTCTGAAGTCTATATTTATACATGCATATCAGTAAAATTTCAAGGATGTGGACCTAAGTTCTTTGCTGTGATTAATGGTGTAATTTGAAATGTTTTGATCAGTCCAACTTCCGAAGGCATAAATGTTACTTTCTCAAGAGAAGGATCTCAGTCCACAGCACTATCACTGAGGTGTGTGCCAGCACACACAAACATAAACTGTAATCTACAATATTCTATCAGACCAAAAGTTGGTCTAAGAGTTAAAATTAACACTCCTATAAAAAATTTAAAAACATGTCTTAATATGTAATGGTGGGCGATTAAGGATAACTGCACTATTCTTTTATTTAAGGGTGGCCCCATACCCAGCAGTCCTCCTTGGCTCTGCACTCAGGAATTAATTCCTGGCAGGGTCTGAGGACCACATGGGGCTGGGGACAGGGATCAAACTCAGGTCTTACTATTGCTCTAGCTCTTGAATTGTTCTTTTAAGGAGAAAACCCTGATTTAACTTTAACTCTCTGGCACAGTCAGTAAACAAATATCTGTACTGACTTAAAATGACTAAAGTACAAGTTACGAACTGCAGGCTCAGGATCCTCACACACAGCAATTTTGGTGACTGAAACAATGACTGAAACAAAATACTTTCAATCAGATTTTTATTTACTACTTGAAGGTGATCTTCAAAAGCACATCTCTGTAGACTAAGACACTATTGTTTTTGTTCTACCTCCAGACTTCTAATTCAATAGTACAGCGGATAGAATGCTTGTCTTGTACATGGACAATCCAGGTTTGATCCCCAGCATCTTATAACATTAATCCCCCAAGCCCCAACCAGAAATAATTTCTGAGCACAGAGCAAAAAGTAAACCCTGAACACTGCCAAGGTGGTCCCCAAACCAAACGATAAATAAAGTGATCTCTTTTTTTTCTTCAATTTTATCTTTTGATCATTCTGAGGAATCTAGGAAATATAGGAGCTTGCCAACTGGCTTTTTTTTTAATTCCATACAGAATATTCATATTTGATCACCAAAATTTAAAATTATATCCCTCCTAAAGCCTGGCAAACTACTTACTGCAATTTGAATTCCAGACATTACTTGTGGTACCCCACCCTCAGCACTGCCCGGAATAGCGTGAGGACCTCTCAGTATGGCCCACACACCCAAGCCTATCTCCAACACCAAGTGAAATGAACCAACCTTTGTTTGGGCTCTCGCCTTCCCTCAGTTCTGATATATCTATCACAAGGAAAGAGGCACCAACAATGATATCCTCCAGTTGTGCCAAACAGTTCTTTCCTTTCACTCCTATCTCTGATGCCATACCAACAAGCCTTCAAAACTGCAGAATGACTCACAAGAAGCAGAGAAAAGAATGAGCAGCAGCTAGGTCACAAAGAGCTTTCTAAATACACAACCTTCAATCATAGTTTAAAAAATTGGTTAGATGGTCAGAGAAATTGTACAGCCAATAAGGTGTTTGACTTTCATATGGTCCCCCGGACACCACCAGGAGTAATTCTCGAGTGTGAAGGCTGGAGTAATTCCTGGAGATTGCCTAGTGTGGTCCAAGGAGCAAAACCAAAAACAAAACAAAACCCAAAAATTGGATAGGTATGGAGAGATAATAAAGAGGGTAAGGTGCTTGTCTTGCATATAACTGATGCAAGTTCAATTCCCGGAATCATATATACTTCCACAGCTCTGCCAGAAGTAAAACCAGAGCACAGAACCAGGAGCAATGTCAGGCATGGCAAAAATAAACAAACAAGGGCCAGAGAGATAGCACAGTGATATAGTATTTGCCTTGCATACAACTGATCCAGGATGGACAGCAGTTCGAATCCCAGCATTCCATATGGTTCCCTGTGCCTGCCAGGAGTAATTTCTGAATGCAGAGCCAGGAGTAACCCCTGAGCACTGCCAGGTATAACCCAAAAACCTAATTAATAAACAAACAAAATAAAACTGAACTTTCCTTATCTTCAATATTATCTTTCATTCAACCTGACCTATCTTTCCAGAAAATAAATGAGCTTGACAACTGGCTTTGGGCTTATTCCAGACACGCAATATTCATATTCAGTCAGAGAGTAAAAAAAAACTGAAACCGAGGCTGGAGAGATAGCATGGAGATAGGGCGTTTGCCTTGCATGCAGAAGGACAGTGGTCCGAATCCCGGCATTCCATATGGTGCCCCATGCCTGCCAGGAGCGATTTCTGAGCATAGAGCCAGGAGTGCTGCCGGGTGTGACCCAAAATAAAACAACAACAACAACAAAAACAACAACAAAAACCTGAAAGCCACCTGCTAAGTCTGAAGAGCACACTCTGAAAAACATTGGTGGGGATCAGCAAAATGGCAGAGAACATGCTTCATGAATGCATCAGATAGTTTTAGTATGGCCATCTATCGCACTCGTTATCAATCTGCAGGTTCCATGAACTAGTCCTCCACCCGCAGTCAACAACTATTGCAGCAAATCAGCAGTTTCTAACCTATTTGTATACCTATACCTATACCTGTATTAGCAAACCTGTGGCTGAAAACCACTGGTCTCCAGTCTCTGGAACTCACAAATCATCATGGCTGAGTACAATGCCATTCATTAGATAACAGTGCTATCAGTCCCTTTAGAAACCAGTATGAAGCAGTCAGGCCACAGAGGGCCCCTGCTGGCTTGCCAGAGCTGAAGCAGATGCTAATGTCTAAGGTGCATTTCCTAATCAGGCAATCAGGTTCAGTACTCAGCCTTTCATACAATAAGCAGAAAACACCCTGATTGGCCTGATAGGGTTCTTAGGTACCTTCAAGCCTGAAGCTGGCTTTTTTCCAGTACTGGAGATTGAGATTTGAGTGCCTACTACTTTTTTTCCACGTTATGGTTTTTTGGCTTTGGTTTTGGTTTTGGTTTTTGGGTCACACCCTGCAGGGCCCAGGGGTTATTCCTGGCTCTGCACTCAGAAAGTGCTCCAAAAAAAAAAAAAAAGAAAAGAAAGAAAGAAAGAAAGGAAAGAAAGAAAGAAAGAAAGAAAGAAAGAAAGAAAGAAAGAAAGAAAGAAAGAAAGAAAGAAAGAAAGAAAGAAAGAAAGAAAGAAAGAAAGAAAGAAAGAAAGAAAGAAAGAAAGAAAAGGAAAAAAAAGAAATCGCTCCTGGCAGGCTCAGGGGACCATATGGGATGCCAGAATTCAAACCACCGTCCTTCTGCACGACGGCAAATGCCCTACCTCCATGCTATCTCTCTAGCCCTGCACTTTACGATTTTTAATAAAAGATTTAATGTGTGGTGGGACCGGAGAGATAGCTTGAAGGTAGGGCATTTGCCTTGCATGCAGAAGATTGGTGGTTCGAATCCCGACATCTCATATGGTGCCCTGTGCCTTGCCAGGGGTGATTTCTGAGCATAGAGCCAGTAACCCCTGAGCGCTGTTGGGTGTAACCCAAAAACAAACAAACAAAAAAAAATTTTAATGTGTGGGGAGCCACAGCGGTAGGGCGGCTGACCCAGGATGGATCTGGGTTTGATCCCAGTGCCCCATGTGGTCCATTGAGGCAGGAGCGATTTCTCAGAGCATAGCCAGGAGTAACCCCTGTCACCAGGTGTGGCCCAAAAAAGAAAAAAGAAAAAAATAAAAAAGAAATAAAAAGAAAAGAAAAAAAAATTTTTTTTTTTTGGTTTTTGGGCCACACCCTGTGACGCTCAGGGGTTACTCCTGGCTATGCGCTCAGAAGTTGCTCCTGGCTTCTTGGGGAACCATATGGGACGCCGGGGGATCGAACCGTGGTCCGTCCTAGGCTAGCGCAGGCAAGGCAGGCACCTTACCTCCAGCGCCACCGCCCGGCCCCAAGAAAAGAAAATTTAATGTGTGGGAGAGGCAAAGATACCCCAGACTCTCATAAATCTGCAAGGGATTTCTGCTTACACAGATCAATATAAAAATTTCTGCAAGGATGAAATAGGTTCCAAATAAATTTAAGAAAGTGTTTTTCTTTAAATCTAAGAATGTAAACAATGTAACCATTGTAAATAATGTAAACACTGTTCATGTATCTACTGAGCACTTAACCCTCTGTGAAACCTACCTGTGAGTTTCTGAACCTGACCCATAGAGTAAGGTCAAGATACTAAGGCAGTAAAGCATTTAGATAATCATTTTGTACACACCGTCACAGCACATCATAAGGTTGCAATTACACCCTCATACCTTTCCTGTCCCAAATCGCCTTGTTCTGGAAATGTTTCTCAACATTAAATGTGACTGGATCAAATTCAGTCTGACCAGCCCTTAACTATTGTTCACAGTCAGATCAGTGTGGTGTATTGCAGGAGACAGCACACAAACCAGATAAATTAATCGGTAGCCACAACTCCTTAATGGGATTTGTTTTAGAGATTAGGAAAGGAATTCCCCGATGGCAGATATTCTGGGAGGAAGTATGTTGAAAGAAGTTGAAAGTTTCTGCTGTGATTACTAACCCTACAGAATCACTTACCCCACCCCAACACTCCCACACTTGTGCCACTCCTGGATTTCACATGACCCCTTATAAACTACCGGACAACTCACCAGTACACTGCACTGGAGCAAAGCAGCCCCGCCTTGCTTCAGGATGTATTTGTTATTTAAAAAGAAAACTTTGGGGACCAGAGCAGTGGCACAAGCGATAAAGCATCTGCCTTGCATGCACTAACCTAGGACAGACCTCGGTTTGATCCCCTGTGTCCCATATGGTCCCCCAAGCCAGGAGCAATTTCTGAGCACATAGAAAGGAGTAACCCCGAGAGTCGCTGGGTATGTGCCCCCCCCCAAAAAAAAAAGAAGGAAGGAAGGAAGGAAGGAAGGAAGGAAGGAAGGAAGGAAGGAAGGAAGGAAGGAAGGAAGGAAGGAAGGAAGGAAGGAAGGAGGAGAGAGGGAGGGAGGGAGGGAGGAAGGGAAGAAGGGGGGAAGGGGAGAGAGAGAGGGAGAGAGGGAGAGAGGGAGGGAGGGAGGAAGGGAGGGAGAGAGAGAGGGAGAGAAGAACACTTTTTGGATTTTGCTTTGGTTTGGCTTTTTGTTAGTTTTGCACAGCATCCTCTATTGCTCAGGGATTACTCCTGGATCTACCGAAAGGAATTATACCTGGCTGACTGGCACAGAGTACTATATGGAATGCCAGGGATCTAATACAGGTTGGCCATGTGCAAGGAAAACACCTTTCCCACTGTACTCCTGCCCCTAAAAAGAAAACATTTTTTTTTGTTTGGTTGATTTTTTTTGGGGGGGGGGAGGTCACACCTGGCAGCGCTCAGGGGTTACTCCTGGCTCTGCACTCGAAATTGCTTCTGGCAGGCACAGGGACCATGTGAGATGCCAGGATTTGACCCACCATCCCGTCAGATCTGCTGCCTGCAAGACAAACACTCTACTGCTGTGCTATCTCTCTGGGCCCCTAAAAAGAAACCTTTTTAAATGGAGAGACAGTACAGCAAATAGAGTGTTTGCCATGCATAAGGCTGACCCGATTTAATCTTGGCATCATATATGGTTCCTGTGCATCATCAAAAGTGATACTTGAAAGCAGAGGCAGAAATAAGCCCCAGCATCGCTGGATGAGGCCAAACAACTACAAAAAATTTTTTTTCTTAAAAAGAGCAAATCTTGCTCAACTCAGAAGTGACTGTGGAGTTTCTATTCTTTCTCTAGCATTCCCAAACACTTATCTCCCAGAAGATGTATGGTTGGCTGGGCCGACCTTTTGTGAATATACAAAGAACTAGATAAAAAAGTTAAACAAATGGAGAAATCCTTGTAAACAGAATCCCCCAGGGGGTGATGCAAATGAAAAATGCACTGGTCTAAAGTCTAAAAGTCCCCCAAACAGTAAAATATCCCTGGTGTAGGGGTGGTAGAGAACATGAGTATTCGCTGGAATTTAGTGCGTAATTACAGGTTCAGTTCTTTGAATCAATCACTCGACATTAGGAATTTCTGACATTTTGGGGGGGGGGGGTTCTCCTAAGAGTACTCTGAGCCCTGATAAGTAAATGAGGAGCTGCTGTACTATCTTCCACCTATACTCTACCTACCAGCTCCAGAAAGAGCATTCTGGAACTCTTGCCTTCAGCTGCTGGGGGGGGGGGGCAGGTCCCCAAATCACCTAATAGAAGGAACATCTTTCCATCCCAGACTTCCTAAGGAAGTGGAGGAACTCAAGGAGCCCTACCTCATTATGAATCAATAAAGTACACTGTACTACTACCACCCCCAACTCACTAGTGGTAGCCACAGCTTTGCAACAGCAGGTGCAACTCTTTCTCTTTCAAACAGCTCCTGCCTTAACACCTCCCTGGCACTTGCAACTCACTTTTACCCCCCCCCCCCATTGCATTTATCCACCAAGGAAATAAAAGTTTATTTCACTCGTGCACCTGTAGTTAGTTCCCATTCCAGCAACATGATCCTCAACATGGTCCTCAGAGAGTCTCAGAGTAGTAATACAGCTGACCTAAGTTCACTCTCTGGTACCACATTTGGCCCTGGGAGATATGCAAGAAGTGATCCCTGAGCAGTGCCTGACATGGGCCAAAGAACAAACAAAAAACATGGTCCACGGGGTTTTGGAAACTGCAAATTCCAATGAAATGACATATACCAAAACCAGGTTCTCAAAAGTTGCTTCTCCCGTTGAATAAGTATGTTATTCAAAGGACCTGCTGCTCCCACTTTAGTAGCTCACTGCATGCCAAGGACTGCCATCATTTCACTCAGTCTTTGCTCAACCTGAGCCTCTAGGAACATCATAAGCTTCATTCTACACTGACTCACATGGTGACCTCTCTGTTCAAATGCCTCCCTTTTTCTTCCAGGTAAGAATCCCCGGTAGAGAGCTTCTCTAGGGCTCTCTCACTCTTTTCTGCACACGTGGTATCTCCACTGAAACAACCCCTGAAGTCCAAAACAATCTCAAAGCACTCAGTTCACAGCTTCCTTCATGAAGGAGCAAGTAAAAACCCTTTGCCAGTTTCCTGGCACTAAAATAGCTGCAGTTGCATTTCAAATAGGTGGGGAGAGAATTTCCCTTCCTCAATCATTTCTAACAGTTCTGAAAAATCTCTCAAGAAACAAGCTCTAGACACAATAGAGCAGGTAAAATGTTGGCTTTCCTTCCACCTGGTCAACAGTATTCTATTCCCTTCACTGTCTATGGCCTCCAACTCTCACCAGGAGTGATCTCTGAGTGGGGTGCTTAGAGTAAATTCTGAGTATAGCCAGGTTCAGCCTCAAAACAAAGATCTTAAAGTACTTAAAATCTGCTTTTCTGAGCAAGATAGATGGCCTCAAAGGGTGGAACACACATTTTGCATGCAGGGCTCCTGAGTTTGATGCTTGGTATTTCCAAGCACAGCTGGATGTGCCCTTAAAAAAGTTCACAAAAGTCACTGCCTTAATAAAGCAAAAGTTTCCTCTTCTTTTTTTTTTTTTGTTTTTGGGCCACACCCTGTAACGCTCAGGGGTTACTCCTGGCTATGTGCTCAGAAGTTGCTCCTGGCTTGGGGGACCATATGGGACACAGGGGGATCGAACCGCGGTCCGTCCAAGGCTAGCGCAGGCAAGGCAGGCACCTTACCTTCAGCGCCACCGCCCGGCCCCAAGTTTCCTCTTCTTCAGGAGAGGGAAAGCTCCTTGTGGCACCTAGTCCACATTGCTAATTGGAACACATCAGATTCTTAATTACTTGCAAAGTTCCCCAGCAGGGCTATGTGATAGAGCAGGGCTTCTTAAACCTTTTCCATTTTTCACCCAAGAAATGCAAGATGAAAAGAAAATTAAGGACTGCCAGAAATACCAGAGATCCATTATGTGGTTGATTTTGAATGAATTTTTACTCATGGCATTATCCAGAAATCTTTTACTGTTGCCAAGTTTTCATGAACCCCACATTCAGTTACACAATTTAAAAAGCTAAATGGTAGTGGTTCATTAGCACCCATTTATACTGTCCACATTGAAACGCAGTGGTTCATAAAAATACACTGAACACGTTCCCTTTACAGATTATTACAATGGTGTCTTCAGGGCATTATTACAATGGTGTCTTCAATGGTGTCTTCAGGGCAAATATAATATCTCCAATAACTTCCTTTAAAAGCTCTCTTTCCAGGACTAAGAGACAGTACATGGTCTTTGCTTTGCATATGGCTAGCCCATTTGATCCCCAGCAGCCCATAATGTCCCCTGAGCAACACCAGAAATAATCCCTGAGCCAGAGCCATAAGTCTTGAGCACCACCTGTTAGGACCACCAAACCCTCCCCACCCCCCAAAAAGAAAAAGATCTCTTTCTCAATGGGTAGATCTCACTCACCCACTGTGGTCCCCAAAACATTTCTGAGAAAATATAAAATATCCAAGTGGAGTCAGTGTACTCAGCACAGACCACCTACGAGCTGAGGAAGGGTTCTCTCCTGTCTGAGTAGTGTGACTCAGAAGACGGGTTTCTATGATGGGATGAGTCTGTCCTGGGAACTCGGGGAAACCACAGCCATTACTCAGGCCAGACAGCTGCCAGGGACGCTGCTCTGCTTAAGTGAAGCGAAAATAGAGGTGTGGGAGGAGGTATTCCATTACTAAGCCCAGTAGTATTCATCTCCAACTTCATCCACACTTCAAGAATGTTAAAAAAAAAAAAAAGAAAAAGAAACTGAAGTCAAACCCCAGATGATTTATAAGTTAAACTACTGTGTGAAAGTGGAAACTTAACACACGAAAGCACAAAAGAGTAACTGGGAGCAGGTAAACATACGAGCAGACATGAAAGCATGCATCACTCCCTTTTCCTTGCAGCTTCTTCCAAAAAGTGCACTCCCTGGTCCCTAGTGAAACGAACTCGGATACTGCAGAAGCGACTGATTCGAAAGGGATCGAGAATTCTGGTCTCCCCAAATCTGTCAGTCGTGTCGCAAGCACAAGCACAAGCACTTCTGCATCAAGGAAGAGAGCGCGCTGGGCGGATTGGAAAAGAGAAGGAAAACACAAAGGCGGGAGAGCTGGCGGTAAAACAGGCACAGGAGACCCGGGATGGAGCGAGTCCACAACCAGCGGACTTTTAAAACAATCCCCCCCCCCCCCGCTAGCAACTTAGGTTCGAGTCCAGGTTATTCCTGAGAGTGGTGGAAAGAATCCAGAGGTTCCGGAGGCCACCAAGCCATCTCCTAAGCCACCTCGGAGGCTCAGCATCTCCCTCCCGCGCTGCAGCACAGCCCACCACGCGCCCCCAAGCCCGCGCCTCTGGGAGACCCGCTCCCCAACTTACGCGGACCCAGCCTGACAGCTCCCGCCGCGGGACAAAGCCGCGATCTCCCCGCACCGGCATCCTGGCCGCCCGCGTGTCCCGCGTGTCCGAACCCTGCGCTCTGAGGACTCGGTCTGCAGCGCGCCACCGGCCCGCCGATAGGACCTGCCGCCGCCGGCGTCGCGATGCGGGTCCCGGCCTCCCGCCCCTTTTGTCCCTCCCTCCAGCCCCGCCCCGGCCGGTGAAACTCGCGCTGAGGCCGCTACCACCCCCGCGCGGCCCGGGATGGGGAGTGCCTCGGCGCTGCGGGAACGGGGCTCTCGCGGCCGGCTGCGCCGTGCAGGAGTCTCGACTCTGGTGCGGGAGGGACCGGCGGCGGCTCCGGGACCCCGAGGCCCCAAGGCTCGCGGCCAGGCGCCCGCACACCACCCCCGCGCCGGCTACCCGATGGTTCGCTCCGGGGCGCGCTCCGGGTGAGCAGGTCCGGCCCGGAGCGCGCGCGCCGGGAAGCGCTGCAAGTTGGCAGCGTTGGGATGGTGGGCGCTGGGAGCAGGATCCGAGTGTGGTTCCTGGGCTTCATCTTTGGAGAAGAATTTGGAGACTCCTTAAGAGCGGCGCTCACCTTCCCTTCGTGAAAGAAGGGCCACGGAGGCCATCCCCCCAACTTTTCACCGCAACTTTTCCACCGCAGGGAGGCCTGCCTGCCCGACCAGCCAACTCGTACCCAAGTTGGCATTGCCCCCCCCCCCACAAATTTCTCAACTTGACAATTCCTTACCCTCATTTCTGAGATTTTAGGACATAGATGATCATAATAAATGATATGATTTAAGTTGTCATTTCAGCATCTTTAATGGCTCCAAACCCAGGCCCTGGAACACAGATTCTCTTCCATCTCTCTCTCTCTTTTTTTTTAACCTAAGTGTTGTGTTAAATAATTAACAATGGGGCTGGAAGGTGGATGATGCCATCCAGCCCACATGGCTCTGCAACCTCCATGCAGCCGGCGAGTTCCAGGCCCAGGTGAAATCACTCACTCACACGCAGCCTTCAGGAAGAATCATCTTTATTTATGCCCTAGCCACCACAGGTGTGTGGCCTATGTCAACCTTTTAAGCATTCAGCTATATTTTGCTAGCCCTGCATCTTATCTCCTGTTAGCCATCTTCCCTTTGGGCTCCATGCGGCCCAAAGATCCAAAAGCCAGGAAGCCAAGCCGGGCCAAAAGAGAAACGGCAAAAGGGCACCAGCCCCGAATCCCCTGGCTCAGAGGTTTATCTATCCTTTTCCAGACCCCTCCCAGAAATGGGAGGTCTTGCAGGTAGTTACACCTATTATCCGGTTCCCAAAACTCCTCCCAGATATGGGTGGGTCTTGGGGTACACCACACCTAAGTTTTCTATTTTGTTCTGTTTGGGGGCCACACCTGGCAGTGGTCAAGATTTAATTGTAAACTCTGCTCAGGAATTCGTCCTGTCGGGCTCCGGGGACCATAAGGCATGCCAAGGATCAAACCTGGTCGGGGATCTACAAGACAAAAGCCCTACCCTCTGCACTATGGCGCTAGGGCCCCCTCCTCTCCCATCTACTTTTAAAAGACTACTGATGGGTGAGTCACCGGTGCTTCTCCAGTGGGACTAATCTGCTTCAACTCAGCACATTGGTTTTTGAGTTGTGGGAGCACAAAAGGTTGTGCTAGATAAGCCAGCTGAAGATCTGGAGGACTAAGACTAATTTCAATTGGAAGTTTGAAATGTAAGGGAATCGTTATGTAAGAGTGAAGACTGTGACCCACCCAGCTCTTCTCTCAAAGGAACAATCCAGAGACCTTGGCCCACAGCACACCACACCACACCACACGTAGGTAAAATGTGAAAGGCCGGGTCTGGCGAGGTGGTGCTAGAGGTATGGTGTCTGCCATGCAAGCGCTAGCCAAGGAAAAGACCACGGTTCGATTCCCCAGCGTCCCATATGGTACCCCCAAGCCAGGGGCAATTTCTGACTGCGTAGCCAGGAATAACCCCTGAGCATCAAATGGGTGTGGCCCGAAAAACAAAAAGAAAACAAAAAAAAGGTGAAAGGCCAGCTTTGACCCACTGATGGGACACAAATAGCAAAAAGTTGCTTCATTTCCTGCCTAAATGACAATTTGTATAGAACACATGGAAATACAAGTCTAAATGTGGAAAGTACTGACTGGCCTTGTTCATAGTTAACTGGGATCAGACCCTGCAAATGATCCCCTGAGCATTGCCAGGAGTGATCCTTTAGGCGGACAGAGCCATCTGGAGGCTCTGAGCACAGCCTGGTTTGTCTTTGTCCCTGCAACCCCTCCTCCCCCAAAAGGCCTTTCTCACTTCCCTTCTCCAAATGGAGGTGTTTGTTTGTACTTCTGAGGAAAGGTGTTACTCTCCAGATCTAAGCACTGGTTTTTTTAAAAAATGCCTGGTGAATGAGGTGGCACTGACTCAGAATGACACATTTGTGAACTGCTAGCGCCTTAGTGCAGCAGTTACCATAAGCTTTAATAAAGGAATACAGGTTCAGGAAGCAGCCATTACAAATGGTTCTTTTTCCTTTTTCTTTTTCATTTGTCCTGTCCTTCCATTACCACTTGTTGCTTGTGGGTATTTTATACATTTAAGTCTAAGGGCTGGAATCAGATGGGAGATGGTTAGTTCTCCCTAAATTGCCAAATTTAGCAAACTGATTTTTTTTTGGTTTGGTTTGGTTTGGTTTGGTTTTTGGGTCACATCCGGCGGCGGCCGTGGTGCTCAGGGGTTACTCCTGGCTCTGCGCTCAGAAATCGCTCCTGGCAGGCACGGAGGACCATATGGGATGCTGGGATTTGAACCCAGGTTGGCTGCATGCAAATACCCTACAGCTGTGCTATCGCTCCGACTCCATTTCTACCAAATTTAAAATTACTAAATTTAAAGGAAATTAAGATTTCCATTTCTTAGTTACACTAGTCACATTTCCAGGGCTTCACTCATAGCCATATACAGATAAATAATAGATACCAATGTGAACAACACCCATAGAGAATATTACCATCACTACAGAAAATTCTCTTGAAGTACACGACCCCAAATGATGATTCATAAACTAGAAATACTATTCTTCTGGCACAGTGCCTTACATATAATAAGGACTTAATAAATCTTTGTTGAAAAACCCAATTCAGTTGAGACAGTTGCATTGCTGGTGGCAGTATAAATCAATACAAACTCTTTAAGAAGCCATTTATCATATATATGTCCCACACATGGGGCTGCATGTTTGAATACCATGCCTAAAATTTATTTCTCCAAAATAATCCTAACAGAATTACTAATGTCTCTATCAAGCAGGGGAATAAAAGCAACTATAAACAATATATGCTCTTATTTTAAAGATCTACATCTACTGCAGCAAACTAAAAAAATTTCAAAACTTAAATGTTAGGGGCTGGAGCGATAGCACAGCAAGTAGGGTGTTTGCTTTGCATGCAGCTGTACCAGGTTTGATCCCTAGCATCCCATACAGTCCCAAAAATCTGCCAGGAGTAATTTCTAGGCACAGAACCAGGCATAATCCTTGTATACTGTTAGGTGTGGCCCAAAAATAAACAAAAGGGCCAGAGAGATAGCACAGTGGTAAGGAGTTTACCTTAGACGCAGAAGGACGATGGTTTGATGGTTTGAACCCTGGCATTCCATATGGTCCCCTGAGCCTGCCAGGAGTGATTTCTGAGCGTAGAGCTAGGAGCCCTGAGCATTGCCGGGTGTGACCCAAAAACCAAAACAAACAAGCAAACAAAAACCTGAAATTTTACCAGGATGGCAAGGGAGTTTTCACCCAAACTAGGAAAATGGGACTACTAATAGATGATAACAGATGCATGGGGGCTAAAAAGATAATACAGTGGACATTTGACTTACAAATGACCAAATCAGGAGCCAGAGAGATAGCATGAAGGTAAGGCATTTGCCTTTCATGCAGAAGGACAGTGGCTCAAATCCCAGCATTCCATATGGTCCCCTGTGCCTGCCAGGGGCGATTTCTGAGCATAGAGCCAGGAGTAACCCCTGAGCACTGCCGGGTGTGATGATCCAAAAACCAAAAACAAATGACCAAATCAAGCTCTAATCCTGGCATCCCACAAGATTCCCAGAGCACCGCCAGGAGTAATTCCTGAGTGCAGAGATAGGACCCTAAATATTATTGAATATGGCCCTAATATATATATATGTGTGTGTGTATGTGTGTGTGTGTGTGTGTGTGTGAGAGAGAGAGAGAGAGAGAGAGAGAGAGAGAGAGAGAGAGACAGAGACAGAGAGAGAGAGAGACAGAGAGAGAGGAATAAATCTGTGAGACAAAACAAGCAGAAAACCTTTTCCAAGGAAAAGGAATAAATATCAAGTGGGGAAATAAGAAATTAAGAGAATAAATAGAATGTAAGTGGGCTGGAGCTATATAGTACAGTAGGCACTGCACTGTATAGCTACTGTACAGTAGCTGCTTACCTGCTTACCTTGCACATGACCAACTCAGGTTCAATCCCTGGCATCATATATGGTCCCTTGAGGACCGCCTGGAGTGATCTAGAGTGCAAAGGCAAGAGAAAGCCTTGAAGGGCCAGAGCGGTGGCGCAGGGCATAAGGCGTCTGCCTTGCATGTGGTACCCTGAGACTGACTGCAGTTTGATCCCCTGGCATCCCACATGGTCGCCCAAGCCAGGGGCGATTTCTGAGCATATATCCAGGAGTAACCCCTGAGTGTCACCGGGTATGAAGTTGGGTAGTATGCATCAGTTCTAGAGAAGTTACAGGGAAGTGGCATTAACAGGCTGGATGACTGCCTGATGAGAGATGAGGTGAGGAAGAGGAAGTGAATCTAAAGTGACTCCTAAATTTCTCGCTTCCTTAACTAAAGTAGATGATGACAGTACCATAGAGCAAGGAGTATCCCGAGCGTTGCCGGGTGTGACACAAAAACCAAAAAAAAAAAAAAAAAAGATTTAGGAATACACATAAAGGTGTATAATACATACATATATACACAAATCTATATAAAAATATATGTATGTACATGTTTGAACCTACATACACACACATACATATACTTGTAGTATAAAGTCTCTCCTATAAAGAAGAAACAGCTTGGGGCCAGAGTAATATCACAGTGGTAGGGTGTTTTGCTTTGCATGCGGATGACCAGGGACAGAACCAGGTTTGATCCTTGGCATCTCATATGGTCCCTGAACCTACCAGGAGCAATTGCAATCTGAATGCAGAGCCAGGAGTAAGACCTGATTATCTAGGTTAACTGAGAGATTGAGTTGTTCTGTACATTAAATGTCTGGCTGGAAATACAGAGATGCTCTCATTCAGCATTTCGCTCTCTCTCTCTTTTTTTTAATTTGGTTTTGGGTCACACCCAGCAGCGCTCAGGGGTTACTCCTGGGTCTATGCTCAGAAATCACTCCTGGCAGGCTTGGGGGACCATATGGGATGCCAGGATTCGAACCACCATCCTTCTGCATGCTTAGCACCTCCATGCTATCAAGAGGGCCCATCCTTCAGCATTCCTTGCCATGTACGTACTTTGTGGAGAAGGTACTCGGGCTCTGAGTCACAGCATGATGAAGATAAACAAATGATGACAAGACCGAAGGTGTCTCAAGTGTAGGTATGAGTGAAGTGCTATGGTAGCCATGAAACTCGGTCCTGAGGGAATGGTGTGTCTCCAGAGAAATGCGTCCCCCATTGCACTCCTTCCCTGTGCTGTCTCTTCTCTTCTGACCCTACTACCTCTCAGTCCAAACAATCCTACCCATGATCGCACCCAAAAGCTGGCATTCCTCACTTACAAAGAGCTAACTCATGACTGCTCCAGAGATCAGAATCATTTTAACAAAGTTAGGATCCTGCTACTGCTTCCAAAAACAGCCTCTTGGCCCTAAACATCACATCCAGGAAATAGGCACAGAAGTCCTGCTCTCAGAACCAGAGTGATCAAAGAACTAAACCAAGTACAGCCCTGAGAAATTGTACAGTGGGTACAATTCACACGATGAACCTATGACCAACTTGGGTTCAGCCCCTGTCATCCCAGATGGTCCGCCAGGAGTAATTTCTGGTTGTGCACCCCTGCAAAATAAAACAAACTAAGCACGTGTTTTGCATACAGGAGGCCAAGATCATATGAACCCTGAGCATATAGGCAGGAGCAACCCCTTCAACACTGAACTGGGTGTAGACCCTGACCACTCCTGCGTGTGGTCCAAACATGCCCCTCAAAAAAAAAAAAAAAAAGGCTGGAAATAAGATAGTTCAAAGGAGTGAGCATGACTGGTTTGAATTCCCTGGCACCAATGGCCTAAGCATCTTGGGGAATGACTCTCAAGATAGCAGAGCGATCCAGAACCAAAGGTGGTTGGTTCGAATCCCGGTGTCCCATATGGTCCCCCGTGCCTGCCAGGAGCTATTTCTGAGCAGATAGCCAGGAGTAACCCCTGAGCACCACCGGGTGTCCCCCCCCCAAAAAAAAAAGATCTTCTGAGTGTAGCTCCCCATGCCTCACACCCCCACCCGGGGGTGGGGGGAACTTATGCTCTGATCTTCATTTTTATTTTTATTTTATTTTTATTTTTGTTTTTGGACCACACCTGGCCACACTCAGGGGTTGCTCCTCGCTCTGCACTCAGAAATCTCTCCTGGCAAGCTTGGGGAACCTTATGGGATGCTGGAGATCGAACCCAGGTCCATCCTGGGTTGACCACGTGCATGGAAAATGCCCTATGCTGTGCTTTCACTCCAGCCCCCTTCATAATTTTTTCTTTTTTTCTTTGGTTTTTGGGCCACACCTGGTGTTGCTCAGAGGTTACTCCTGAGTATATGCTCAGAAATCGCCCGCGGCTTGCGGGACCATATGGGATGCCAGGGGATTGAACCATGGTCTGTCCTAGGCTAACATGTGCAAGTCAGACGCCTTATGCTCTGCACCACTGCTCCGCCCCTCCCCTTTTTTATTTAGCTTTTGGTTTTGTTTTGAGGCTTTACCCAGTTATGCTCAAGAATTACTCCTGTCTCTGTATTCAAGAAACACTCCTGGCATTGTTGGGAAACATTAGGGGATGCTGGGGATTGAATTTGGGGATTGAACATGCAAAGCAAGCAACTTCCCCACTGTACTGTCTATGCCCAGTCTTTATGCTTTTTCTTTATTAAACTTCATCTCATCTTGGAGAGAAAAGAAGAGGATCCTAACTAGCTACCTAGCAGTGCTCATTTATTTTGAAATAATAAATTAAAATCCGGAGAGATAGCACAGCGGCGTTTGCCTTGCAAGCAGCCGATCCAGGACCAAAGGTGGTTGGTTCGAATCCCAGTGTCCCATATGGTCCCCTGCCAGGAGCTATTTCTGAGCAGACAGCCAGGAGTAACCCCTGAGCACCACCGGGTGTGGCCCAAAAACCAAAAAAAAAAATAAAATAAATAAATTAAAATCTTCATGATAGTGACTGTAAAAGAGAAGTAGAATGAAGCAAAAACAATTAATTAATAAAAATAAATAGGGGCCGGAGTGATAGCACAGCGGTAGAGTGTTTGCCTTGCACGTGGCTGACCTAGGAGGGACCTCGGTTCAATCCCGGTGTCCCATATGGTCCCCCAAAGCCAGGGGCAATTTCTGAGTGCATAGCCAGGAGTAACCCCTGAGCATCACCGGGTGTGGCCCAAATACAAAGAATTTTATTTTTCCACAAAATGTCTTCAAGAGTGAATTTTAAATGATTACTTTAGGGCCGGAGTGATAGCACAGCGGTAGGGCATTTGCCTTGCACACAGCCGATTCAGAAAGGACTGTGATTCTTCCCGGCATCCCATATGGTCCCAGGTGCCTACTAAGAGCAATTTCTGAGTGTAGAGCTAGGAGTACTCCTTGAGCTCTGCCAAGTGTAACCCAAAAACAAGAAAATCAAGCAAACAAACAAAAAAAAATGACCGACATAAGTTCCATCCCTGGTATCCCACAGGGTATCCCAGCCCACTAGGAATGGTCCACAAGCAGAGAGCCCAGAGTAAGCCCTAAGCACAGATGGGTGGGTCCCAAAAACCAAAGATACTTCCAGAACCAAGGAGACAGCAGCTAAGGACTGCACACAACCAACCTGCGTTCAATCCCCCAGAACACCATATGGTCTCCTGAATCCCACCAGTAGTAATCCCTGAGCACAGAGCCAGGAGGAAGTCCTAACCACTGCCAAGTGTGGTGCAACTCTCTTAACCCCAAATAATAAGACTATCCTTTTCTTTATTTTTATATACTTTTATATTTTTATAAATAAATTTATATTTGATCCAAATATATTTTATATAATTTATAAAATATTACATTATTATTATTTGTTTCAAAGTGTGAATGTTTATATACTTTATATGTATATAATACATATATATGTATTATATACATATAAAGTATATATACCTTTTTTTTTTTTAACTTTTTTCTGGGCTACACCCCGAGGTGCTCAGGGGTTACTCCTGGCTGTCTGCTCAGAAATAGCTCCTGGCAGGCACAGGGGACCATATGGGACACCGGGATTCGAACCAACCACCTTTGGTCCTGGATCGGCTGCTTGCAAGGCTAACACCGCTGTGCTATCTCTCCGGGCCCAAGTATATATATTTTAACATTAAAATTTTTCTCTTGGTGGGCCCGGAGAGATAGCACAGCGGTGTTTGCCTTGCAAACAGCCGATCCAGGACTTAAGGTGGTTGGTTCGAATCCCGGTGTCCCATATGGTCCCCCGTGCCTGCCAGGAGCTATTTCTGAGCAGACAGCCAGGAGTAACCCCTGAGCACTGCCGGGTGTGGCCCAAAAAAACAAAAACAAAAAAAAATTTTTTTTCTCTTGGGCCCGGAGAGATAGCACAGCGGTGTTTGCCTTGCAAGCAGCCGATCCAGGACCAAAGGTGGTTGGTTCAAATCCCAGTGTCCCATATGGTCCCACGTGCCTCCAGGATCTATTTCTGAGCAGACAGCCAGGAGTAACCCCTGAGCACCGCTGGGTGTGGCCCAAAAAACCAAAAAAAAAAAAAAAAAATTTTTATTTCTCTTGTCCCCACAACCTTCTTCTTCACTATCTCACAATCTAGCCTTGCCTGAACCTCTCTCCTTTCTAGCAGCCAGAGACCTTTAAAACAAAACAATTCTGATCTTGTCACTCCTGTGTTTTAAAGGTCACCAATCTATTGCCATGGTCTCCTTGAGACAATGTTTGTGGTCTCTGTGGGCTAACTGTGTATTGTCAACCTCCCAGGGGGTTGAAGTTCTAATCTCTGACTGGTATTTGAAGGTGATTTGGAGTAGGCCATGAGGGTGGGGTCTGGCAGTAAGCATGGTCTTGGATGGGATAGGGAGAAGGAGAGGGGCCAGGAAAGATCTTTATTTCCCTGTGCTTCCTCCTGGGAAAGACCAGGAGCAGAAAAGGCCACTGTCCCCAGCAGATTTGAGGAAACTCGGTCACCAAGAAGCCTATGTTGGCTCTTTAGTCTCTAGAAGTATGAGGAAAATTGTTTGGTATTTAGGCCACAGGCCAGGCCCATCTGACTCAGACCCTAGTTCCACAAGAACTGACCCTGCTACCTTCTCCAAACTCCACTCTTCTGAGATGGGCACCCTTAAATTAATCTGCTAAGCATAGCACAGCGTTCTGTGATTCTTTCTCTTTAGACCCAGCCAAGTTCATGCTGGCCCCACACAAGAGCCTTTTCTCAGCACCTTCTTGCATTCCAGAGCCAGTTCCTTCTTAGATTTCTCCTTGCTCACGTTGGAAGCTGGAGAGAGCATACAGCAGGTTAAGGCCCTCATCTTGCATGTAGCCAATCCCGGTTTAATACCTGCAGCCCATATGGTTCCCTAAGAACTACAAGGAATGACCCATAAGCAAAGAGCCAGGAATAAGCTCTGAGTGCTGCTGTACAACACCAACAAAAAATAAAAATAAAGTAAATTCAGAGGGTCAGAGCAATATTACAATGGGTAAGATGTGTGCCTTGCATCTTGTGTTCTATTCCAGGCATCTTATATGGTCCCCTGAGCACTGCCAGGAGTAAGTAAGCTCTGAATACCATTGGGTGTAAATAAATAAATAAATAAAAAGTCAGAAGCGGGGCCGGAGAGATAGCACAGCAGTGTTTGCCTTGCAAGCAGCCGATTCAGGACCTAAGGTGGTTGGTTCGAATCCTGGCATCCCATATGGTCCCCCATGCCTGCCAGGAGCTATTTCTGAGCAGATAGCCAGGAGTAACCCCTGAGCACCGCCAGGTGTGGCCCCAAAACCAAAAAAAAAAAAAAAGCCAGAAGCATCCACAGGATGTGATTCCCAGAAAAGCTAGTCTTAGGAACTGGAGTTGAGTTGAGTGTTTCACATGCCATGAAAAAAGCTCTGACGAGAGCACAGTATAAGGAAGGGAGAGGCGGAGGCCATGGGTAAGGGAAGCCTCCAGAAGAACAATAGCAGGAAGGAAGATATGGTCTAAGCTGCACATTCTAAGCTGCAAATTGATCATAGGCACACCCCTTTCTTGTTAACTTTACTATCACTGTGAGGGCAACTAGGATATGTAAAGAGGAAGGTAGCTCTTACACAGTGAAAAGGTATCAGAGGGGCCGGAGAAAGGGTACAGCAGGTAGAGCATCCCTTACTACAGGTGGCCATCCCCAATCCAATCTACAGCACATAAAGATTGCCAAGAGTTATCTGAGCATAGAGCTAGGAGTAAGCCCTGAGCACCACACTGAGTATAGTTCAAAATCCAAAAATGGGGGTGGAGGGACATCATAGCACATACAAAGGTGATGGAAACACCAGGGGTCATTTGGTATCAGAAGCTTTGGTATTCTTCTCTCAAAGCAGCTGCAATGAGAACAGGGCCAGATTCCTGATTTTAACAGGCTTAGCTGGCCACAAAGCTGTCAGATGAACTTACTGTTCAACTCAAGCAGTAGGGGGCAGGATGGGTGAGGAGTCCTAGGAGGCCCTGAATTGGTGTTGAGGAGAGAGTTTAGGGGTAAAGTGACTGTGGGCTCCTAGGAGACTTCTGGGATGATCTGGTGGACTGGGGCTGGCAGGCAAGACCAGGAGCTTGGTCAAGAGCAGAAAGAGGCAAAGCACAGTCCAGGAGCAACTTCAGGAACACAGTCTGGTGTGAAGCAGCCCTGCATGGAACAGGACTCTGCTCTGGGGCAACCACCCATCCTTCTTGGCAGGGTGCCTGAAGTCTGTAGGTACTGGATTCAGTTTCAGTCTGTTTGTTTGTTTTAGGGCTTGGGGCCACACTCAGCAATTCTCAGGGGTTTCTTCTGGCTCTGCACTCAGGAATAACTCCTAGAAGTGCTTAGGGCATCATACAGAATGCCATGGATTGAATCCAGGTCAGCCATGTGCAAGGTAAGCACTCTATAAATATATTGAGAGAGCTATGTATATAGAAAGAGTTCCATTATATATATTATTTCTCCAGCCCAACACTGGACTCATGGCAACTTCAATTATTTTACTATTACTAACAGTGCAGGGCAAGTGACATCCACTCTCCCTCCACAGGAAAATCAGCCAGAGAAAACCCTCCCTCTAAACCAAAAACAAAAACAGAGAAGCCCTGGTAATAATGACTGCTTAGATGTACATAGTGTGCCAAACTCCTTTCCAATGCTATGCTATTGAGATCCATTTATGTACAACCTGGTGGGAGTGGCTATGAAAGAGGCAGTGTTTGTTTTAGGGGTGAGGACACATCCCATAGTGCTAAGGTATGAGTTTCCACAGTGCAAGGAGACACATGTTGTTGGAAATAACTGGTGCCCAGGGACTCACACAGATGAGGCATGTTTTCATTCACTTGAACCACAGCCCCTACCTCATTTGATGTAGATTCTTAGAAACCTTGAACATCACGTGAGTTCTGCTGCTGTTGCCTCCTCTCTCCCCCAAGTCAAATAAAACATCAGTGAAAGGGCAGAGCAGAGAAGCATGAATCCACATAATTAGTAAAGAGAAGAGGCCCAGGAAGTTAATTCAAAAGGTTGGAGCAGGGGCCGAGAGATAGCATGGAAGTATGCCTTGCGTGCGGAAGGACGGTGGTTTGAATCCTGGCATCCCTTATAGTCCCCTGAGCCTGCCAAGAGTGATTTCTGAGTGTAGAGCCAGGGGTAACCCCTGAGCGCTGCTGGGTGTGACCCAAAAACAAAAAACAAAAACAAACAAATAAACAAAAAAGGCTGGAGCACATGCTGTGCATATGGGCATCCCAAGTTCAGTCCCTGGCACTGCCTGGTCCTAAGCACTGTTGATGGAGCACTCCCTAAAGTTGCCCATGAACATTTCAATGGTGGTTCTTCTCTTCCCAAAAAATAAATATAATAATTATAATAATATAATAGAGGACAAGAAAAAGACAATATGAAAGAAACTCTGATGTTAATTTCACAACAATGCTGAGGGAATAGCTTATAAAACTCAGGCAGAGGGCCAGAGAGATAGCATACTGGGTAAAGCATTTGCTTTGCATGCAGCTGGCCTGGTTTCAATTCCTAATGTTCCAAATGGTCCCCTGAGCGCCTCTAGTGACTCTTGAATGCAGAGACAGAAGTAATCCCAGAGCATCACCAAGTCGTGGCCCAAAAAGCAAAGCAAAGCAAAAACTTGGGCAGAAATCATCGGATGTCTTCAAAACACATACAACAGAGCCAAAGCAATAGTCCAATAGATCAGGTGCTTGCCTTGCATGAGGCAGGCCCAGGTTCAATCACCCATGTGATCTGATCCCCTATGTCCAGCCAGGAGTGATTCCTAAGCTCAGAACCAGGAACAATCTAGTGGCCCAAAACCAAAATCAAAAAAAATATACATACTAAGTTGAAAGAGTATAAGATGTGTTCAGAGATTAAAGAGACAGTACAGTGAGTAAAATGCTTCCCTTACACTGACCTGACCTGACCTGGGTTGAATACACAGTACCCATAGGGTCCCCTGAGCACTGTCAGGAATAAATTCCAAGTGTAGAGCCAAAAGGAAGCCCAGATCATCACCGGGTATGACCTCAAAACAGAGAAATAAAAGTGGGGGAATTAGAGAGTTTCAGCGTAAGTCCTGAAAAAAGTAGGGCACTTGACATGCATACGGCTGACCCAGGTGCAATCACCAGCCCAGTATATAGTTCCCAGAGCCCTGAAGGAAGTAATCCCTAACCAAAGAGCCAAGAATAAATTCTGCACGTCACTGGATGTGGTGCCCAAATGGAAAAAAAAAATGTTCAAGATGTGTTTAAGATAAACAAAATTGATAGGTTTGTTGTTTATTTGCTTGCATTTTTGTGGGAGTTTTGTGCATGTGTGCATGTGCATGTGTTTGAGTGACAAAAGATGTTCCTTTTCTTACCACCATTGTTCTATTAAGGTAAAGTCATCAGAATACCCAAGGGTACATAGCACGAAGCCTCTCTCAAGAGTTGGCAGCATAAATCGTTTTCGTTACATTTAAGATCTGAAAGAGGTGATGGAGAGGCAATGAGATGTATAAAGTGCTTCCTTGTATGTGACTGACCTGGCTACCATTCTTGGCATCTCATATGGTTCCTCAAGCAATGACAGGAGCCAGTAACTCTTGAGTGCAGAGCCAGGAGTGGTCTTTAAACTCATAGCTAGAAAGAAGTCCTGAGTACCTTGAAATGTGGCTCAAAACAAAATAAAAGTAAAAGAACAACAAAATCCTTGTGATAAATTTGACACTGAATAAAAGGAATATAAGTTTGTATGCCTCTAGTTACCTTTTCATTCTTAGGTTCTGGATTCTCTTAAACATGCCAGTATAATTAAATATGTTTCAGAACCTAGACAGAGTATTATTATTCATAGATGTGCTATACTTAAGTGCTCAGACATCTCCGATTTCCAAGGATAGGCCAGATAACCAGCATGCTGTCTTGTTATTTTCATGACTAAACAGGTGCTCAAATTTTTTGTTAGGAAAACATATTAGAGTATAATTAAAGTTGCTGAAAGCAAGGGAGAAAAATTCTCTTATTTTGGTCTGACTGTCAATTAAATACTATACCAGTCAGTCACAATGAAAATTTTAGTATTTGGTATTTTAGTATTCTGCTCTTTCATTTCATTTCACTTAGGAAAATATGAAATCATGCAATTAAAAATTAGTTGTGTGAAATTTCAATGACTAGAGAACTAAATTGAATCCCTGAATAGTGAAATCATTTCATATGTCGTTACACACATAAGGACTAACAAGTTTTCAAACAATTAGGCCAAGTTGAGAAGGAAACAAAGAATAGGATAGCTATAATCAGATGACTCAAGTATTTGTAAGTTTACAAAATTGTGAAAACAGTAAGATCAGATTACCTTGAATATAGCCTCCATTTCATCTTATTTTATTTAACTTGAGACAGTTTGGTTTAAAGCCACAAATGGAGGTGCTCAAGACTTACTCCTGACTGCTCAGGAAAGCAAGTAGAGTCAAAGATAGAATAAGGGTTGCCTGCATTTTAAAGGTCCTCAACAAAATCCTGGCAAATAAATCCAATGCCTCATCAAAAAGGTCATATACTATAATCAAGTAGGTTTCATTCCAAAATGCAAGGATGGTTTAACATATGTAAATCAGGGGCCGGAGCAGTGATGCAGTGGTAAGGCATTAACCTTGCATGTGACTAACCTAAGACAGACCACGATTCAATCCCCTGGCATCCCATATGGTTCCTCAAGCCAGGAGTGATCTCTGAGCACATAGACAGGAGTAACCCCTGAGCATCACCAGATATGGCCCAGAAACCAAGAAATAAAAATAAAAATATCAATCAATCAACATAATATACCACACCAACAAAAAGAAAAATAAAATCATATGATGATATCAATAGATGCAGAGAAAGCATTCTTGATAAAATCTCTCAACAAAATGGTAATGGTAGGTTCAACACCCATTCTTGATCAAAACTCTCAGCAAGATGGGAATGAAAGGAACCTTTCTCAATATAGTTAAGGCCACCTACCACAAGCCAATGGCAAATATTATCCTCAATGGAGAAAAACTAAAAGCTTTCCCTCTAAATTCTGGTACAAGACAAGGCTGTCCTTTCTCACCACTCCTATTCAACATAGTACTGGAAATACTTATCATAGCATTTAGGCAAGAAAAAGATATCAAGGGAATCCAGATAGGAAAGGAAATAAAGCTCTCGCTGTTTGCAGATGACATACAACTATACTTAGAAGACCCTAAAGACTACCAAAAAGCTTCTAAAAACAATAGATTCTACAGCAAAGTGGTGTACTACAAAATTAACATGCAAAAATGAATGGTCTTCTTATACACAAAAAAGTTAAAGAAGAAATGGACATTAAAAAATAATACCCTTCACATTAGTGCCACACAAATTCAAATACCTTGGAGTCAACTTAACTAAAGAGGTGAAGGACCTATACAAAGTAAACTACAAAGTACTGGTTCAATAAATAAATGAGGACACAGGGAAATGGAGACACATAACCTGTTCATGGATTGGGAAGATTAACATAATTAAAATGGCAATACTCCCCAAAGCATTATACAGATTTAATGCAATCCCTTTAAGGATACCAATAACATTCTTCAAAGAAGTGGATCAAACACACCTAAAATTGATTGGAAACAATAAATGCCCATGAGTAGCTAAAGCTACTCTAAAGAAAAAGAAGATGGAAGGCATCACTTTCCTCAACTTCAAATTGTACAACAAAGCAATAGTCATTAAAACAGCATGGTATTCGAATAAAGGCAGACCCTCAGATAAATGAAATAGACGAGTATTCAGAGAATGTTTCCAAGACATAGAATCAATTAATCTTTGATGAAGGAGCAAGAAATTCAAAATGGAGCAAGGAAAGCCTCTTCAACAAGTGGAGCTGAGAAAACTGGACAGCCACATGCAAAAAGCAAACTTTGACCTCCATCTAACACCATGCAAAAAAATCAAATCCAAATGGATTAAAGACCTTGATATCAGACCTGGAACCATAAGTTATATAAAAGAACATGTAGGTAAGATACTCTATGACATTGAGACTAAAGGCATCTTCAAGGAGGAAACACCACTGTCCAAACAAGAGGAAGCAGAGTTAAACAGATGGGACTATATTAAGCTAAGAAGCTTCTGTACCTCAAAGGAAATAGTGCCTAGGATAAAAAAACAAAAAACAAAAAACCCACCCAATGGGAGAAACTATTCACCCAATACCCATCAGATAAGAGGCTAATATCTAAGATATATAAGGTATTAAAAGAACTTAACAAGAGGGGTCGGAGCAGTGGAGCAACAGTCGGGTGTTTGCCTTACATGCAGCTGACCTAGGACAGATAGTGGTTCAATGCCCTGGCATCCTGAGCCAGGAGCGATTTCTGAGCACAGAGCCAGGAGTAACCCCTGAACATCACCAGGTGTGGCCATCCCCCCCAAAAAAAAAACTTAACAAGGAAAAAAAAGCATCTAACCCCATCAAAAATAGGGAGAAGAAATGAACAGGCAATTCCTTAAAGAAGAAATACAAATGGCCAAAAGATGCAAAAAAAAATGTGCCACATCACTAATCATATGGGAGATCCAAATCAAAACAACAATGAGGTACCAACTCATACCACAGAAACTGGCACACACCACAAAGAATAAGAACAATCAGTACAGATAGGGATGTGGGGAGAAAGAAATTCTTATTCACTGCTGATGAGAATGCCGTCTAGTCCAGCCTTTATGGTAAACAATGTGGATATTCCTCAAAAAACTGAAAATTGAGCTCCAATGTGATCCAGTTATACCACTCCTCTAGGGATATACCTAGGAACACAAAAACACAATACAAGGGGCCGGAGAGATGGCATGGAGGCAAGGCGTTTGTCTTGCATACAGAAGGACAGTGGCCCAAATCCTGGCATCCCATATGGTCCCCCAAGCTTTCCAGGGGCAATTTCTGAGCGTAGAGCCAGGAGTGCTGCCAGGTGTGACCCAAAAACCAACACACACACACACACACACACACACACACACACACACACCACAATACAAAAAATAACTCTGCACACCTATATTCATTGCAGTGCTATTTACAAATAGTCAGAATCGGGGGCCAGAGAGATAGCACAGCAGCGTTTGCCTTGCAAGCAGCCGATCCAGGATGTAAGGTGGTTGGTTCGAATCCTGGCATCCCATATGGTCCCCTGTGGCTACCAGGAGTGATTTCTGAGCAGATAGCCAGGAGTAAACCCTGAGCAACGCTGGGTGTGGCCCAAAAACCAAAAAAAGAACAAATAGTCAGAATCTGGAAACAACCCAGATGCCCAACAGATGAATGACTAAAGAAACTGTGGTACACATACACAATGGAATATTATGCAGTCATCAGGAAAAATAAAGTTATGAAATTTTCCTATACATGATAGACATAGAAACTATTATGCTGAGTGAAATAAGTCAGTAGGAGAGAGAAAGACACAGAATAGACCCATTTATTTATGATATTTAAGAAAAATAAAAGACATTATTGTAATAATACCCAGAGACAATAGAGATGAGGACCAAAAAGACCAGCCTGTGGTATAAAGCTTACCACAAACTGGTGAGTTCAGTTAGAGAAATAACTACACTGACAACTATCATGACAGTGGTAGTGAGAGAAATAGAATGCCTGTCTCGAATAAAGGCAGGAGGCTGGGGAGGACGGAGATGAGGGGCATTGCTGGTGAAAATATTGCACTGGTGAAAGGGGTTACCTTTTTTATAACTGAAACCCAACTACAAATATGTTTGTAATCATGGTGCTTAAATAAAGATATAAAAAAAAAAAAGAGGTTGCCTGCAATTAAGGCAAACACCTTAATTTCTGTACTGTCTGACCCCTCATGAATTTTAAATTCTTCACATTATCTTAATTTTCCAGCAGTCTTCTTTTTTTTTTTTTTTTTTTTTTTTTTTGGTTTTTGGGCCACACCCGGTAACGCTCAGGGGTTACTCCTGGCTATGTGCTCAGAAGTTGCTCCTGGCTTGGGGGAGCATATGGGACACCGGGGGATCGAACCGCCGTCCGTCCAAGGCTAGCGCAGGCAAGTCAGGCACCTTACCTTTAGCGCCACCACCCGGCCCCTCCAGCAGTCTTCTAAGACAGATAGGATAGAAACTGATACTATAAATATCCTATACTGGGGCCGGAGAGATAGCACAGCGGTAAGGCGTTTGCCTTAGATGCAGAAGGACAGTGGTTCGAATCCCGGCATCCCATATGCCCCCTCCCCCCCCCCCCCAGCCTGCCAGGAGCGATTTCTGAGCATAGAGCCAGGAGCAGCCCCTGAGCACTGCCAGATGTGACCCAAAATCAAAAACAAAAAATAAATAAATAAATATCCTATACTGAAACTCAAGAATCAGAAACTAGGGCCAGAGAGATAGCACAGCGGTAGGGATTTGCCTTGCATGCAACCAATTCAGGACAGACAGTGGTTTGAATTCCAGCATCCCCTATGGCATCCCCGAGCCTGCCAGGAACGATTTCTGAGCACAAAGCCAGGAGTAACCCCTGAGCACCTTCGCTGGGTGTGAACCAAAAACGGAAGAAAGGAAGGAAGGAAAGGAGGGAGGGAGGGAGGGAGGGAGGGAGGGAGGGAGGGAGGGAGGGAGGGAGGGAGGGAGGGAGGGAGGGAGGGAGGAAGGAAGGAAGGGAAGGAAGGAAGGAAGGAAGGAAGGAAGGAAGGAAGGAAGGAAGGAAGGAAGGAAGGAAGGAAGGAAGGAGAGAAGGAGAGAAAGAAAGAAGAAAGAAGAAAGAAAGAAAGAAAGAAAGAAAGAAAGAAAGAAAGAAAGAAGGAAGGAAGAAAAGAAAGAAAGAAAGAAAGAAAGAAAGAAAGAAAGAAAGAAAGAAATAAAGAAAGAAAGAGAGAGAAGGAAAGAAAGAGAGAGAGAGACAGAGAGAGAAAGAAAGAAAGAAAGAAAGAAAGAAAGAAAGAAAGAAAGAAAGAAAGAAAGAAAGAAAGAAAGAAAGAAAGAAAGAAAGAAAGAAAGAAAGAAAGAAAGAAAGAAAGAAAGAGAAAGAAAGAGAGAGAGAAAGAAAGAGAGAGAGAAAGAAAGAAAGAAAGAAAGAAAGAAAGAAAGAAAGAAAGAAAGAAAGAAAGAAAGAAAGAAAGAAAGAGAAAGAAAGAGAGAAAGAAAGAAAGAGAGAGAAGAAAGAAAGAAAGAAGAAAGAAAGAAAGAAAGAAAGAAAGAAAGAAAGAAAGAAAGAAAGAAAGAAAGAGAGAGAAAAAGAAAGAGAGAAAGAGAGAAAGAAAGAGAAAGAAAGAAAGAAAGAAAGAAAGAAAGAAAGAAAGAAAGAGATAAAGAAAGAAAGAAAGAGAGAGAAAGAAAGAAAGAAAGAAAGAAAGAAAGAAAGAAAGAAAGAAAGAGAGAGAGAGAGAGAGAGAGAGAGAGAAAGAAAGAAAGAAAGAAAGAAAGAAAGAAAGAAAGAAAGAAAGAAAGAAAGAAAGAAAGAAAGAAAAAGAAAGAAAGAAAGAAAGAAAGAAAGAAAGAAAGAAAGAAAGAAAGAAAGAAAGAAAGAAAGAAAGAAGAGAAACAAAGAAGAGAAACAAAGAAGAGAAACAAAGAAAGAAAAAAATTAGGTGACCATAAGAAGTGTCAGGGATCAAACCAGGGTCAGCTGCAAAGCGAGTATCTTATACCCTGTATTTTCCCTCTGGTCCCAATCTTGCTTTATATTAACTCATTTACCCTCATATTAATATCATTTTTTGTTTGTTTTTGGACTACATCTGGTGACGCTCAGGGGTTATTCCTGGCTATGGGCTCAGAAATTTTTCCTGGATTGGGGGACCATGTGGGATGCTGGGGGATCGAACCGCAGTTCGTCCTAGGTTAGCGCATGTAATGCAAATGCCCTACTGCTTGAGCTACTGCTCCAGCCCCAATATTAATACCATTTTTAAAGTTAAAGGACCTGAGCCTCAGGAAGACGAAGACTTGCACTTAGGATCATACCCCTGGAAGAGAGACACATAGGACTGAACAGTTGTGTGCTATTCACAACTCCTCTCCAGCTCTGACATTTATTGGAATCTGCCCAGGCAGAGGCTGTGTGCTTAACTAGACAGGAGTTATGAAACAAGTGCCTGAAAAAAATTCCAACCCCATTCCAGCCAGCCAGCGACCAGTCTATAATCAGGGGTTAAAGAGTAACTAAGAATAAATACATTCCAGCATCTGTCAAAATAAAATTTAATGCCTTGTAAATCTCACTTAATTCGTACTTAAAATGGCATCAGTAAATAGATAATACTCACTCTTAGCTCTTTCACTAAAAGCTTATGTATAATTAATCTTTAGAAACCAGTGTGACTGATGTCCTTTATATGCTCAGCAAAGTGCTTACAGTCTTTCATAATACTACTACCACACAGATAATAAAAGCCACAACCTACAAGAATGTCCTATAACACCAGATATCAACATGCAAGTGGGCTTTTATTGTGAACCACAAGTGTTGTAATCACATGCAATAGTGAGGAAGGACTGCAATGAGCATTTGTCCAATCAGAGCAAAGTTAGGTTGGTCAGTTCAAACCATAAATGCAAGAGGTTTCTTTCCGCTGGTTAATATGGCATGAAAATGAATTTTCTCCCTTGATATCAAACCATTTCTTTATAGGTAACATTGCATTTCACATCCTCTGGGATGTGAAACCACTTCCATGGAAGTCTGCGTAGGGGAAGAGACAAAGCAGCAAGTACCTGGTCAGGCAGGCGGTGGGCCAGCTCACTCTTGTGTCTTGGGTTGGACTTGTAGCAGGAGGTACAGTGGAGATGTCGATCCCACTCACAGGGAGAGGATAACAAGGTGGCACTCTGCACCCTGAAAAAGAGAGTCTGGTTAGAAATGTAGCAGAGCTTGGTCCAGAGAGATAGTACAATGAGTATGGCATTTGCCTTGCCAAGCAAGGCCTAAAAACAAAAACAAAAAAATTTAAAGGGTGGGGAAGAAAGAAAACATAGGAATGTAAACTGAGTGAGGCAGCATTTGCCTTGTATGTGTGAAATCCTAGATTTGATCTTGGTGCCCCCAAACAAACAAAAATTGGAGTAAGAGGGACCAGAATGATAGTACAGAGGGTAGGGCATTTTTTTTTAACGTGGCCAGCCCAGTTTCGATCTCTGGCATTCCATCTGGTCTGCTGAACACCATCAGAAGAGATTCCTAAGTGGAGAGCCAGGAATAACCCTTGAGCACCACTGGGTATGACCCAAAAACCATGGGGGGGAGGGGAGAAAACAACGGTATAAACCTTTTCTGTATTAGAGAAAATGCATGCTGTAGGATAATATCTTATTAGGTCTAAAGAGACAGTTTAGGAGTCAGAATGATAGCACAGTGGGTAGGCATTTGACTTGCATGTTGACTGACCTGGGTTTGGTCCCCAGCATCCCATGGCCCCCCAGAAACACTATGAGTAGATCCCAAGTTTAGAGCCAGGAATAACTCCAGAGCATCACTAGGTGTGGCCCAAATACAAACAAACAAACAAAAAAGAAAGCTTAATGGGCTGAGCACACTAAACACTCCTGGCAAGAGACCCTGGATTTGCAAGGCCCTCTGAGTACTGCCCAGAATGCTCCTGCCCCTCCCTAAAAATGCTGAAGTAAAATATAACAAAATTTACCATTTGGGGGCCAGAGAGATAGCGCAGTGGGTAGAATGTTTGGCTTGCATACAGCTGACCTCAGTTCAATCCCAGCATTCACATGATCCCCTGAGCCTGCCAGAAGTGATTTCAGAGTGCAGAGCCAGGAGTAACTCCTGGGCACTTCAAGGCATAACCACCCCCCCTAAATTTTTTATTTGGGGGAGTTACTCCTGTTTCTAAGGTGGAAGGTGTAGTAATCCAGGTGGGCTTTTTACTTATCAAAAGAAGGGGTTAGGGGGAAAAAAGCAGTTGGGGAAAAACTTTTGTTTGGAGTTGATAGTGGATACCTTACACCTATCCATTGTACTGTTGGTCCTAGAAAAAAAATTTTTTTTTTGTTTTTGGGCCACATTCAGCGATGCTCAGGAGTTACTCCTGGCTCTTCTCTCAGGTATCACTCCTGGTGAGCATGGGGGACCATCTGGGATGCCAAGGATCGAACCTGGGTCGACCATGTGCAAGGTAAACACCCTACCCTCTGTACTATGATTCGGATCTAGAAGAAAATGTTTTAACTGTTAAAAAATTGTGTTTAGGAGCCGAATGATAGCACAGTGTTAGGGCATTTGCCTTGAATGCAGACGACCCGGAACGGGCCTGGGTTTGATCCATGCTGTCCCATATGATCCCCAGTGCCTGCCAGGAGCGATTTCTGAGCACAGAGATGGGAGTAACACCTGCACCACAGGGTGTGGCCCAAAAACAAAAACAAACAAACAAAAAAAAAAAAACAAAAAAAAAAAGGAAAGAAAGAAAGAAAGGAAAAAGGACAAAAAAATGTTTTTAATCACAGCATTTATCATATTGGCTCACTTTTTTATTTGCTTGTTTGTTTGTTTTTGGGTCACATTGGCAGCACTCAGGGTTTACTACTGGCTCTGAGCTCAGAAATTGCTCCTGGCAGGCACAGGGGACTATATGGGATGCTGGGATTTGAACCATCATCTGTCCTGGATAGGCTGCGTGCAAGGCAAATACCTTATGCTTATCTCTCCGGCTGCAATATTAGTTCACTTTTTATAAGTATATGTTGGAGGCTAATTTAAAAAGGTAGATGACACTTATTTTTTTCCCCTCGTGCCAAGAAAATTCAAGCAATGTTCTTTCTGGACATTTTCTGGGGAAAGCCTGCACATGCCTTTCAAACAGCACAAAGGAAGTGGCTGCCTCACCCGACTTCCCACAGGAAGAAGAATGTGTCTTCTCTCCAGTTCTGGGCATTTGCTTCTGTTTGTAAAACAAAATAATATTGTGGACTCAGTGTAAAAAACACTCTTCCCAACAAGATGCAAGTCAAGTATCCACTTTATTTGTACAGGCTGAGCCCCCATTTCCTTTCTCCAGAGATCAGCAGGAAATGTAGGCCCTGACTGCCAAGGCCATCTGGACACCCTACAAAGCAAGCAACAGTTTAGGAGCGGCCCTACAGGTTTCTCTTGTTGCTGCCATAGATGTAACTGGCCACAGATCAAGACAGGCTGGGTTATTTATACTTTGGGGCTTAATGGGAATAAAACATTTGGGGCCAGGGACACATCCAATAGTGCTCAGGGCTTACTCTTGGCGGGGCTTGGGGAATATTTGTGGTACTGGGGTAAGAACTCAGTTTGGCAGTGTACAAGGCAAGATAGTACCCACTGTACCATCTCTCCAGTCCCACAGTGAAATATCTATACAGATTTCCACTGCAAAGAGAGCTCTGATTCTTTTATTGAAATAACTTGCTTTTTATTATTATTATTATTATTATTATTATTATTATTAATTTTCTGGGCCAAAGTGATAGTATAGGAGGTAGGATGCTTGCCTTGACTGCAGCCAACCCAAGTTCAATCCCTGTTACTCCACGGGGGCCCATAAGCCCACCCCAGTGATTCCTGAGCACAGAGCCAGGAGTAAGTCCTGAGCACTACTTGCTATGGCCCCAAAACAAAACAAAAATAAATTAACTCATTTTCTGTATCTCACTGGGAGAAGGGGGAGGTCCCTAAGCAGGGCCCAGCAGCTCTGGGGGCTGTACCAGCAATTCTCTGTTCAGTGCATGGGTCAAGGATGTGAGGCTGGGAGTACCTAGGACACCCCAAACTACATGCAGTACAGGGATCACAGGGGTTGGTTGTGTGCAAGGCAAGCACTCTACCTGCTGTAATATCTCTTCTGCTCTAAATAAAGATTTTTTTTTAAAACTAGACAAAAATAACTAAGTCATATTTTAGTTTTTCACAGTAGTGACAGATTGTTGTAAAAGTATTGATAAATAACAGAAGTCAGAACTGGAAAATGTAACGATTTTAGTTTATTTTAGTTTTGCTCAGTTTAAAGGACTTAACCCAGTGATGCTCAAGGGCTACTTCCAGTTATACACTTAGGACTTGCTGTTGGTGGTACTCAGGGGACCCTATGAGCCTCTCAAGGGCCAGAGCAATAATACAGTGGGTAGGGGACTTGACTTGCACACAGCTAACCCCTGTGATCCCTGTACTGCATGTAAGTTTGATTCCTGACACCTCAAGCACTCCCAACAGTGAGTCATGAGTAAGTCCTGAGCACTGCCAGGTGTGACCAAAAACCAAAACAAAACCCTGAACCTCCAGCATGCAAAACATGAATGCTAGTCCAAGATTGGTTCTCTGGAGCTGACCACATGTCTCAAGTTCTGTGTCAGCAGCTCTGCTGTCTGAGTGCTGCAACAGAGTGTGAGATCCTTGCCATGTAATCAGGTGTGCATGTGCACCAACAAGAAGCACTGCAGCAGAAGATGTGCAAACACTGAGGCAGGATCATGACAGCCAGTGAGCTGTACATGCATCATGTCTCAATTCAAGCAGCAAAATCTCAGCGAGCCCCAGAACCTTGCCTGTGTCACACACCCCCTTCCATCTACCATCAGTGACAAAGGGGCAAAGGCAAAATTATAAATAAATACGAAGGGGATGGAGAACTAATATGTCTTGCATGCAGCTGATCAGAGTTTGATCCCTGGCACTGCTCAAGGGAACCCTGAACACAGAGCCAGAGTAAGCCGTGAGTAAAGTTGGCTGTGGCCACAAAACAGAAACATAATTACAAAAAAAAAAAAATTAAAAGGAAAACTATACAATGTTATGCATCCATTGTAACAATCTAAGTACTACTTCAGAAAGAAAGAGGCAGAAGCCTATGGAGGAAATGTGGGCCTCTTGTTTAGTGAAGTAGAGGGAGAGGAGCTCAGGTCAGAGTGGCCCTGGATCTCCAGTCACCTTACCTATCTATATTTCATCACTGGCATCTCAATGTTTTTTGTTTTTGTTTTTCGTTTTTGGTTTTTGGGCCACACCCGGCGATGCTCAGAGGTTACCCCTGGCTGTCTGCTCAGAAATAGCTCCTGGCAGGCACGGGGGACCATATGGGACACCGGGATTCGAACCAACCACCTTTGGTCCTGGATCGGCTGCTTGCAAGGCAAACACCACTGTGCTATCTCTCCGGGCCCGACATCTCAATGTTTTTTGTGCTTTGTTGTTTTCAGGTGCTGGGACCTATACATGTGCTCTACCATTTGCAGTCTCTTATTGAGACTAACGGGATTAGAAAAATGAGGGTATTGGGACTAAAAGTATTGGAAAGTACTGTAGAAGCAGAATACAAGTTCAAAGTTAAGAAACAACAAATGGGTTGGAGAGAGTAATTCAAGTGTGGGAATTCATTCCCCCTAGCAAAAATACCTAAGGATGAAATACGTACCTAGGTATGACAGTTTAGGTAATCGAATGCAAAGGGCTTGCAAAATGCACCCAGAAAAGAATAATATAACAGGAAAGAATAGACTGCAAAAATTCCAGGTAAGCATAGATTAAGACTGTTGGGCCCGGAGAGATAGCACAGTGGCGTTTGCCTTGCAAGCAGCCGATCCAGGACCAAAGGTGGTTAGTTCGACTCCCGGTGTCCCATATGGTCCCCCGTGCCTGCCAGGAGCTATTTCTGAGCAGACAGCCAGGAGTAACCCCTGAGCACCGCCGGGTGTGGCCCAAAAACCAAAAAAAAAAAAAAAAAAGACTGTTTACCTTTGATATATAAAACCTTAGTTGGTTAGATTAGCATAGAAAGGCAAAAGGTTGTAAATGATTGCTTTTATTCTTCCAATGATTGTTGACTTATGACAATAAATATGAAATGTGATGGAGAATCCAGGTTGTGAAGATTTTCAGCCTAGGAGACTATGAGTTCCCAGACCCCATGCTTTCTCTCATGTCTTTCTTCCTTAATTCTCCTGTGCCCCTGCTTCAGACCCATTCACTCAGATCTGGTCCCTTGCAGTAAAGCATTTGCCTTGCTAACAACCCAGGTTCAATATCTAGCACCACTTAGGGTCTCCCAAGTACCACCAGCAGTGATCCATGAGCACAGAGCCAGAAGTGATCCCTCGTATGGAAGGGTGTGGCCCTATTATTCTCCTCTCAAGGCCTCCTCCCAAGAGATAGCAAGTAGGGGGGAGAAAGAGAGAGAGAGAGAGAGAGAGAGAGAGAGAGAGAGAGAGAGAGAGAGAGAGAGAATGCACAGTGGACTGAGTACCTTCTTTGCACACAAAAGTTCCAAGTTCAATCCTCTGCCTTGCATGTGGCCAGTCTAGGTTCGATCCCAGATGTCCCATATACCAAGCACTGCCAGGAGTAATTCCTAAATAGAGAGCCAGGAGTAACCACTGAGCATTGACAGGTGCAACCCTCAAAGAAAAATCAATAAAGGTACATTTTGTCTGGGCATATTCAAAGAACTCACAATATTACAGATGCAAGTGAGAACTTGTTTTCTTACAATGAAGTGATATTTCACCAGACCTCAGTTTTGTTTTGTTTTATTTATTTTTTTTTGAAACACACCCAGTCATACTCAGGGTTATTCCTGGCTCTGTGCTTAGGACATCTGGTGGTATACATGGGGACTATAACGGATGGTAGGAATAGAATAGAGTTGGCCACATGTCAGGAAAACACTCTACCTGCTGTACTATCACTCCAGTCCCTGGTTGTTAATTTTTTTACATCACTTCTCTTATTCAGGATCCCTTTTTTTTTTTTTTTTTTTTTTTGGATTTTGGTTTTTGGTTTTGAGGCCACACCTGTTGATGCTCAGGGGTTACTCCTGGCTATGCAATCAGAAAACGCTCCTGGCTTGGGGAACCATATGGGATGCCAGCGTGGAACCAAGGTTCGTCCTGGGTCAGCCACATGCAAGGCAAATGCCTTACCTCTGCACTATAACTCTGGCCCCAGAAACACTTTCGAATAAATAATCTGACCTTGACATGGGGCAAGGGGACAAGAAGAGGATGGTCCTATTTAAGGTGCTCATTAATCCCAGTTTCT
Source organism: Suncus etruscus (assembly GCF_024139225.1). Classification (NCBI taxonomy): domain Eukaryota; kingdom Metazoa; phylum Chordata; class Mammalia; order Eulipotyphla; family Soricidae; genus Suncus; species Suncus etruscus. The sequence goes on from NC_064850.1 coordinate 85,484,460, forward strand.
GGGAATATAAAAGGTGGTCTCCAGAATGGACTGAAATAATTTGGCCACCAGATCCCAGTTGTCTGCATTTGTTGAGGGGTAAATTCCTTACTGAAAAATCTTGAGCCAGAAATTAGGAACATCCACTGTGCCTGAAGGCCAAGCCCTCAGTCACTATGACTCAAACAAAGATAAATTCTACACTTGTAAAATCCAAAGATTAAACCAGAAGGAAGGAAGGATCAGATCTAAATACCAAACCCAAAGTCAATGACAACAAAATCAAGATAACCATTCTGCAACAAGTTACACTAGCAGTCCAGGGGGCAAAGTAGAGAGGTGTGGGATGCATGCTGGGGACAAGGGCAGAGGGAGGACAACACTGGTGGTGGGAATAGCCCTAATTCACTGTCAGTATATACCATAAATATAACTGTAAAAGACTTGTAATGCACATTGGTCACAATAAAAATAAAAAAATAAAAATAAAGGGGGGCCAGTGAGGTGGCGCTAGAGGTAAGGTGTCTACCTTACAAGCGCTAGCCAAGGAACGGATTGCGGTTCGAGCCCCCAGTGTCCCATATGGTCCCCCCAAGCCAGGGGCGGTTTCTGAGCGCTTAGCCAGGAGTAACCCCTTAGCATCAAATGGGTGGGGCCTCAAAAAAAACAAACAAACAAATAAATAAATAAATACTTAAAATTTTTTTGAAAAATAAAGGAAGGATAGTGGGGCTGGAGAAATAGCACAGTGGGAGGGTGTTTGCCTTGCACGAAGGACAGTGGTTCCAATTCGTGCATCACATATGGTCCCCCGAGCCTGCCAAGGGTGATTTCTGAGCATAGAACTAGGAGTAGCCCCTGAGTGCTGCTGGGTGTGATCCAAAAACAAAACAAAACAAAAGGAAGAAGAAGGAAGGACAGAAAGAAAACAATCTATACAAGCTGTTACAAGCTCCTGATTCTCCTTTCACATGTCCCAAATATTTCCCATTTGTTAACCACACTATGCCTTTCCTGCAGAATGCAGCCAAGAAAAAAACTATTGTGAGGCTGAGGAATCCTCCCTATCAGGATACTCTCAGCGAACACCCATCATTTCGTTGGGGCATGCCCACTGGACAACAGCTCACTGAGACTGACCAAAGGTCCTCCAGTACAAATACTCTTAAGGGAGGGTTGAAAAATAGTAAAAAGCTAAGCTGACCCTAGTTCCATCCCCAGAACCATATGGTCCTCTGAGCACTTCCAGGAATGGCCCCCAATTTGCTCAAAAATGTTAAGGTCTTATAAAACAAAGGTCCAGTAACAGTGGTGCAACCTGTAGAGACTAATTGAAGAATTACTCTTTGGTCATTATGCTAAGCAACATTAATTCACATGTATTCTCTATATGTCATTTGCATTCTCCGTATATATAAATCTTTTGACTTTGAAAAGAACATAAAGATGATAATGATGATAATGATGATGATGCCTGATGAATCCATTCTAATTTTTGTTTTGTTTGCTTTTGGTTTTTTGAGCCATGACCTAGAGTGCTCAGGGTTTATCCCTAGAACTGTACTCAGTCAGCTTCACTCTTAGCAGACTCAGGAGACCATATGGATTGTGACTGAATCCAGGTCTGCCACAGGCAAGGCAAGTGCCTTACCTGCTGTATTATCTCTCTGGCCCCAACATCTAACATGATTATAATTAAAAACTACCTTGTATTCCTGACAACCAAAATCAAGATGAAGAAAAATACCTAATGACTAGATCTCTGTTGTCTGATGTGTTATTTCATTAACTATAACTTTGAGAATCAAAAGCAAAATAAATCAAGCAAACCTATGTTTAGGAGTGATAGTAGGGAGCTGGCCTTGCATGCAACTGACTGGGTTTGGATTCCTGATTTCCCATATGTTCCCCTGAGCTTGGTAGGCCTAATTCCTGAGTGCAGAGCTAGGAGTAATCCTGAGCACTGCCAGGTGTGTCCCACCCCCACCCCCTAAATAACAGCAACCAAACAAATCAAACAAACGTCCTTTCACAAATGGGGGGAGGGGTGGAATCTACCTAACACACATACAGCCAGAAACTTAGATCAAGGGTCTGTATCACAAGCTTTGCATAGAGAAGCCCCCAGGCTTGATTAATGACACTGCACCCCTCCCTAGTCCAACCACTGCAGGAAGCAACCTCTGATCCATAATGTGCATTGACCCATTAATAACCCCTAAACACTGTGGGGAGTGGCAAAAGAAAAGACAGACAACAGCACTGTTTTGATTTTGGGGGTTGGACTGTTTGCTGTGGAACTACCTCTCCATTATAGGGTGCCAGGCAGCCTCGGCACACTTGTATCAGTCATGCCCCCTGGGTTCTAACATCCAATATGTGCCACACATGGGGGGAGGGGAGAAATTCCTCTCTCCATTGTACCTATACCATTCACCTAAACAAGTGACTAGAATCATTCTCCCAGGGAGAGATGGGACTGTGAATGATTCCCCACTTTATTTTTCTGTATCTTCTATTATGAAGATAAATTGTTCACATGAAAAATAACAGGCTAAGTATTTCTGCTCTTTTTGGAGGTGGGAGGCGTATTCACCTTAGTGCGACCAAGAATCTTCAGTGCAGGGATCAAACCCCAGCACTTGACATGCAAAGCATATTCTCCAGCCCTTTGAGCTAGCATTTCAAACCCCACATTTTCTACTTATTTTTGTAAAGAGACGCACATGGCTCTGTGATCAGGGATAACTCCTGGGAGTGCTTAGGGAACAATAGGTAGTGCTGGGAATCAAACCAGGGTCAATTGTGTGCGAGGCAAGCCCCTTACCCCTACACTATCTTCACAGAGCTCCCTCTCTCTCAACTTTTTCGTTTTGGTTTGGTTTGGGGTCACACCCAGCGGCACTCAGGGGTTACTCCTGGCTCTGCACTCAGAAATCACTCCTGGCAAACACGAGAGACCACATGAGATGCTGGGATTCGAACTACTGTTCATCCTGAATTGGCTGCATGCAAGGCAAACACTTTACCGCTATGCTATCTCTCCGGCCCCATTTTTTGAGGGGGCCACACCCGGTGGTGCTCAGGTTACTCCTGGCTCTGCACCCAGAAACCACCCCTGGCAGGTTGGGGGACAATATGGGATGCCAGAATCGATCCAGGTCCCTCCTGGTTTGCAAGGCAAATGCCCTTCTGCTGTGCTATCTCTCTGGCCCCAAATAGAAGCTCCACTTTTCTGTATTGTTTGTTTTTGAGTCACACCCAGCAGTGTTCAGTAATTACTCCTGGCTCTGTGCTCAGAAATTGCTCCTGGCAGGCTCAGGGGACCATATGGGATCGAAGCCAGGTCCATCCTGGGTTGGCTGTGTGCAAGACAAATGACCTACCACTGTGCTATTACTCCAGCCCTCCCCCAACTTCCTACTTTTATAAGAGAAATATCATTTGTTACACAGATACCTCAAGTGGGTCTTTCAGGGAATGAGCATGTGTGGCTTGTTCAATTTAGAACCTAAAAATAATCTATTTACACACTGACCTTACATGAAAGCTCCCCAAATCAGAGAAAGTGGGACAGTCTAAAAAATAGGCTTTGCATGCAGGAAGTCAGCAGTCTATTCATCCCCACCACCACATGCTCCCCTGCACACCACCAGCTGTGGCCCCCAAATGAAAGGAAACCAATTAAATCACTTTTTAATGTATACAACAACACAATAAGGATATCAAGAGAAAGTCAGAACTCAAGTCTCTAGTATCCAGAAAAGAACTTTAATATACTTGTTGGTGGTGCTCAAGTACAATGAACTCAGTTATCAGGGGACCATGTAAGGATGGAATCAAACTCAGATCTCCAACATGCAAAGCCTGCACAATAACTCTTTAGAAGCCAGCTCCCATGGGGGCCGAAGTGATAACACAGTAGTGATAGGGTATTTGCCTTGCATGTGGCCAACCCTGGCTTGATCCCTGGCATCCCATACAGTTCCCTCAGCCTGCCAGGAGCGATTTCTGAGCACGGAACCAGGAGTAATCCCAGAGCGCCACCAGGTGTGCCCCCCCTCAAAAAAAAAGAAGCCGGCTCCAAGGCCCCTAAAAAAATCATTAGCCTTTCTTCAGCATGAAAAATCAAATGGTCTTTAGATCCAAGAAGTTAAGAAGTTGACCTTGCATGTGTCAGTCCCCAGTTTGATTCCCCCCGCTTCTTGTCTAAGTCCTCAGAAAAAAAAGAAAAGGAAAGACATGGAAAGGAGCCGGAGTGATGGCACAGCAGTAGGGCATTTGCCTTGCACACAGCTGAACCAGAACAGACCATGGTTCCATTCCCCGGCATCTCATATGGTCCCCTGAGCCAGGAGTGATTTCTGAGTGTATAGCCAGGAGTAACCCCTGAGTGTCACCAGGCGTGACTCAAAAATAAAACAAACAAACAAACAAAAAATAGGTTCTAGAAACTGGACAGGTAGTACAGTGGGCAAATTTGCCTTGCATACAGCCAACTCAGGTTCAATTCCCAACATTCCATATGTTTCCTTGAGCCCATCAGGAATGGTCTCTGAGCACAGAGCCAGTAGTAATCCCTGTGCATCACCAGGTGTAGCCCCAAAACGAATAAACAAGCAACAAGAAAAAAACAATAAAAAGAGTTCTAGATATACCCAATACTTTATCAGTATCTTGACTATTAGACTAATCATCTTGAATATTAGACTAAATTTTTTTCTAAAGTTTTTTTTTTCTTTTTCACATGCCTCTAGAGTTTTATTATCATGAATGTATATTTTTGAGGGAGGAAGGATGCTGACCTCCTGCATGCACTTGGCTCTGCTCAGGAATCACTCCTGATGGGACTCAGAGGACCATATACAGTGCCAGGAACAGAAACTGGGTTGGCCTGCATACAGGTCACGTACTTAATCCCTGTATGAGCTCTCCTCTTTTTACTTCCATGAAGTTTATTTTTTATATTGGGGTTTTTTTGTTTGTTTGGTTTGGTTTGTTTTTTGTGTCACTTCTGGTGGCACTTCAGAGTTATTCCTGGTTCTGTGCTCAGAAATCGCTCCTAGCAGGCTCAGGATCCATATGGGATACCGGGAATCAAACAGAGGTCCATCCAGGGTTGACGCAAATGCAAGGCAAACACCTACCGCATGCTTAGGGCTTAATTCCTGGCTCTGCACAGGAATTACTCCTGGTGATGTTCAGGGGACCATACGGGATGCCAGGGACTGAACCCAGCAAATGCCCTACCTGCTGTGCTATTTTTCCAGCCCCAGCTTCCAAGAATTTTAAACCCATCTAGAGAGGCCATCCCCAAAAGAAAAGAAATAAAAGAAAAGAAGCACTAGCCCTGGCAGATCACCCCAGCGATGGAGACAAGCCTTTCTTGATGTAAGCCCCCAAAACCCCCATAAATCAGCCGTGGCCTCTACTTACCCAGGGCACCGCCAAAGATTCACATGCCTTCTGCTCTCAGGGAGAAGTTCTCTTTTGTTAAGTGGGGTGATGCCAATTGCGGCTTCCAGAAGAGCCGTATATTTTTTGTACCTCATTGCACTCTCAGGGCAAGGTCAGATCTCCGTTGAGCGGAAGCCACTGGAGTAGTTTTGCAATGGTGCGAATTCCTAGATCTTTAGATGCTTTGAGTAGCTTTTGTACTATTTAACTTGGCCATAAGGGGTGCAGGGTAGAGGTAGGTCAAACCAGGAATAGAAAAAAAAAATGCTCATTCAGATTTCCCTGCCCTGTCAGTATTATATAAGGCTAAAGAGTTCTGAACAAAGCACTCATGAGCGTGATTTGCAGGACAGTGTGGTTCCAACAGTGTTCAACTGCACACACCCCAATTAATCCTGCACATAAATCTTTGAGGCTGATAATCCTTCAAGCACGAATGGCTCCCAAGGTGATTTATCTCAATGTCTGGCAATAATTGGTTCAAAAAGCCTGCATGCCTCTGGCTGCAATCAAATCAGAAGTAGATCGATTTGCTCTTTCTACAAATAACTACTTAAAAAAAGCAAAAGCCTGGACAAATTAAAAGGGAATTTCAGGTGTTGTTGTATACTAACGCCTGGCTCACATAATACATGTTTTGCTTCTGGGTCAATGCCAAAGCAACGATTCATAAATAGAAAAATAATCCTGGATTTGTTTGTTAAAAATATATTTTCTAATTCCTCTGGAAGTAAATGTGGATGGGCTCTGTGGTTTATAGAGGTTTATGTAAAGGACCTGGATGGGAGCAGTAGGTAAGGGGGCGAATCCGACTTCAAACTACAGCATCCCACATTGTTTCCCAAGCTCTGCCAGGAGTAATTCCTGAGTGCAGAGCCAGGAGTAACTCCTGAGCACTACCAGGTATGGCCCCAAACCAAAAATAAAACAAATAAACATCATAAAGGACCTTCCCTGAGATGCTTCTGTGATTCTTGCTGACCAATTTGCCCTCTACCTGTAGATTTTGCAACAGAGAGCCACAAAGAAGTGATTAGTGATACTTTCTACCAGGCTCTCCAGAAAAGAAAATGTAGCATAAAATTAGCCCTTGGGGCGACAAGCAATGAAGGCTGCTGGCTTGCACATGTCCTCCCATGGAGAGAGCTTGTCTCTAGGAGTTGAGGAAAAGATTCCCACAGAAACTGGCATGGTCCAAATTCCTGGCACCAGCTACACATCAAACAGTCACCTAAGAAACTTCCAGCTTTGCTTTTCTTAAAGATAAGAAATGGATCTTGGGGCCAGAGCGGTGGCACAGTAGTAGGGCATTCGCCTTGCATGTGGCTGACCTAGGACGAACTGCATTTCGATCCCCTGGCTCCTATATGCTCCCCTGAGCCAGGAGCAATTTCTGAGCACAGAGCCAGAAGTAACCCCTGAGCATCACCAGGTGTGGCCCCAAAAAAACAAAAACAAAAAAAGAAATGGATCTTTAGGGGCCAGAGTGATAGCATACTGATAGAGCACTTGCCTTATGTGTGGATAATCAGGACAGACCTGGGTTCAATCCCCAGCATCCCATATGGTCCCCGAGCCTGCCAGGAGAGATTTTGCTGAGTACAAAGCCAGGAGTAACCACTGTGTGCCACCAGGTGTGACACCCCCCCCCACACACACACAAAATAAATAGATCTTTAGGACCAGAGTGATAGCACAGCATTAGGGCATTCTGCCTTGCATGCAAATGATCTGGGACAGACCCAGGTTCCATCCCAGCCATCCCATATAGTCCCCTGAGCCTGCCAGGAGCAATTTCTGAGCACAGAGCCAGGATAACCCCTAAGCAGTGCCAGGTATGGCCAAAACAACAACAACAACAACAACAACAACAACAAAAGATCTTTAGAGGCCAGAGTGATAGCATAGCAGGTAGGGCATTTGCCTTGTATATGGCCAACCCTAGTTCAATCCCCAGTAGCCTATATGATTCCCTGAGAAATTTCAGAAGTAATTTCTGAGCACAGAGCCAGGAGTAACCCCTGAGTACCATCAGGTGTGACCCAAAGGCAAATAAAAGGGGGGGACAGAGCGGTGGCACAGCGGTAGGGTGCTTGCCTTGCACGCAGCTGACCTAGGACGGACCTCAGTTAGATCCCTCAGTGTCCCTCCCAAATGGTCCTCCAAGCCAGGAGTGATTTCTAAGTACAGAGCCAGGAGTAACTCCTGAACGTCAACAAGTGTGACCCAAAAACAAACAAACAAAAATATTTTAGGACAGCATGTAAGGCACTTGCCTTACACAAAGTCAACCTGGGTTTGATCTCTGGCATCGCATTTTGTTCACTGAATCCTCCAGGAGCAATTCCTGAGCACTGCCATGTGTGCCCCCAAAACAAAACAAACAAAAGAAATGTATCTTCATGGACTTTAATTCTATTGGACTTTCTGTTATCCCAGGAGAGATTTTCCTTTTTGGTTTTTGCTTTTATTTTGTAGTGAGACTAAACTTGGGGCCTTAACACATGCTGGGGCCGGAGAGATAGCATGGAGGTAGGGCGTTTGCCTTGCTTGCAGAAGGACGGTGGTTCGAATCCTGGTCCCCCCGCCTGCCAGGAGCAATTTCTGAGTGCAGAGCCAGGAGTAATTCTGAGCACTGCCAGATGTGACCCCCCCCAAAAAAAATAAACAAACAAAAAATGCATGCAAAGTAAATACTTCTGCTGAGCTATATCACCAGCCCTAGGAGAGTTGGATACACCCCATATGGCAAAAGATTAAAAAAAAATTTTTGGAGGGGGTGGTTCAGAGTTGGCAGTGTTTAGGGTCTATTTTCCTGGCTCAGGGCTCAGGAAAACCAAGTAATGCTGAGAATATCAGAGTCAGGTGTATGTTAGGCAAGTGTCCTTTTATTTATTTATTTATTTATTTATTTATTTATTTATTTATTTATTTATTTATTTTTGGTTTTTGGGTCACACCTAGCAGTGCTCAAGGGCTACTCCTTGCTCTGTACTCAGAAATCGCTCCTGTCAGGCTCGTGGGACCATATGGGATGCCAGAAATAAAACCACCGACCAGTTCTGGGTTGGCTGCATGCAAGGCAAACACCCTACTGTGATGCTATCTCTATGCCCTCCCCCCTTTTTTTGTTTTAGGGCCACACCCGTTGGAGCTCATGGGTTACTCCTGGCTCTGCACTCAGAAATCGCTCCTGGTGGGGCCGGGAAGGTGGCGCTAGAGGTAAGGTGTCTGCCTTGCAAGCGCTAGAATAGGATGGACCGTGGTTCGATCCCCCCCGTGTCCCGTATGGTCCCCCCAAGCCAGGGGCGATTTCTGAGCACATAACCAGGAGAAACCCCTGAGCGTCAAACGGGTGTAGCACAAAAAAAAAAAAAGAAAAAAAAAAAAGAAACAAAAAGAAAAAAAAAAAAGAAATTGCTCCTGGCAGGCTCGGGACAGACCCGGGTCCATCCCAGGTCAGTAGTGTGCAAGGCTAATGCCTACAGTTATGCTATATCTCCTGCCCCAAGCATTGTTTTCCTATTTAATATGCTGCAGGATTTTTGCAACTAGTCTAAAACTCCTCATATGTAAAGAGGAAGTAAAATAGAAGAATGAGACTGTATTAATTCTGATTAACTTATTGAGCATCCCAGTCTTTCCCATCCTCCAGAAGCAAATTCTTTTTTTTTTTTTTTATCTGACTGCCCTAATTTGGTGGTTTCCAGAGTGATAACAATTTTGAGGCTATGGGAGGAAAATAGAAATTATTTTTCTCTCATTATCTAAATATTTTAGTTTGAGTATTTACACTAGTTAGTATTCATAATATCTACTTAGGGAACTAATATATTTAAGTGATATCAAAATTTATAATTTAGGATGATAGAGGAATGGTGGATGAGGGGGGAGGGATAATGGAGTTTGGGAACACTAGTGATGGAAGCTGACATTGGTGTTGGGACTGGTGCTGAAGTATTATATGCCAACTATTATATGTCAACTATCGTTAACTTTATAAATCATGGTTCTTTAAATATAAAATTATATATGTGTGTGGAAATATATACATATACATGTTATTTCGAGGCTGAAGAGATAGTAAAGCTTATAAGCTTGCCTAATGTACCCAATGTACTGCACTGCATACAGTCCCCCAGGAGTAGGAGAAGGCCCTGAGCACAGAATCAAAAGTAAGGCATGAGCACCTCTGGATGTGGTACCAAAATCAATAAAAAAAATTTTAATTTACATATGATTGAGAATGAGCATTTAAAATCTGAGCAAAATATTTGAAGTCCAGTAGTCTTAACCTCTCAATCACTCCCTATGCCTTAATTTCTCCTTTTATAAAATGAAAGCCTTAGGGCAGGAGCAATAGCACAGTGATAGGGAGTTTGCCTTGCATGCAGACAACCCAGGATGGACCCGGGTTCAATCCCCACCATCCCATATGTTCCCCCAAGCCTGCCATGAGCGACTTCAGAGCTCAGAACCAGGAGTAACTCTTGAGTGTCACCAGATGTGGCCCCAAAACCAAAACAAACAAACAAACAAACAAACAAATAAAATGAGAGCCTGAACATGAATTCTAGCTATGTCATCTTTTTTTTTTTTTTTTTTTTGGTTTTTGGTTTTTGGTTTTTGAGCCACACCCGGCAGTGCTAAGGGGTTACTCCTGTCTATCTGCTCAGAAATAGCTCCTGGCAGGCTCAGGGGACCATATGGGATGTCAGGATTCGAACCAACCACTTTAGGTTCTGGGTCCTTTAGGTCCTGCCTGCAAGGCAAACGCTGGCATGCTATATCTCTGGCCCCTCACTATGTCATCTTTAACAACAACAAAAGCGTAAGAACTCCTACTTTATTTGGTCTGATAATACAAATAATATAATCTGGACACCATCAAGAGGTGAAAACAAGGGATAAATCATTCACTCTTGAAATATTTAATTTCTTTAGCATTCATGAATATTAGTCCCACTGGTTCATTTACAATTAGTACCAGTTAGTCACAGGAATTCTTTTGTAGGCTAAACTTAGTTGGCCTACAGCTGCCATTGCAGAAAAAAAGCTCCAATACAGCTCTCATTTAATCATACAGGAAGATGCAATTATACTTACACAACAGTCTTTGTTCTAACAAATTGTATTTCTAGTGATGCCTGATAAAAACTACTACATAGCCTTCTCAAGTCAAATGTAGCCTAAGCAAGAAGAATCAAGTTAAACTTGTTATTCATGTTTTACTACAGTAAAAGTGACATGCTATATAAAGTGCAAATTTCAAAGTTCTCTTTTCTGCAGGAATTTAAAATACATTTTTTTCTCTATAACTCTTATAAAGGGCTTATTTCTATTCTACATTCAAGAATACAACCCTGAAAGTGCATAAGAGAACAGATGAGTGTTGGGAAAGAAAAATAATTCTGTCCTGGCAAATAGTTAGAAATGATTTGTTGGGACAGGGATGTAGTTTTATTCAGGGTTTATGTTTCACATGGATCCGACTATGGGTTTAATGCCTAGCCTCACTGCCCCTTCAAATAAATAATAATGTGCTTTTCTTTCAGAGTATTCAGTCTTATAAGATATATTTATTCCTTTAAAATATTGCTAATCTGGGGCCGAAGAGATAGCATGGAGGTAGGGTGTTTGCCTTGCATGCAGAAGGACTGTGGTTCAAATCCCAGCATCCCATATGGTCCCCAAGCCTGCCAGGAGCTATTTCTGAGTGTAGATCCAGAGTAACCCCTGAGCACTGCCAAGTGAGACCTAGAAACTAATAATAATAATAATAAATATTGCCCATCTTTCTGTAACTCCTTTAGGATAAGACATTAACAGAAACAAATCAAATTGAGTCAAAATATTCACCAAGAAATGCCACTTACACAACATTTTACTTGTAATTCTGAGAAGTATTTAGAAATGGGGGCCGGGCGGTGGCGCTGGAGGTAAGGTGCCTGCCTTGCCTGCGCTAGCCTAGGACGGACCGCGGTTCGATCCCCCGGCGTCCCATATGGTCCCCCAAGAAGCCAGGAGCAACTTCTGAGCGCATAGCCAGGAGTAACCCCTGAGCGTCACAGGGTGTGGCCCAAAAACCAAAAAAAAAACAAAAAAAAAAAAAAAAAAAGAAATGTATGTTTCTTTGTGAACAATAATACAGCAGGTAAAGCATTTGTATTGTACATGGTCTACCTAGATTCAATATCTAGCACCCACATGTTTCCCCTTGACCCAAAAACCAAAGGAGAGGGAGGAATATGTACATAATATATGTAAGTTATATTTATTACATATATATTACTTTGATTAATTCCCTTAGAATTCTCAAAACTTTTGCTTATTTTTGGTTTGGGTACCACACCTGGAGGTGCTCGGGGCTATTCCACAGAGCTTGGCAGAGGGCAGGGAACAATAAACAGAGGCATCCTGCATTCAAAGCAAATTTCTTGGTCGTTGGAGCTCTCTCCAGCTCCAGAAAATCTTAGCTATCTGATTAGATAATCAATTATCTGAAAAATAATTTTATATATATAAAACAATTGATTTTTTTTTTTGGTTCAAGAAATAGGAATTGTTTTTTTAATTTTTATTTTGATCATAGTGGTTTACATAGTGTTGACAATAATATTTTAGGTAACAATTAATTTTTAAGTGCAGATGATCAAGTTCTCTTTTTGAATGAATGCAGTTAACAGGAAAAAATGACAGGTCAGATATATAGTCCTTTGATCTTTTTATTTTCGTGTGTGTGTGTGTGTGTGTGTGTGTGTGTGTGTGTGTGTGTGTGTGTGTGTGTGTGTGTGTGTGGTGTATGCTTGATTTTTGGTCCACAGCTGGCAGTGCTCAGGGATCACTTGTGGCAGACTCAGGGGACCATATGGGATGTGTACAAGGCAAATGCCCTACCCATTGTGCTATTGCTCTGGCCCCTCAGAAAAACAGCCTTTTGAAATGGAATTATTTCTGCTATCCATCCATCATTACCAGGCATTTTGACTGTTCCTGGGCATTGGAAATATTAAATAAAAATGAACTAATACTCCAAACAGGCTGCTGTACAGAGTGTGGCTGTATTACAGGGAATGGAAAAATGTCTTAACTAAAAATAGAATAGCCAGGAATTAGTTATTTTTCTTTTCTTTCTTTTTTCCTTTTTTTTTTTTTTTTTTTTTTTTTTTTGGTTTTTGAGTCACACCCAGCGGTGCTCAGGGGTTACTCCTGGCTCTGAGCTCAGAAATTGCTCCTGGCAGGCACAGGGGACCATATAGGATGCCAGGATTCAAACTATCTTCCTTCCTGAATTGGCTGTGTGCAAGGCAAATGCCCTACCTCTGTGCTATCTCTATTTTTTTTTTCCTTTCTGGGCCACACCTTTCCTTTCTAGTGACACACAGAGGTTATTCCTGGCTATGTGCTCAGAATTGTTCCTAGCTTGGGGGTCTGTCCTATGTTAGCGCGTGCCAGGCAAACACCCTAATGCTTGCACCACCACTCTGGCCCTTATTTTTCTTTCTTTTTTTGTCAGCTCTTCTACAAATAAACCACTTGACTTTACATATAATTTTATTACCTTCTGTAATTTTTCTTTTTTTTTTTTTTGGTTTTTGGGCCATACCGGTGATACTCAGGTGTTACTCTTGACTATGCACTCAGAAATCGCTCCTGGCTTGGGGAACCATATGAAATGATGGGGATCAAACTGGATTCATCCTGGATCAGCCTCGTGCAAGACAAACACCCTACTGTTGCACTATCCCTCTGGTCCCTATTTTCCCTTTTTTTTTTTTTTTTTTTCATATTTCTTGCTCAGGTAACCCAGCAGAACTCTGTGGGAAACTGGGTTACATGATAAATAATGAGCTGAGGTGCTGCATACAATGATATTGTAGGATAGAAAGTGGGGGGGGGGGGGCGGAGAGATAGCACAGCGGCGTATCCGATCCAGGACCAAAGGTGGTTGGTTCGAATCTCGGTGTCCCATATGGTCCTCCATGCCTGCCAGGAGCTATTTCTGAGCAGACAGCCAGGAATAACCCCTGAGCACCACCGAGTGTGGCCCAAAAACCAAAGAAACAAACAAACAAACAGAAGGTAGAGGGGGGACCATGTGGTATTCCAAAAAGTAAACCTGGACAGGGTGTGTGCTAGACACATGCAGTAGCCATTGTACCTCCTCACAGGCCCCATGTGTTCTTTTACTTAAAGCAATTTTAACCTTTCTTTTTTGACCACAGCCGGCAGTGTTCATGAGTTACTCCTGGCAGGCTCAGGGGGACCATATGGGATGTTGGGGATTAAACCAAGTTCATCCCAGGTTGGCAGTGTGCAAGGCAAACACCCTACCTATCTCTCTAACCCTCAAATTGTTTAATTTTTAAAGAATCATGATTAAGATGATAGGCCATCTAATCTCTTTATTCACATCAAAGATGACTTTTTTTTCTCTAGTTAGATGTTGGCAGAATCTTACTTCATGATTTCTGATCTATCACAGTAAGCTATATTACTGAGAATGTTGGTTCTTTCACTCTGGAAACATTTCATTCATTTTTGAGCAGTATAAAATTTCATGAAAGAGTTTATCCCTTCACACGCAATAAAAATGATGGGGAGAGAAGTGAGTACATTGGTGATGGGTGTAATGTTGAAATTATGTGTCTCCTTTTGATATATCCTAGGTTTCAAACCTTTTCTACAAAATAACTAAAAGCCAAAATTAAAATTAGTTCACAAAAGCTTTCATAGGCCATATGGGCCTATGAGCACCACCAAGAGTAGTAATCTCTGAGTGCAGAGTCCAGAGCAGTGCTGGGGTGTGGTCCAAAACAAACAAACAAACAAAACAAAACAAAAAAAACCATCTGCTGAATGAGGACATTCTCAGGCATCTCTGATCTGCTCTGTTAGGAAATGAAGTTTCCTCTTACACCAGATCCAGAAACTTGGAGACACTAAAGCAGCATGAAAGAGAGAGATGTGCAGAGAATGCATTTTCCTTCAGCTGAACACCCAGACTTCCTGACTTGAATGGAGACCCCACAGGATGAAGGACACAAGTTCTTCATTATACCCCAAAAGTGATGTGCCTTTGGACAAGTCACCATCACTCTCTCTTGATTTCTTCACCTCTAAAGTAGGGTTAAAAACAACAACTAATGACTGGAGATAAAGTACCAGGGTAAAATGTTTGCCTTGCATGTGGCTGACCCAAGTTTGACCCTGGCACCACATATAAGCCCTACAGGCCTGTGAGAATCGATCCAGAGCACAGAGCCAAGAGTAAGTCCAGAGCACAGCCATGTGACCCCAAATCTATAATGATAATAATAATAGCACTGAGCATGACTGGTTGTTTTAAAAAGTGAATCAAGAGCCAGAGAGATAGAGGCTGACCCAGTTTGATCCTTATCACTACACGAAGGGTGTAGCACCTCCAGGAGTGATCCCTAGAAGGCCAGAAATAACCTCTGAGCAATGCTGGCTGTAGGTCAAACCCTCTAATAAAATTTAACTAAATAGGGCCAGACTGACAGCACAGCAGTAGGGCTTTACCTTGCATGCAGCCGACCTGAGTTCAATTCCCAGCATCCCAGATGGTCCCCTAAGCCTGCTAGGGGCAATTTCTGAGTGCAGAGCCAGGAGTAATCCCTGAGCTGAGTGTGATCCAAAAACAAACAAAAATTAACTAAATAAAATTAACTAAATTAAGGAACTGATACTAAAAAAACTTTTTGCATGTAAGCGGTCTGAGTTCAAGTCCTAAACACTGTCCAGTGTGACCTTAGAACACTTAGAAGTTGTGAGTCTTCTGATCAGAAAAGCACCACTGGTACAGTGATAAAACCAAAATAAAAATGAAATCAAATCTCACAAGCAACATACTTAGCCAGGGTAAAGTCCAACAGATAACACATACCACTTGTTTGCTTTTCTTTTTGTTTGTTGTTTTTGGGGGCCACACCCGGTGACGCTCAGGGGTTACTCCTGGCTCTGCACTTAGAAATTGCTCCTGGCTCAGGGGACCATATGAGACTCTGGGAATTGAACCCAGGTCTGTCCTGGGTCAGCCATGTGCAAGGCAAGTGCCCTACAGCTGTGCTATTGCTCTGGCCCCCACTTGTATGCTTTTCATGAAAAAGCAGCTTCAGCTCTTACAGAAAGCTCTGACTGCACCGCCAGATTGTCCAATGCTCCTAATTATGCCTACTCAAATATTTTCCTTTTTCGGGGGATGGGGGTTCAGTCACACCTGCTTAGGGGGTACTACTCCTGGCTCTGCACTTAGGAATCATTCCTGGTAGTGTTCAGGATACTATATAGGATGCCAAGGATTGAACTTGGGTCAGCTTGCATGTAAGACAAATACTCTACCCTGTTACCCCTTCCCCAACTTCCTGCCTATCTCACCTGGATGGTGAGACTCTCCCACAGCTGGGAGGGGTCAGTGGTTGGTAACTAAAGAGCTGCTTGAGGTAGGGAGAAAGGCAGATGTAGCAAGGGGAGAGATCACAGGATGGATGCAGAAGCAGGAGAGAGTCTGCTTAGATAAGAGGCCATGGGGGAAAAAGCACATGGTGATTAGAAACTTGTAATAAAATTGGATGTCTCCTGAAACTTCATCTGACTGCCTGTGGATCATTTCTTCATTGTCACTGTGCACCTACAGACCCACAGGCTGAAGGGGCTGCACGCCGAGCTGGGAAAGGCCTCACCATCCATTCATCCATCCACCCACCCATCCATCCATCCATCCATCCATCCACCCATCCATCCATCCATCCACTCTATAATTAACAATTAATACAACACTACCCATTGTACTATAGCTCCGGCCTTCAAATATTTTCTGATAAATCTAACAGACTAGAACCATGAGTGATGTAAAGGATATGCTTGAGCATGTACAGAGGGGAGGCCAGGTCCTATGGGCTGTGGGATCAAATTAATTATAGAAAAGGACTTGCAGGCAGTTTTGATGGGATTTGTAAGCCACAAAGGTCTGTCTTAACCTGTCCCCAACAGGTAGCCAGCCCCACTATCAGGAAAGTGTTGTCTGCAGGCGTGACCCACTGACCACAATGACCTCAGAGACCACAGAGCCTCAGATCAGGAATCTTGGACGTATCATCTTGTTTCCAAGTTGTACTACAGACAAACTAAGGAGCTGCACCAGACTTCTGGGTGAAAATCCTGCCAATGTTCCAGAGTGATAGAACAGTGGGTAGGGTAGGGTAGGGAACTTGCCTTGTACACGACCAACCTGGTTTTGATCCCTGGCATCCCATATAGTCCCCTGAGCCCACAAGGAAGGAAGAAAGGAAGGAAGGAAGGAAGGAAGGAAGGAAGGAAGGAAGGAAGGAAGGAAGGAAGGAAGGAAGGAAGGAAGGAAGGAAGGAAGGAAGGAAGGAAGGAAGGAAGGAGGGAGGGAGGGAGGGAGGGAGGGAGGAAGGAAGGAAAGGAGGGAGGGAGGGAGGGAGGGAGGGAGGGAGGGAGGGAGGGAGGGAGGGAGGGAGGGAGGGAGGCAGGCAGGCAGGCAGGCAGGCAGGCAGGCAGGCAGGCAGGGAGGAATAAAGAATGGTGGTCAGAGAGAAAGGACAGCCGTAAGGCATTTTGCATTTCCCTGCATGTGTTCTAACTAAGTCCATCCCTGCCCATATGACCTGTTTTTCTAAGGTCACCAGTAACACAGGCTTAGTGGTCTCCCACCCTGATGATCTCATCTGAACTTGATTGCCTCTGAAAATGCACTCTCCAAGTAAGGTCACATTCTGGCTTTGAAGGGTTCTAGAGGGGTGAGAGTAATTTTGGTTTTTAGATAACACCCAACAGTCTTCAGGGCTTATTCCTGGTTCTGTGCTCAGATATAAGTCCTAGCAAATCCCAGGGGCCATATGTGGAGCTGGGGGTTGAATCCAACTTGACTACTTGCAAGGTAAGTCTCCCTACCTGCTGTACTATCACTCTGGCTCCCTAAGGTCACATTCTGATCAAGACACTGAGGTTTTGCACTTCAATCTGCCTTTGGAGTGGAGGGCGATACAGTTCAATGCCTAACAGGAGCAAGTGGAAGAAAAGTTAAGGTCTTCTCAAGCTTGACCTTAGAATGAAAAAGCAAAAGTCCAGAATCATGTGGGAGGCCTGGGATGAAAGCAGATGCTCAGGAACAAACCAACCAGCAAAAGAAAATCCAAGTTCAAGATAATTATGTCGGAACCAGAGTGATAGCAAGTGGTAGGGCAGTTTGCCTTGCACACAGACAACCCGGATGGTCCTGGATTTGATCCCTGGCATCCCATATCAGCCCCTGAGCTTGCCAGAAGTGATTTCTGAGTGCAGAGCCAGGAGTAAACCCTGAGCGCCACGGGGTGTGGCCTAAAAATAAATAATAAAAAAGATAATTATACATCATTTGCTTCCATCAGAAAGATCTGACCTCTGGAAGCAGAGGCTAAATCCATCAAAATATATGGTACCATGGGATGGACTGGAGATAGTCAAGTGGGTGAAGCACTTGCTTTGCAAGTTTCTGACCTAGCCTCAGTTCCCTGAGAGTCCTTATAGTCTCTAAACCCTGTCAGGATGATCCCTGAGTAAAAAGCCATGAGTGACTCCTGAGCATCATTCACCTCCTTCTGGCCCAAGCACTCTCCTCACCCAGGAAGTGATGAGGCTGTCACTTCTAATTATTCCCATATGATGTCATGTTATTATGACAGCTCTTAATGTGTTATGGTTGCCCAAGAATTACATTTAATGAAGATATTCACATTGCTTAAGGCCTGGACAATGCTAAGTGCACAGAACTCAATGATTATCTTTTACTCTGCAAACACTTGTTGATGTGGGTCATTATAGATTAAAAGTGTCCCACCCAAATCCTTCATTATGGTATTTGGAAGGGGACCTTTGGGAGGAAATACTAAGGCTAAGGTGAGGGGAGCAGAGCTCTCCCAACGGGAGTCTAGAATAGATCTGTTCTCACTCTTACACCCAGACTTAGGGAAGGGAGGGTGGCACAGAAGGCAAGCAGGAGGAGGGGCTGTACCAACACCTCAAACTCCCAGTACTTATTTTTGAAGGCCCAGCCCCTAGGATTGTGAAAATGAAGCCATCCAGAGAGATAGTACAGGGGTGAAGACATTTGGGTTACATATGGCTGATCCCAGTTCTAGCCTGGCATCACATGTGGTTCCCCAAAGAGCTATCATTATCTTGGAGAAGAGTGATTCCTAAGAACAGAACTAGGTGTGATTCATGAGCATCACTGGCATGGCCCCAAATCAAAAAGAGCCAGATGAAGAGGACAGAATGATACTGAATCTTCACAGGACGAATCAGACCAACTGCCCCACTTACATCCCTTCTCCTGCCCAAATGTTGCTGCATCTCTCTTTAATGCCCTTTTCCATTGAGCTAAGCACTCCATAGGATCGCTTGTTGAACTGAGCCATGAGCTCAAAGCAAGGACATGAGTTCTCTCTGTCTTGGGAGGGAGAGAGACCAACATGTAGGGAACTTGCCAAGGCCATACAATCAGCTGTGAAGACATAATTCATATATACATCAGTCTGTGACAAAATGCATGCCTCTGGCAGCCAGAAAACCCCAGAAAGTGGCCCAGGGTCCTCAAGATAAACTGTCTTATATCTTGACATTTAGATCCATTCTAAACTTTTGTTGTTGAGGCACCAGGGTTGGAACCCCCGTGTCAAGAAAGGAGTCCAGGATACACACATATAAGGCACATGCTTTACTGCTAAGCCACATCTCCAGTCCTATGTCATTTTCTTGGGTAAAGAAGGTTGGTTTTATTTGTGTTTTGGAGCCACATCCAACAGTGCTCAGGGTTATTCCTGGCTCTGCATTCTAGGATCACTCCTGGTGGGTTCGGAAGACCATATGGGATGCCAGGAATGAAACCCATGTCAGTTGCATGCAAGCAGAATCTTACTCACTGTCCTATCCCTCCAGCCCCATGAGGGGAGGATTAGGGGTTTGGGGCCACACCTGGTTGTGCTCAGAATCTACTCCTGGCAGGGCTCAGGGGAAGACAAGCACCCTACCTGCTGTATCAATCACTTTGTCTTCAAGCCCTTTTGGTCTCCTTCTAGACATTTGCTTTTGTATTTTAACAAGTAATATGAAGTGAATTTGTTTGTGCTTGCAAGGAGGCAAAATAGAGTGATGGGTGGGAAATAGGGGACACTGGTGAAAAGATGTCACATTGGTGTTTGAATTAATATTTGGGGCCCGGAGAGATAGCACAGCGGCGTTTGCCTTGCAAGCAGCCGATCCAGGACCAAAGGTGGTTGGTTTGAATCCTGGTGTCCCATATGGGCCCCCGTGCCTGCCAGGAGCGATTTCTAAGTAGACAGCCAGGAGTAACCCCTGAGTACCGCCGGGTGTGACCCAAAAACCAAAAAAAAAGAATAAAAAAAAGCTAGGAGCTGGAGAGATAGCACAGTGGTAAGGCATTTGCCTTGCACGTGGCTGACCTAGAAAGGATCTGAGTTCAATTCCCGGCATCCCATATGGTCCACTGAGCCTGCCAGGGGCGATTTCTGAGTGCAGAGCCAGGAGTAACCCCTTAGAGCTGCCGGGTGTGACCCAAAAAGCAAAACAAACAAACAAAAAAAAGGAGTAACCCCTGAGCACTGATGTGACCCCCTAAAAAGATGAAAAAGAAGCAAAATGATAAGATACTATCTATTCCTGTCCATTTACTAGCAGGATCACCTGTTCAGAACCTGTAAGGACTAACTGTGCAATTATCTGAGTATAACCCCAAAGAGTGACCATAAGAGAGGCAGCTGCTCTGCTCCTGACCACACCAGCTAGGCTGGCAGCCTGGGCACGTAGTTTATAGCCCTAACACCAAGCCCACTGGTTTATTAACAATATGTGTTCCCAGAGAGCGCTTACTGAGAAGTGGTAGAGTGGGAAAAATGCTTGCCTTGCAGGCAGTTGACCCAGGAATGATCCTGGTCTTATAATCCCCATCAGGAATGAACCATGAGTATAACTAGTTGTGGTTTAAAAAAACAAAACAAGGGGCCGGAATGATAGCAAAGTGTTGGGGCATTTGCCTTGCAAGCTGTCAACCCAGGAGAGACTTGGGTTCAATCCCTGGCATCCCATATAGTCCCCTGAGCCTGCCAGAAGTGATTTCTGAGCACAGAGCCAGAAGTAACCTTGAACATTGCCAGGTGTGGCCCAAAATTCCCCGCACAAAAAAAAAATTTTTTTTAAATGGTGTTGCCAAGTCACATCACAGACTAGTACAAGGAATGTGGCTCAGTGATCAAACAAATGCCTTGTGTTCAAGAAGACCTGGCTGCAATTCCTGGTACCATTGTTGAAGATAATGAGGATAGGATGACAATCCACTGCAAAAAATAAATAGGTTAAGCTTTTCCCCAAGACCCCAAAACACTTTACATCTTCAGGCACTAAGTATTTCTTCAAAATTAGATATGACAGGCCAGAGATATAGTACAGGGGTTATGGAAGTTGCCTTGCATATTTCTTTTTTGTTTTTGGTTTTTGGATCACACCCGGCAGTTGCTTAGGGATTATTCCTGACTCTATGCTCAGAAATCACTCCTGGCAGGCTCGGGGGATGATTTGGGATGCTGATTCTAACCACCGTCCTTCTGCATGCAAGGCAAAAGCCCTGCCTCCATGCTATCTCTCCAGCCCCTCCTTGCATATTTCCTAGATCCTCAGCAACACATATGGTCTCCTGAGTACTTCTAAGAACTATCCCTGAGAACAAAGCCAAGAGTAAACCCTGGGGACTGCCAAGAGAAGGTCAATAACCAAAATAATAAAAACAAGGTATGAAACAAAAACAAGGGGCATTTGGCTTGATATCGTGAAACTAGTAGGAATGGTAGAACACATTCAGATATCTCCAAGATACCCACAGCAGGGGTCAATATCCTCCTTGGATTTCTTTTGTGCAGCAAAATTTGACCTTCCTAATGGGGATTGTCAGCACCCACTCTTGGAATCAATCGGCTTACACAGATTTTGCAAAGACTAGACATGTGGTAGCATGGATCTTAAAGCTATTAAGCTGAGTAAGCACATTGTGTGAAAGAAGAAATGATGAGACCTAAAAAACTTTTGCTGCTAGGTTATAGTGTGGCCATTGGTTCTGGGTAGATGTATGATGGAAAGTGATAGGCAGGGCCGGAGAGATAGCATGGAGGTAGGGCATTTGCCTTGCAGAGTCAGGAGTAAATCCTGAAGACTGCCAAAATCCAAAATAAATAAATAAATATTTGTTGCTGCTGCTGTTGTTGATTTTTTTTTTTTTTTTTTTTTTTGGTTTTTGGGCTACACCCGTTTGACGCTCAGGGGTTACTCCTGGCTATGTGCTCAGAAATCACCCCTGGCTTGGGGGAACCATATGGGACACCGGGGGATCGAACCGCGGTCCATCTGCTTGCAAGGCAGACACCTACCCTGTAGCGCCACCTTTCCGGCCCCGCTGTTGTTGATTTTGTTGTCAGATCTTGTGGTGCTCAGGACTTTCTCCTGCCAGTGTGCTCAGGAGTACTCCCTGACAGTGCTCAAGGAACTACATACAATGCTGAGGATTCAAACCAAGATTGCCGTGTGCAAAGCAAACAAATACCTTAACCCTTGTACTATTTCTCTGGCCTTTCAAACAATTCTTTTGTTTTGGGACTACATTCATAGACAGGCATCAGGGATCAAACCGTGTGCAAGGTGAATGTCCTACCTCTATCTGAATGTACTACCTCTCAGAACCCTACCCATCCTTTTTTTTTGGTTTTTGGGTCACACCCCGCAATGCTCAGGGGTTACTCCTGGCTCAGAAATCGCCCCTGGCAGGCTCAGGGGACCACATGGAATGCCGGGATTCGAACCACCATCCTTGTGCATGCAAGGCAAACGTGCTACCTCATGCTATCTCTCCAGCACCTCTACTCATCCTTTTGATCTATCTCTCTGGCCCAAAAGTATTTCGTTTTGCTTTCAAACTCCTTATGTTTTATTTCCTCCCTTTATTTTTAGAGCCAAACAACTGTTTTATTTTATCTCAAAAGGTTTGGATTTTTTTGATTGGGGGCCACACCTAGCAAGTACTACTGCTTTTTGTGGCTTACTCTTGGCTCTGCACTCTTGGTGGGACTTGGGGGACCATATGTGGAATAAAGATAGAACCTGGGCTAACCAACTGTAAGAAAAGTGTCCTACCCACTGTGCTGTCACTTCAGGATCAAGTTTTTTGGATTTGTTTTTTAATGTTCTAAAGCAATATGAGAATTAACTGGAATTAGACTCAGCCAAAAAAAGTGGTAGTGGGGCCTTTTCTATTTTTTTGTGTTACACATTTTTCCAAAGTTAGTATGATTAATCCTTTATTATCACTATTATAAAGAATTATAATAATTTGTATTATCACTTTACAGCTTACAAAATAAGTATTTGCAGACCTTACTATAATCTTGGATGGAGACCAATATTCCCCTAATTTTATTGTTTGGTTGGTTTTTCAGATCATACCTGATGGTGCTCAGGGGACCATCTGTGATACCAGGGATCAAACCTGGGTCAGTTGTATGCAAGATAAATGGCCTACCTGCTGTACTACCTTTCTGGTCCCTCCCCTGGTTTTATAATCCAGGAGGTGACCACTCTAACTTCATAAGGGTTGATCCCACACAATAGTTTAATTGGTAGATGTCCATTATTTAACACCTTGAGGTGTTAAATGCCCTTTTTCTATGCCCTTTTTTTCTATCTGAAGCCATAAAGACACTGTCATTTCAATATGCAGAGATGATAGAGCTAAATAATTTCAAGGAATAGGAATATAACTTGATTTTCTGGGAACTGGACCAAGCTATAATGCTTCATTCAGTCACATATAATCTAATGAACTAAGCATCAGAGTTCTTGTGACACCGTGGAAAGAACCCTTTGCTCATTTGAAATTTATTTGCTTAAGTTGATTTTTGTGTGTGTGTGTGGGGGGTCACACCCAGTGGCAGGGGTTACTCCTAGCTCTGAGCTCTGAAATCACACTTGGCAGGCTCAGGGGGCCATATGGGGTGCTAGGGATTGAACTCGGGTCCGTTTTGGGTCACCACATGCAAGGCAAATGCCCTACCACTGTGCTATTGCTCCACCCCTTAAGTTGATTTTTTTATTTTTTTATTTTTTTTATTTTTAGTTTTTTAGTTTTTGGGCCACACTCGGCGTTGCTCAGGGGTTACTCCTGGCTGTCTGCTCAGAAATAGCTCCTGGTAGGCACGGGGGACCATATGGGACACCGGGATTCGAACCAACCACCTTTGGTCCTGGATCGGCTGCTTGCAAGGCAAACGCCGCTGTGCTATCTCTCCGGGCCCGTAAGTTGATTTTTTAATGGGCACTGGACCTAGTTCATGTAATATCTTATGTTCCCAAAGATTCAGATAAAGAATTCATGAGGGGTTGTAGAAATAGGTCATCAGGCTGAGTACATGTTTTACAAAAAACCCTAATTAAATCGCTCACAATATGTTGTACTCCTAACACATAGCTAAGAGTGAGACCCAAGCTACTCCCAGATGGAACCCCAAAACAAAATTGAGAATTCATGAATGCATCACTTTTTTTTTATTTGGATTTTGGGTCACACCTGGCAGCGCTCTGCTCAGGGGTTACTCTTGGCTCTGTGCCAGAAATCACCCCTGGCAGGCTCAGGGGACCATATGGGATGCCGGGATTTGAACCACTGTCCATCTTGTGTTGGTTGCATGCAAGGCAAATGCCTTATGCTGTGCTATCGCTCTGGTCCCTGAATGCATCACTTTTTTTTAAATTATGGTTTAGAATAAGTAGGAATATACATATATATGCCAATGTCCAATAATCACTAAATCACAATTAAAAACTTTTTTGCTTTGTTTTGTTTTGTTTTGAAGGCCACACCCAGCAGTGCTCAGAACTTATTTCTAGTTTTGTGTTCAGAGATCCCTACTGGGGGGTTGGGGGACCATGTGGTTCCAGGAATCAAACCCAGTTAGTGGCAGGTGAAGCAAGTGCCTACAGACTGCTCTATCTCTCAGATCCTCATTGTACTCTTTATATGATTTATTTTCTCATGTATTGACTAAAAAAATAGCTTTTGTTAACCAAATAAAGCAATGAAATAATACTAGTATTTCAGAAGGGAGAACTGTGTCAAACGGTAAGTTTTTTCTCTTTTACTTGCAAGAATGAAGCTCGAGCAGGAACATAGAACAGGAAAGAAATATCGGACAAGACCATCAACCACCCCTAGCAACAGGATTCTTACCTCAGTTGGAAGCCCCAAGTATGACAGGTGGGGAAAACTCTATAAGTCAACTAAGGGGGCCGGTGAGGTGGCGCTAGAGGTAAGGTGTCTGCCTTGCAAGCGCTAGCCAAGGAAAGATGGCGACCGCGGTTCGATCCCCTGGCGTCCCATATGGTCCCCCCAAGCCAGGGGCAATTTCTGAGTATCAAACAGGTATGACCCAAAAGACCAAAAAAAAAAAAAAAAAAAAGTAACTAAGAACAAGGCAGTGCACACAAGTATTACAAGTATTGCCTGGGACTTGGTACTCAAGCAAGTTGCCCCCATCTACCCTCAAGAGATATGAACTTTCCTACTTTCGTACTGGGCTGTGCAGAGGCGCCTCCACCTTTGGAGAAGCCTACACTCTTTCTTGAATGTATTACTCATTACTCTCTTATCCTTGCCCTCTCTTCCCTCAGTATCTCTGAATAAAATCTTTTACTTCACTGCTTGTCTTCCCCTGAAATTCTTCTTTTGTTTTGGGGCAACACCCAGCAGTGCTCAGGGGTTACTCCTGGCTTTGCATTCAAAAGTTACTCCTGGCAGGCTTGAGGGAAACATATGGGATGCTGGGATTGAACACAGGTCGGCACCATGGAAGGCAGATGTCCTCCAATCCTGAAATTCTTTTCTGTGAGGGAAGGCTGCAGATCCAAAGGATGTGGGCAAGGTCTAGGACTGACTGCTTTTCTTGCCAAAACAAAGCTCAGTCTCTGGCCGGAGAGATAGCCCAGCAATAGGGTGTTTGCCTTGCATGCAGAAAAACAGTGGTTCGAATCCTATCATCCCATATGGTCCCCTGAGCCTGCCGGGGGTGATTTCTGAGTGTAGAGCCAGGAGTAGCCCCTGAGCGCTGTGGGTGTGACCCAAATAAATAAATAAATAAATAAATAAATAATAAAAAAGCTCAGTCTCCTAGATCTTTCCACCCACTTCCAGAGGTGGTGGAGGTGGACAGAGAGGAAGCTACAGATTTTCTTTTAGGGCTGCCTTCTACTTCCATTTCACAGAAGTCATCCTGGCATTAAGATGATGCCGGGAATCAGAGCTGGAACTCCCACAAAACATACACTCCAGTTTTCTGTACTATTTCTCGGCTCCCCCAAAGGTATTTTTACAAAAAAGAGAAGTTTAAGGAAGCACAGTGTGATAAAGAGTGGGAGACAGATTGGAAGAGCAGGGTACCAGGGTTGATACAACCTCCTGGGCTGGTTCTCTGAGGCCCATTATTTGCAAGTAGAATCTGATGAAGGTTTCTGCTCTTTTATCCTCTAGGATAAGAGAGGAGGGCATTCTCAACACTTTCTTTTTTAAAATTTTATTCATTTTTTGGTTACTAGTTTTTTGTTTCAAAAACAATTTCTCTCAACTTTTTTTTTTTTTGGCTTTTGGGCCACACCTGGTGATGCTCAGGGGTTACTACTGGCTATGTGCTCAGAAATCGCTCCTGGCTTGGGGGACCATAAGGGACACCGGGGAATCCGTGGTCCATCCTAGGCTAGCGCACACAAGGCAGACACCTTACGCCCTCCATCACCACTTCGGCCCCTCCCTCTCAACTTTTATCATCCTTCTTTCTTTCTATTTATTTATATGTCACACTCAGCAGTGCCCAGGGCTTACTCCTTGCTCTGTGCTCAGAGATCACTGCTGGTTACACTCAAGGAACCTGATGTGGTGCCAAGAATCAAACTAGAGACAGCACAGGCAGGGGAACTATCCCAAATCCCTATAATATCTCTCTTCAACCTTGAGGTATTACATGTCCTGAAATTTTTCTGGTTTCTAATATTAACTTCAACTCTTCTAATATTGAATTCAATCCAAGATTAAATTTCTTTCGGAATAACTTCCCTATGAGCTCCAAAGGCATTTGTTGGGGATGGAAGCAATATACAGTGGGTAGTGCATTTGCCTTACATGAAGCCAACCTGGGTTTGATCCGATACATCCTATATGGTGCCCAAGAACCACCAGGAGTAATTCTGAGTGCAAAGACAGGAGTAACTATAAACATTGCCAGGTGGGGCCAGAGAGATAGCATGGAGGAAGGGCATTTGCCTTGCATGCAGAAGGACGGTGGTTCAAATCCCGGCATCCCATATGGTCCCCCAAGCCTGCCAGGAGTGATTTCTGAGAGTAGAGCCAGGAGTAACCCCTGAGTGTCGCCGGGTGTGGCCCAGAAACTAACTAAATAAATAAATAAAAATAAACATTGCCAGGTGTGGAGCCTTCCTAAAAACCCTTTTGTTATAAAAATTTTGGGGGTGTGTCAGCTCAAATTCAGAGCTACAAACAAAGAATATGTGTGTGTGTGTGTGTGTGTGTGTGTGTGTGTGTGTATTAGCTCTACTATAGAGCTATGATCTCTAGACTCAACCAATGTATTTTTTTGTTTGTTTTGTGCCACACCCGGCATCGCTCAGGGGTTACTCCAGGCTCTGTGCACAGAAATAGCTCCTGGCAGGCTAGGTGGACCATATGGGATGCCAGGGATCGAACCTGTGTCAGGCCTGGGCCTGCATGCAAGGCCAACACCCTACTACTATGCTATTGCTCCGGCCCCATCAACCAATATACTTTTTGGTTGGGGGAGGGTCATATCCAGCTGTGCTCAGGGCTTAATTACTCCTGGTTCTGTGCTAATGACAAGATCATCCTGGCAAGACTTGGGGAACTCAAGATTGGGGAACTTAAGTTTTTTTTTGGTTTTTGGGTCACATCAGGCAGTGCTCAGGGGTTACTCCTGGCTCTACACTAAGAAATCGCTCCTGGCAGGCTCGGGGGACCATATAGGATGCTGGGATTCGAACCACCGTCCTTCTGCATGCCAGGCAAACACTTCATGCTATCTCTTTGGCCTTATTTAAGATTTTTTTTTTTTTCATTTTGGTTATTGAGCTATGCCTGACAGTAATCAAAGAACATTTTTGGCAGGAACCAGGGAACCATATGGAGTGCTACAGATTAAACTGTGACTGGCAAGCACCTCACCTACAGAAAATCTCTCCAGCTCCTTTTCTTTGGGGGGGAAGGGGTCTTTGGACCAAAAAGACCAGCTTTGGTCCCAGCAGGTGCTCAGGACTTAGTGATTCCTGGGAGGGCTTGGGGGACCATATGGGGTGCCGATAATCAAACCTGGGTTGGAGGGACCAGAGTGATAGCACGGTGGTAGGGCGTTTGCCTTGTATGCGGAGGACCAGGGACAAACCTGGGTTCGATCCCCTGAGCCAGCTAGGAGCGATTTCTGAGCACAGAGCCAGGAGTAACCCCAGAGTGCCACCAGGTGTGGCCCAAAAACAACAACAACAACAACAACAACAACAAAAACTTGGGTTGGCCACAGCAAAGTAAATACTATACCCACTGTACAAATACCTCTGGTCCCTCCAGCTCCTTTAATCCAACTACTTTCTTTTTTTTTTTTTTTTTTTTTTGGTTTTTGGGCCACACCCGGTGGTGCTCAGGGGTTACTCCTGGCTGTCTGCTCAGAAATAGCTCCTGGCAGGCACAGGGGACCATATGGGACACCGGGATTCGAACCAACCACCTTGGGTCCTGGATCGGCTGCTTGCAAGGTAAACACCTCTGTGCTATCTCTCCGGGCCCTAATCCAACTACTTTCAAAAATGAGTTGGAGTCCAATGTGAAACAGAATCCCCAGAGAGACAGTCACATACTTTATATGCAGGAAGCCCAAATTTAATCCAAAATTACCAACTGCCCCCTGAACACAGGTGGGAATGAAACCCAAGCTCAGACAAAAGTAACACCTGAGTAAAGCTTGGTGTGGTGCAAACCCCACCCCCAAAGTGGGAACAAACTAGAAAGATACCTAATGAGCAGGGTTTACACTTTGCCTGCAGGGGGCCCAGATTCATTCCTCAGTACCCCTGGTCTCCCAAGCACTGCTGGGAATAATCCTCTCAACAAAGAACTGGAAGCAGTTCCCCAGTGCCACCAGATGTGGCCAAAACAATAACAGAAAGAAACTCCAACTGGGGATGTAGCTCAAAGGACTAGATTCAATTTCCATTATTCAGGTTACAAATTGGGTGATATTCTACAAACATAATTTTAATATTTTTTCATATTCCTAATTGCACCTGTTCTGTACCTCACCAAAAAATATCAATGGTATCCAGACACTTAGGGCTGAAAGGAGAGAATGGGATATTCCTTAATACATTTAAGAGTTTGTGTTTCTTTTTTCTTTTTTCTTTTTTTTTTTTTTAGAGTTTGTGTTTCTTTATCTTTTTTTTCTCCCCCAAGAGTTTGTTACTGATTAACAATTCTTTTTTTTTTTTTTTTTGTGGTTTTTGGGTCACACCCGGCAGTGCTCAGGGGTTATTCCTGGCTCCAGGCTCAGAAATTGCTCCTGGCAGGCACGGGGGACCATATGGGACGCTGGGATTCAAACTGATGACCTCCTGCATGAAAGGCAAACGCCTTACCTCCATGCTATCTCTCCAGCCCCACTGATTAACAATTCTGGAAGTGGATAGTGTTGATGTTAGGACAGTACAAAAATACTTAATTCCACTGGCTTGTGCACTGGAAAATGGTTAAAGTGATACATTTTGTTTATGGTAAGTTTTGTCATAATAGCAACAAAGAAACAGAAGCACTAAAAAAACATGCCCACAAATTTATAAGCCAGCCATATATCCAAATTTTGCTAAGGAGCCTGCCACCGTGGGGTGGAGCTGTGGTCAACCTGGCTGTCTGTGGGTGTTGGTTTCCTCTGGCAAAGAGAGTTCAAATTGGACGGGAATGGTTGGAAATATAAGTCGGGTCTTTACATGGGGGCAGGAAACCTGTGCAGGAAGGGCCTGGCTACTAAAACATATACAAAGGATCCTCTGGGCCTCTAAAAGGGCAAGGGGGTATGGGCTGAAACCCAGGAGATGCACCCCTGATTAATCAAGGACTTTTCCTGTTTGCTTTTGAGCCACACCCAGCTGTGCTTGGGGCTTTCTCCTGGCCTGGAGAGGCTGGGGGACCATAGGGGCTGCATATGGAGATTGAACCAGGTCAGCGCGAGCAAGGCAAGTGCTTTACCCTTCATACTATGGTTCCAGCCTTTAACCAAAGATATCAAAGTCCCTCAGCTCTTAAAAGCAAATAATCCTAGTATCAATTGATAATCATGACTGGAAAGGCGGAAGAAAGATTTCACCGTTCAAGAGAACATGTTAAGGGCTTAATCATCTCCCCACCACCATCAGTAAGACTGGGCAAGCAGGTCCTGCCTGGAGGGGCCTCAGGACAGTGGCAGCCTCAGACAAGGAGAAGCAATTTCGCAGAAAGCTCTCATGCAAGACTTGCAAACAGATTTGAAAATACCCTTCTCAACCTTAAAGAATGCCTGGAATTCAGGGAACTGAATCCAATAGACATATGTCCTACGCGGTTTCGCCCGACTTCCTTATAGAAGAATCTTGTAATGCAAGCCCTCCAGTCCCAAAAACCCACTACTCGCTGTCTGGTGGCCAACACAGTCTCCCCCTTACAAACTGGATCCGAAAGTCCCAAACAAAACAACCATGCAGTTTATCTAAGGCTCACCCACGCGAGGCAGCCACCTCCCAGCCCTGCCCTCAGGTGTGCGGGGGATTAGAATCTGCTCAGCAGAGACCCAGAGCGGGGCCTGTTCAAGTCCCCTTGACTGTCAACAAAATCCGTACCTTCTTCCACTTGGCAGGAATGGGACCTCCAGATTCTGCAGCCACTAACTCCACAAACAAAATCTCAAAGGCCCCTTTAATCTGATTAAAGAAAAGCTCAAGGAAGAGGGGGTGGGGGAAGAGAGTCAACAAAAGTGAGAGAGTCCCCGGGGGGGCGGGGGGGGGATCCCCTGGGGCAGAAGACTGGTAAAAGACCTTCAGGTATTTGGGACAGCTCGGGGTGCCAGGACAGACTCATTTTCAGGCGAAACTCCGAGAGAAAAGCGATATGCTGTCGACGCCCCGGGGTCGGGGTGGCAATGGGAAGGCAAAGGCAATGCAGTAGCTTCAAGACCAGGGGTGGGAAGCTTTGTCCAGGTTGACTGCCTTGCGGGGGGACCAATGGGGCTCTGTCCCCTACACCGCCTATGGCTCACCCCAAAGAGAGAGAGAGAGAGAGAGAGAGAGAGAGAGAGAGAGAGAGAGAGAGAGACAGACAGACAGACAGACAGACAGACAGAGACAGAGACAGAGACAGAGAGACAGAGAGAGAGAGAACTAAAAGAAGAAATAGGCAAGAAAAGGAAAGGCAACGAGTGCCCAGCACCCGGAATTCACAGGGAGACTTGTAGGAGGGGGAACCCCAAGTGGAATACGCTCCACCAAGCAGCCCCTTCATCCGGCCGCACAACAGATCCTGGGCACCAAGCCCACACCCCGCCAAGCCCTCCCAGCGGGCCCGCGGCCACCCACCCCGGGGCCACCCTGAGTGGCCGCGACTCCGCGGGACGGGGCAAGCGACTTGCCTGCGGGCGGCGGGGCCCCGCTCGGGACGAGGGCGCGGCGGGGCTCCGGGGCGCGCTGGGACGCGGCGCGGGCGGCTTGGCGGGTGTCCCCTGCGCTCTGCGGGTGAGCGCGCGTCGCGGCGGCGCCTCTCCGGAGCCGGAGCCGGGGCTGGGCGGGCGACACTGGCCTCGGCGGCCGCTCCTGCGGATTACTGTGACTCAAGCTATTTCCTGTTGGGAGGTTTGGGAGAAAGGAAAAAAAAGAGTGGGTCCAGCGCTGACACTCGCCGCCCCGAGCCCCGGCTAAAAGACGCGCAGCTGCTGGCCGCGCGGCTCCGAGGTTGGCACCGAGCGGCCGCCTCCAGCCCACTCGCGGGCCCTTTCCCTGCCAGCGGAGTCGAGCTGGCTTTCCGCGCCGGCACCAAGACACGGTTCGAGTCTTTGGATACAAAACGTGGGAAGCGGCGTGGGATCCAAAAAGCCGTGGGAAGGAGGACGGCCGGTGGGTCACTCACGGCCTCTGCCCGGGGCCCAGGGGGTCGGGGATCAGTTTGGGAGGGCTCAGAAGCAAGTCGGCTATCAGGGTGGAAAGTTAACTTTTATGACCCATTTCCGCCTCCTCCCCCACCCAGCCCCTCCAGCTGCGGGCCCGGGATCCAGGCCCAGAGCCGGAAATACCGGTTCCGCCCTGGCGACAATAGGTGAGGGCCCAGCGCACCCCCAGGCTCGCTTAGTCACCGGGGACTAGGCATGGAGGGCAGAATGTTCCCAGTGCCCGGCCTGCACCTGGCCAGCAGGTGCTTCTTGCATTTCCGGTTGTTAAAGATATTGGGGCTTGGGGCCAGAGCGGTGGCGCAAGCGGCAAGGCGTCTGCCTTGCTGGGACTAGCCTAGGACGGACAGCAGTTCAAACCCTCCCTTGGCGTCCCATGTGGTCCCTCCAAGCTAGGAGCGATTTCTGAGCGCATACCCAGGAAGAACCCCTGAGTGTCACAGAGTGTGGCAAAAAAAAACACAACAAGATATTGATAGATAGATAGATAGATAGATAGATAGATAGATAGATAGATAGATAGATAGATAGATGATAGGTAGATAGATAGATAGATAGATAGATAGATAGATAGATAGATAGATAGATAGATGATAGAGATAGATAGGGGCTGGAGAGATGATAGTTGCCTTGCATGCTGTCAGCCTGCTCTCAAATCCGGTTTCCAAGAACCCAGGAGTAATTCCTGAGCACAGAACCAGGAGTAACAGCTTAATCCATTACCCCTCGCCCCCCCACGAACACACCTTTGTCTATTCTAGGTTTGTTTGTGGTCTAGCCTGGAGACACTGTGGTGCCAAGGATGGATCCACCACCACCCCATACAGAGCACACACACTAGCTCTAGTCTTCCAGCCAATACTGTTTTAATTTGGGATGGGGAAAGGAAGGTTCTGCAGATTCGACCCATGTTTGTTATACCATAGTGTACGCCACTGAATCGCATCCTTCAAAATAGTGTTTAGTGGTCAATTTTGCTTTATGCATATTTTACTTCAATTGAAAAA
This sequence comes from Suncus etruscus, assembly GCF_024139225.1. Lineage (NCBI taxonomy): Eukaryota > Metazoa > Chordata > Mammalia > Eulipotyphla > Soricidae > Suncus > Suncus etruscus. The sequence continues at coordinate 85,517,236 of NC_064850.1, forward strand.
TATCTGAGATGGTCCTTCTCTTAATTCATTCAATAAAATTTATTTTTTTCTTTTGATTTTTGGGTCACACTTCAGGGGTTACTCCTGGCTCTATGCTCAGAAATTGCTCCTGGCAGGCTCAAGGGACCATATGGGATGCCGGAATTCGAACCACAGACCTTCTGCGTGCAAGGCAAATGCCTTACCTCCATGTTTTCTCCGGCCCCAATACAACTTAATCTTAAAAAACCCACAAAAATAATTAGGGGCAGAGGATAAACACAGTGGTAGGGCTTTTGCCTTGCACGCAGACTACCCGAGTTCAGTCCCAGGCATGCCATACAGTCCCCTGAGCCTGCTAGGGTTGATTTCTTTTCTTTTTTGTTTTGTTTTTATTTTTGTTTTTTTGGGGGGCCACACCCGGCTGCACTCAGGGGTTATTTTTGGCTCTGCGCTCAGAAATCCCTCCTGGCAGGCTCTGGGGATCATATAAGATGCCAGGAATCAAACCGAGGTCCGTCCTGGGTCATCCACATGCAAGGCAAACGCCCTTCCACTGTGCTATATCTCTGGCCCCTCCAGGAGTGGTTCTGTGCACAAAGCCAGAAATAACCATTGAGTGCCGCTAGATGTGGCCAAAAAACTAAAAATAATCAACAAGATGAATAAATGAAAGTGTCTATAGTGTCCAAGTATTTCTCTAAGTAAGCGAAAACAAATATACATGCAATTGTACATAGTTTATTTATTGCTTTTTGGGTCATACCTGGCAGCACTCAGGGGTTACTCCTGGCTTTGCACTCAGAAATCACCCTTTGCAGGCTCAGGGGACCATATGGGATGTATATATACATATACTTTAAATGAAAAGATAAAAAGTCACCTTTTGGGAAAGAATAAGAATAAAAGTATGGGAGGAGGGGCCGGGAAGGTGGCGCTAGAGGTAAGGTGTCTGCCTTGCAAGTGCTAGCATAGGACAGACGGTTCGATCCCCCAGCGTCCCATATGGTCCCCCCAAGCCAGGGGGGATTTCTGAGCACATAGCCAGGAGTAACTCCTGAGCGGCAAACGGGTGTGGGCCAAAAACCAAAAAAAAAAAAAAAAAAAAAAAAAAGTATGGGAGGAGCCGGAGAGATAGCATGGAGGTAAGAAGAAGAAACAGAGAGATAGCACAGTGATAGGGAATTTTGCCTTGCACCACGCAGCTGACCCAGGAAGGACAGTAGTCCTATGGTCCCCCATGGCCTGCCTAGAGTGATTTCTCTCTCTCTCTCTCTCTCTCTCTCTCTCTCTCTCTCTCTCTCTCTCTCTCTCTCTCTCTCTCTCTCTCTCTCTCTCTCGTTTTTGGGTCATATCCAGCAGCGCTCAGGGGTTACTCCTGGCTCTACACTCAGAGATTGACCCTGGCAGGCACGGGGGACCATATGGGATGCTGGGATTCAAACCACCATCCTTCTGCATGCAAGGTAAACACCCTACCTCCATGCTATCTCTCTGGCCCCATGCCTGAAACAATTTCTGAGCACAGAGTCAGGAGTAACCCCTGAGCACTTCTCGGTGTGATCCAAAAACCTAAGAAAAGAAAATAAAAAATGGAGGCCGGAGAGGTGGCGCTAGAGGTAAGGTGTCTGTCTTGCAAGCGCTAGCCAAGGAAGGACCGCGGTTCAAGTCCCTGGCATCCCATATGGTTCCCCCAAGCCAGGGGCAATTTCTGAGCGCTTAACCAGGAGTAACCCCTGAGCATCAAACGGGTGTGGCCCAAAAAACCAAAATAATAATAATAATAATAATAATAATAATAATAATAAAAATGAAAAGCAAAATGCAACAGATCAGATCCCTGGAATTGCATATAGACCTTTGTGTATTTCCAGGATTGACCCTGAGCACAGAACCTAGAGTGGCCCCTGATCTCACAGGTGTGGACCAAAAACAAAATTAAGAAAAAGAAAACTGGGCCCGGAGAGATAGCACAGCGGCGTTTGCCTTGCAAGCAGACGATCCAGGACCAAAGGTGGTTGGTTCGAATCCCGGTGTCCCATATGGTTCCCTGTGCCTGCCAGGAGCTATTTCTGAGCAGACAGCCAGGAGTTGTGACCCAAAATCCAAAAAGAAAAAAAAAGAAAAAAAAAAGAAAGAAAAATAAAACTGGCTGAGCACAGACTTTACATGCTGAAGGCCCCACATTAATCCTCATTTTCAGCAGTTCCAAGAGCAACTTCATAGTACTGATAGGAGGAGCCCCTGAACACCTCTAGATGTAGACAAAATAAAAATTCTAAGATTTCTTTATGAAAAATGTCACTGGTCACCAATATGGTAGAATGAGAACTCCTAGGAACCAAATTGCAATGTTTATTTGTTTTGTTTTGTTTTGTTTTGGCTTTGGTTTTTGGGCCACACCTGGCAGTGCTCAGGGGTTACTCCTGGCTGTCTGCTCAGAAATAGCTCCTGGCAGGCACGGGGGACCATATGGGACACCAGGATTCGAACCAACCACCTTTGGTCCTGGATCAGCTGCTTGCAAGGCAAACACCGCTGTGCTATCTCTCGGGGCCCCTTTTTTTGGTTTTGGGTTTTTTTTTTTTTTGTTTTTTTTTTTTTGAAATTGCAATGTTTAAATACTAGTTTCCCCTAGAAGAAATGAAATCTTCTTGGAGAAGTGGTCAACATTATGTTGAAGACAAGAAGTATCCAATATAAGCCAAAGAGCCAGAGATATAGTGTAGCAGATAGTTTGCCTTGCACATGGCACATGATTCAGTCCTGGGCACTACATCTGGTCTCCTGAGTGCAAAACACCAGGGAAAATCCCTAAGCAGAGAGCCACACCAATCAGTTCTCAGAAGTTACTCCTGGCTCTGCATTCAGGGTTATTCTTTGGCAGTGCTCAGGGAATCATATGGGATGCTGAGGATCAAACCTGGCATGCAAGGCAAATGTCCTACCCACTGTGCTATTGCTTTAGCCTCCAGAAATGGTCTTTTTTTTTTTTTTTTTTTTTTTTTTGGTTTTTGGGTCACACCCGGTGGTGCTCAGGGGTTACTCCTGGCTGTCTGCTCAGAAATAGCTCCTGGCAGGCACAGGAGACCATATGGGACACTGGGATTCGAACCAACCACCTTTGGTCCTGGATCGGCTGCTTGCAAGGCAAACGCCACTGTGCTATCTCTCCGGGCCAGGCCTTTTTTTTTTTTTTTTTTTTTAATCTTTTGGTTTTTGGGCCACCCCAGGATTCTCAGGGATCATTCCTGGTGTTACTCTGGGGATTATGGGCCACATGCAAGGTAAGCACTCTACTCACTGTACTATTGTTCCAGCCCCACACAATTTTCTTTATAAGTATCGGGGGAGAGTCTAAAGATTACAAAACTTAAATGAATATGAATAAAATGTATAATTCTTTTCTGTTTGTTTTGGTTTGTGATTATGGCCATATCAGCAATGTTTAGGGTTTACTCCTGACTGTACCCAGGACCTATTCCTGGTGGTATTTGGAGGATCATATAGGATGCCAGGATCAAACCCAAGTCCAGGCCTCCAAAGCAAGACAAGCAACCAGCCCATTATCTGACTCTCTAGCTGGTTTTATTTTCTTTTGTTTATGGGCTATATCAAATAGTGTTTGGGGATGATTCATGGCTCTGTGCTGTGTTTGGAGATCCTTCCCAAAGGTACCAGAGGTTGAGATCAAACCTGGAGTCTCCAACATGCAAAGAATGAGCAAAATTAGCCTTTTGAGTTTTTTCTCCTGTCCCTGTAATTCTTGTTTGAGTAGTGAATCAAAGATAATTGATCAGTCAGCCATGAGATATATAGGGGAAAAACATTTTTTTTTTTTTAGTTTTTGGGCCACATCAGGTGGCACTCAGGGGTTTCTCCTGCCTCTCTTCTCAGAAATAGCCCCTGATAGGCTCTGGGGATCATATGGGATGTCAGGAATTGAACCCAGATTGTTATGTTGTAGGGTCCAAGTTGATTATCCAAATCAGAGTTGAGAATCAAAGACTACCTCCAATAATATAAGGTGCAAAAAGGAGTTTATTCGACTAGCTGACATCCAAGTCTCATTCAACCAGTGAAGTCTTGACCAGGATCCCGAATCAAATTTCCAATAATTTTTTTTTGTTTTGTTTTGTTTTTGGGGGGTTTGGTTTTGGTTCACACCCGGCAGCACTCAGGGATAACTCCTGGCCCTACGCTCAGAAATCGCTCCTGGCAGGCTTGGGGGACCATATGGAAAGCCAGGATTCACAGCACTGTTCTGCATGCAAGGCAAATGCCATACCTCCATGCTCTCTTCGGCCCCTCGTTTTTTTGTTTTTTGTTTTTGTTTTTGTTTTGGGACCACACCTGGTGGCACTCAGGGGTTACTCATGTTTCTATGCTGTGAAGTCGCTCCTGGCAGGCTCAACGGATCATATGGGATGCTGGGGATTGAACCTGGATCCATCCCAAGTCGGCTTCATGCAAGGCTTACTGTGCTATCACTCTGGCCCTTCCAATCAGTTTTTATAGAGCTCACAAGCTTCAATAACACAAGTATTTCATTGGTTAACACAAACAGTTCATCTGGGGCTGGAGAGAGCACAGTGGTAGGGCATTTGCCTTGCATGCAGCCAACCCAGGACAGACTTGAGTTCAATTCCCGGCATCCCATATGGTCCCCCGAGCCTGCCAGGAGCAACTTCTGAGCACAGAGCCAGGAGTAACCCCTGAGCGCCTCCCAAAAAATCCCACACTAACAAAAAAAAAATAGTTCATCCTCTCAACATACATGATTGGCCCATTTCCATTTGCACAGAAATCACATCATTCTTTTGCTGACTCAACTTTGTGCCTAGGGGTACTTATCTGGTGGAACATTCTGGACCCACCTAGTTTCTCTACTTCAGCAGAACAGGGAGGGCCTTGCCCTTTAGAGGGTACATTTTGCAGTTTTATTTCCAGGCTGACTCCCTCTTTCTATGAGGAAGTTTTAGAGTGGAAAAAAACTTTACAGTAGCTTTACTGGGGCCTTGGGACCACCTTGGTCCTAAACCCAGGGGCCTTTGGTTCTCACAGTCCCGCGTGTCTTAGGATCACAGGGAGGATCCTTGTTCAAGGGTCTAGGGGTTCTAGTTCAAAGGTAGCATCAGACAAACGGTTATGGTGGGCTGTCAGCTCAGTGAGAGGTGATCAGTCATCTCTAGATTCAGGGTGCAATGTCATCTGGGTGGCTGTCCACTGCTGTTTAGTCTCTGATATCTGACCAGGAGGCCAGTTCCTGAACTGGCTATTCTTCTAGGCCTAGTCTTTCTACATGTAATTTACCTGAAAACTGCAGTTTGCCATGGTGGCACTTAGGCTCACAGCAAAGCTAGGTTTATAGGAGTTAACTTCCTTAAGCAGAGTTCAGAAGCCAAAGCAATGTTTTCATTAAGCAAAGGCACACCATATTTTAGCATCAATATCTGCGTTACATTTAATTCTAAATCTTTTTTTTTTTTTTTTTTTTTTTTGGTTTTTGGGCCACACCCAGTAACGCTCAGGGGTTACTCCTGGCTATGTGCTCAGAAGTTGCTCCTGGCTTGGGGGACCATATGGGACACCGGGGGATCGAACCGCCGTCCGTCCAAGGTTAGCGCAGGCAAGGCAGGCACCTTACCTTTAGCGCCACCGCCCGGCCCCTTTTTTTTTTTTTTTTTTTTTTGGTTTTTGGGCCACACCCAGCGGTGCTCAGGGGTTACTCCTGGCTGTCTGCTCAGAAATAGCTCCTGGCAGGCACGAGGGACCATATGGGACACCGGGATTCGAACCAACCACCTTTGGTCCTGAATCGGCTGTTTGCACGGCAAACACCACTGTGCTATCTTTCCGGGCCCCTAATTCTAAATCTTAAATTCTAACAGATGCAAGGCAAACACCCTACTGCTGTGCTATCACTCCAGCCCCCAAAATTTGGTATTTCCAAGCTCAAAACAATTTTAGGGCAGGGCTGATAGCACAGCAGGAAGGGTGCTCCTTTTGCATGTGGCCAACTTGGGTTTGCTCCCTTGCCACCATATGGTTCCTCAAGCATCACCAAGAGCAATTCCATATCGAAGAGCCAGGAATAAGCCCTGAGCATTGCTGAGTGCAGCATCAAAAACCAAAAGAAAATTAGAAAATTGGGAAAATTTTGAAACATTAATTACATGCCTCTGATTTAAGTGGAGCTACTGTTGCTACTGCATAAATGTGACTGACATATTTACATAGACGCACAAATACAGCATAAGGCACCTGTTTTGTTCCCTTCTGAGTTTGAAACAAACATTTTCAACTAGTCTTGAGGTTTGGATTTTTTCGCCTAGTGTCTTCAGGTAGGAAGGAAGAAAGGGCTGAAGTGGGCGGAGTTGGTCACTAACATTTTTTGTTTTTCCCACCCCCACTTTTCATTCTGGGAACATGCTCTAAGTATTTCTTTGTCTGGGCTTCCTTGCAATCAGCAAAACAGCATTTTCAATAGTTAATAAACATTTTCACTCAGAAGATGGAACATTTCAAAATGTGCTGGGAGAAATAAAGAGACGCCTCCAGGGCACACGGCAGTTCTGGGAGCATCAGACAAAAACTGGGGGTTCTGACTTGGAGGTCAGCTGTGGTTCCTCCCAGCCCAGAGCACTGGGCAGTTCCCATGGGTGCTATTGTGCCTTATTCTGTAACAAAGCCCTATTCTGCCCACTCTGGGGACAGGGAGCTCTTGTGCTCTGTGTCCTGAGCTGCTGAAATTGATACTGAATTCCACCTGAGACTGACAGACTCAGAAAGGGAACGAACCCAAATCACAGTCTAAAGTGGGGCACTGGCTGGATAATGTAGGAGTTTGGGGGCTGGAGAGGTAGTAAGCAGGTGGGGCTCTTGCCTTGTACAAGGCCAGGCCAGATTTGATTCTTGGCAGCCCGTAGGGTCTTCCGAGCATCAACAGGAATAAGTCCTGAGCACTGCTGGATTTGATGCCAAAACAAAACAACGAAAGGAAAGAACCAGATCAGTAGCACAACAGGTAGGGCATTTACCTTGCATGCGACAGACCCGGGTTTGATCCCTGACACCCATTTGGTCCCCCCAAGCTTGCTAGGAGTAATTTCTGAGAGTAAAGCCAACAGTAATCCCTGAATGTTGCCAAGTGTAGCCCCAAAAAGCAGGGGGCGGAAAGCAGGAGTTTTGTTTACTGGCAGTGCATCCAAGGTCCCAGATGAAGTTCTGGTCTCTAGCTTGAATTTGCTGCCTGCAGGATCCAGGAGTTTATACCAGTTACTCGTCTCCTCAACCTTTGACCAGCAATTCCATTTCAGGACTTCATTTCCCCCACAACCCTTCAAAATACTTAAGTATTGCAAAAGATATCTTCAAGAATATTGGGTCAAAGAAATAGTTCAGCAGGTAGGACACTTGCCTTGCACGTTGTTGTCCTGGGTTCGATCTCCCCCAAGGAGAGCCAGGAGTAAGCATTGCCTAAGCATTACCTGGTATGACCCAAAAACTAAACAAACAAAACAAGTAAAAACAAACAAAAAGAATGCTTTTCATGTTTATCTACTATTGCAAACACTATATGCTAGTTATTAAATGAATGTCTGAAAAATAATAGAATATCTGCATAAACGGGCATGTCCAGACAATATGCTCAGTTTCCCTTGCTGTCTTGTAGGGCGGTTTTCTTTGGAAAGACACAGAGATATACTTTAGTTCCAAAATAAATATTCAGTTAATCAAAGTCACAAACCTGAAACTCAAGTTCGTAAGTCTTTAGCATTGTGTGGATTTTCTCTCTTTTTTTTTTCTTTTAAAAAATTTCTTTATTTACATAAAATCAGGGGATTCCCATCACCAAATTGTCCTCCCTACACCTCCGTTTCTGTCTCTTTTTTTTTTAAGCTCAGGGTTTACTGCTAACTCTACACTCAAGGATCACATGTAGAAGCCAGAGCGATAGTACAATGGCAGGGCATTTGCCTTGCACGTTTCGGACCTGAAAAGGACCCAGGTTCAATTTCCCGTATCCCATATGGTCCCCCGAGCCTGCCAAGAGCAATTTCTGAGTTCAGAGCCAGGAGTAACCCCTAAATGCCACCAGGTGTGGCCCATAAACAAAACAAACAAACAAAAAGATCACATCTGGTGGGGCTCAAGGGACCACATGGTATGCCAGAGACTGAAAGTGAGTTGGTTGTTTTCTTTTCTTTTTTTGGGGGGTGGGGTGGTGGTGTCACATTTGGCAGTGCTCAGGGGTTACTACTGGCTCTGCACTCAGAAGTCGCTCCTGGCAGGCTCAGGGACCAAGCTCTTGTAAGGCTCGGATTGGCTGTGTGCAAGACAAACACCCAACACATTATGCTATCACTCCAGTCCCCTTGAATGTGTCTTTTGATCAACCTCCCAAATCAAGACTATAGGGTCAAATCCTTAGCTATGACAGTGTCAACCAAAAAGTACCTAGAAGATTTCTAGTTCATGCCCTGCATTTCTTTCTACTTTTGCTTTTAATTCACTTTTAAACAATGCCCAGAAAGTTCAGGGCTCTCTCATATCAGTTCCCCTTCCCTTCAGATTGAAGCTTTTCCCGTCATCTTTTCAGTTAATGCTTGTTGCCAAAATGTCATATATTCTTAAATCTAGCCCCTTTTCATAGGTGTGTATATGTAACAAGTTCCTACCATACATCGTATTCTGCAACTTCCTTTTTATTTTCTTCTTTTTTTAATTTGGAGATTTTCTTTATTTTTTCTTTAGTGTGTGTGTGTGTGTGTGTGTGTGTGTGTGTGTTGTGTGTGTGTGACATACAGTGTATTCATTGTATATCTCTGGCTCTGCACCCAGGAGTCAGTCATGGAGGACTCAGAAGATTGTGTGGCATGTCAGGTATCTAACTTGGGTCAACCACATTCAAGGCAATTTATTCAAGTTTCAAATGTAGCTGTATTTTATGCAATATTATTCATGTATAATATTGTATTTCCGCATCTGATTCTGAATTTTCCTTTGGGGTCTAGAGAGACAGGACTAAACAGAAAGCACTTGTCTTCTGGTTAGTGCCCTCTGCCATGATCCTGGTTTGAATCCCTGGCACTATAAATAGTCTCTTGAGAATCTCCAGTGATCACTCCAGAACACAGAGCCAGACATCACTCCTCAGTACCTGGCCAAAACAAAACTAAGAAGAGGTCAGATCATTCATCAGAATTTATGAACAATGAGAGTGAGATTAATTTATAATCCCACATCATTGAAGTTACTGGCTATGGTACCATAGAGAAATGAATTTGGGCCTTCTACATGCAAAACTTGCTGTCTGGGCCTCTGTACTGTCTCCCCAGTTTTGTAAATGAAGGGGGAAATATTTATTTATTTATTTATTTATTTTTTTTTTTTTTTGGTTTTTGGGCCACACCCTGTGACGCTCAGGGGTTACTCCTGGCTATGCGCTCAGAAGTTGCTCCTGGCTTCTTGGGGGACCATATGGGACGCCGGGGGGCTCGAACCGCGGTCCGTCCTAGGCTAGCGCAGGCAAGGCAGGCACCTTACCTCCAGCGCCACCGCCCGGCCCAGGGGGAAATATTTATAATCACAAAACAGATAAAGAAAATGTGCAGGTGCTGCAGAGATAGTACAAGGAGTAAGGCCCTTGCCTCGATAACAACCAACCAGAGAAATAGCACAGTGGTAGGGTGTTTGCCTTGCATGCAGCCGATCAGGATGGAAGGTGATTCGAATTCTGGCATCCCATATGGTCCCCGAGCCTGACAAGAGCCATTTCTGAGTGCAGAGCTAGAAGTAACCCCTGAGTACTGCTGGGTGTGCACCCACCCACCAAAACAAAAAAAAGTCATATTCAGAATTCTGGTGTTTCCTGAAAACTGAACAAAATCCAAAAGCTGTGCTTAGAAACACACTGGCTAGGACTAGGACTAGGTGAGTCAGAAGACTGAGAGTTCTTTCAGCACTCCTTTGCCTGGCCTTTTCCCTACCACACCTGTCTGGCACAAGGGTTGGGCTGTTTCAGGCTGGAGCAATTCCTTCTTCTTGAACCTTAGCAGGCCATAGTACTACCTTTTCCCTAATCAGAGCCAGAGCCAGAGGGTAGATAAACACCAGTCACAGTCTTGAGAAGAAAGGCTATGTTCAGTAATCATTGGCTGAAGATCATTTTAGTTAATTGTTTATTTGGTTTTTGGAGTGCTCAGGGGTTACTAAGGAATTGAATCACTCTTGGTGGGCTCGAAGGACCATATGAAATGCTGAAAAACGTACCTGGCAAGGCAAGAGCCCAACCCACTCTGACCCCTGAAAATGATTTTAATTTCTCTTACTGTTCATTTTTACTTTGGTGTGATATCTTATTTTTTTAATTTTACTTATTTATTGATTCATTGGTTTTTGGGCCACACCCAGCTGAGCTTAGGGGTCACTCCTGGCTCTGCACTCAGAAATTGCCCCTGGCAGGCTTTAAGTCATTTAATTCATAATTGTTTTAGAACATGGGTAGTTACCTCTAAGTTCATTGTTACTATGGTCAATGCTGTGGAAGCTTTTTAGAGAATGTCAATTCAGGGGCCAGAGTGATAGTACAGCGGGTAGTGCATTTGCCTTGCACACACCTGACCTGGGTTAGATCCCCAGCATCCCATACGATCCCCAAGATTGCCAGGAGCAATTTATGAGCGCAGAGCCAGGAATAACCAACCCTGGGTGTCACCAGGTGGCAACAGCAAAATAAAACAAGATAAACAAACCAAAAAAAAAAATGGTGAACTGCCTGCTTTATGCGATTCAACAATGTTTGTTAGCTGGACTTTGACCAATAATAAAGAAATAATGGCATATGTGGATCACATGCCAGCAGTCCAAAGATCACTGTTCTTTTAGTTAAGCCTCTAGAGAATATTAATTTAAAACACACTTGAAAAGCACAGTTCCTGGGAATTGACTCTGCCTGAGAATTTCCAGGGAGAAATATGTTAGGAAGATATAGACATTTGGGATCCAAGAATAGACTGAACACATGTCTTATATGCAAAAAACCTAGGTAAATTACCTGAACCACATGGTCCCCACCCAACACTTTCCACTGCTAGGAACAACTCCCCAGAACAAAGCCAGAAGGCCCAATAAGAGAATGATATAGCTATAGAGATTAATTCATACCACTACTTTGTATAAAATAAAGATATAATTCCTTAGAGTGTGTCTATTGTGTAACATTCTTCATTGTCGTGCTCAAAACAAACCCTAGTTTTTTGTTTGTTTCTTTTGTTTGTTTTTGGACACACCAGATTTGCACTCAGGCTTACTTCTGGCTCTGTTCTCAGATATTGCTCCTGGCAGGCTTGGGGACCACATGGGATACTGGGAATTGAACTCAGATCTGTCCTGGGTCGGCCATGTGCAAGGCAAATGCCCTACCACTATACTACCTCTCTGGCCCCATAGTTTTATAATGTTTGCAACTGGTATTTACATTTATAGGGCAAGAATAGAAATTAGAGGCTGTGGTACAAATATAGTTGCATGGCACCTTTGTTCATTATGAATTGGGACAGACTGGGAGTGCTAAAGTCATAGTCAAAATACTGGGTTAGGGGCCAGAGAGATAGCATGGAGGTAAGGCATTTGCCTTGCATGAATAAGGACGGTGGCTCAAATCCCGGCATCCCATATGGTCCCCCAAGCCTGCCAGGAGCAATTTCTGAGCCTAAAGCCTAAAGCCCTGAACGCTGCTGGGTGTGACCCAAAAACCAAAAAACAAACCAAAAAAAAAAAAAAAGATACTGGGTTCATGTTTTAATGAGTACTTAATTGACATAATATGTCTGTGACACTGAACTGAGGTTGTGCAAGCATACTAAGTGATGAAAGGTACTTCATAAATTGATAGCAACAATTAATTAATTAATTAATTAATTTTGGTTTTGCACATAGCCCAAGGCAAACTGGGAATTGAACTCAGGTACTATCACTCTGGCCCCCGATAGCAACAATTTTAAAATACAACAAAAAAGGGACTGGAGGGATAGCACAGCAGTAAAGCACACAGCCGAACTTGTCTTGCACACAGCCGAACTAGGACGGATGGTGGTTCGAATCCCAGCATCCCATATGGTCCCCCGAGCCTGCCAGGAACAATTCTGAGCACAGAGCCAAGAATAACCCCTAAGCGCTGCTGGGTATGACTTCCTCCAAAAATAAAATAAAATACAACAAAAATCCAAGCTTCTAAAAAAAGTTGTTCAGGTAAAAACTGCTACACTGCTATTACCTTTGTCAATTGATGCATTTATAAAGCTGTACATTTTTTGTGCAGAGGCAGATGTAAGCCTTGAACACTATTGAGTGTGGGCCCCAAAACAAACAAAATCAAATATATATATATATATATATATATATATATATATGGATATTTTGTAGAATTGCTAAGTGAGTAGAGATTTGGATGTTTGTCTTGCATATGTGTTACTGTTTCCATCCTGGGCATTACATATGATTCCTTCCAAGGATCTCCAGGAATGATCCCTGAGCATGAAGCCAGAAATAAGCCCAAAGCACCACCAGCTGTGGCCTCAAAACCTAAAAGAAGGGGCTGGAGAATAATCGCAGCTATAAAGCATTTGCTCTGCACGATGCTGACCCAGGACATACTGGGGTCGATTCCCAGCATCCCATATGGTACCCAGAGCCTGCCAGGAGTGATATCTGAGCACAGAGCCAAGAGTAACCTGAGAGCCACTGGGTGTGGTCCCCAATCCCCGCCCCCCCCAATAAAAAGTTGGAGGACATGCCTAGCATGCGTAATGTCCCAGGTTTGATTCCTAGCTCCTCATGGCCTCCTGAGCACTGTGTATAGCCCTCATGGTGCCTAACACTGCTAAGGAGATTTTTCCTTTTTCTAAAAAATAAAACAAGAGGGCCCGGAGAGATAGCACAGCAACGTTTGCCTTGCAAGCAGCCGATCCAGGACCAAAGGTGGTTGGTTCGAATCCCGGTGTCCCATATGGTCCCCCGTGCCTGCCAGGAGCTATTTCTGAGCAGACAGCCAGGAGTAACCCCTGAGCATCGCCGGGTGTGGCCCAAAAACCAAAAATAAATAAATAAATAAATAAAATAAAATAAAACAAGATCCAGAGAGATTCAATTGTAGGGAGTTTGCCTTGAATGTGACTGACCCCTGTATAATCCTCGGCATCCCATATGATCCTCTGAGCACTGCCAGAAGTAATTCCTGAGTGTAGAGCCAGAAGTAAGCCTTGAGCAAAACTGGTGTGGCCCCCAAACCAAACATAAAGTTGTTTCTTTAATAATAATAATAATAATAATAATAATAATAAAAAGACATTATGGAGCTGGAGAAATAGCACAGCAATAGGGCATTTGCCTTGCATGCAGCCAACCCAGGATGAACCTGGATTTTATTCCTGACATCCCATATGGTTCTCCGAGCCTGCCAGGAGCGATTTCTGAGTGCAGAGCCAGGAGTAACTCTTGAGCGTGGTCAGGTGTGGCCCATAAACAAAAATAAAAATAAAAAAAACCATATGTCAGATCCAAATAATAATACAGTATCAAGTAGGGCTCCTGTCTTGCACAGAACTGACCTAGAGCTCAATCTCCAGCATCCCACAGAGTACCCTGAACTGGCCAAGAGTGATACCTGAGCAGACAGGGCTACGAGTAAGTTCTGAGAACTACCAGGAACAGCCCCAAAACAAAACAAACAAAAAGGATTATGCTCAGCTGCAGATAACAAAATCCCAAACAAACTAGGCCTTTTTTAATTTTTTTTTTTTTTTTTGGTCTTTTTGGGTCATGCCTGGCAGCACTCAGGGGTTCCTCCTGGCTCTATGCTCAGAAATCGCTCCTGGCAGGCTCAGGGAACCATATGGGATGCCGGGATTTCAACCATCGTCCTTCTGCATGCAAGGCAAATGCACTACCTTTTCAAAAAAAGTTTGTTTTTTCTTTTTTGGTTTTTGGGGCCACACCCATTTGATGCTCAAGAGTTACTCCTGGCTAAGTGCTCAGAAATTGCCCCTGGCTTGGGGGAACCATATGGGACTCCGGGGATTGAACCGCGGTCCTTCCTTGGCTAGCGCTTGCAAGGCTACCTTACCTCTAGCGCCACCTCACCGCCCCCCCAAAACCTTTTTTTGAGAGGGCCACTCCTGGTGATGCTTAGGGGTTACTTCTGGCTATGCGCTCAGAAATAGCTCCTGACTTGGGGGACCTTATGGGATGCCATGGAATTGAAAGGTAGTTCAGTCC